>NW_026947589.1:600000-1172000 GCF_034190915.1 Cavia porcellus
AATGTAATGTAACACACACCCGTACAATACGCACCACCCCGTGATGTGTTTCTCACTCCTACTAGTCAATGTAATGTAACACACACCCATACAATGCGCACCACCCCGCGATGTTTTTCAGAAACCTTTCCTACATTGCCACTGCATGTTCCCTGACCTCCCGATTCTGACCACCCCGCGGTGCTTTTATCCATCCCACATTGCCACTCACTGCCTATCCTAATTCAGACCCTCCGATTCACACCACCCCGTGATGTTTTTCTCACTCCTACTAGTGAATGTAATGTAAAACACACCCAAACAATGCGCACCACCCCGCGAAGTTTTTCAGAAAACTATCCTACATTGCCACTGCATGTTCCCTGACCTCCCCATGCTGACCACACCGCGGTGCATTTCTCCATCCTACATTGCCACTCGCTGCCTATGCTAATTCAGATCCTCTGATTCACACCACCCCGTGATGTTTTTCTCACTCCTACTAGTGAATGTAATGTAACACACACACATACAACGCGCACCACACCGCGATGTTTTTCACAAACCTATCCTACATTGCCACTGCATTTTATCTGACCTCCCCATGCTGACTACCCCGTGGTGCTTTTCTCCATCCTACATTTCCACTCAATGTCTATCCTAATTCAGACCCTCCGATTCACACCACGCCGTGATGTTTTTCTCACTCCTACTAGTGAATGTAATGTAACACACACCCATACAATGGGCACCACCCCGTGATTTTTTTCAGAAAACTATCCTACATTGCCACTGCATGTTCCCTGACCTCCCCATGCTGACCACCCGCGGTGCTTTTCTCCATCCTACATTGCCACTCACTGCCTATCCTAATTCAGACCCTCCTATTCACACCACCCTGTGATGTTTTTCTCACTCCTACTAGTGAATGTAATGTAACACACAACCATACAATGCGCACCAGCCCGTGATGTTTTTCTCACTCCTACTAGTGAATGTAATGTAACACACACCCATACAATACGCACCACCCCGCGATGTTTTTCAGAAACCTATCCTACATTGCCACTGCATGTTCCCTGACCTCCCCATGCTGACCACCCCGCGGTGCTTTTCTCCATCCTACATTGCCACTCATTGCCTATCCTAATAAAGACCCTCCGAATCGCACCACCCCGTGATGTTTTTCTCACTCCTACTAGTGAATGTAATGTAACACACACCCACACAATGCGCACCATCCCGCGATGTTTTTCAGAAACCTATCCTACATTGCCACTGCATGTTCCCTGACCTCCCCATGCTGACCACCCCGCGGTGCTTTTCTCCATCCTACATTGCCACTCACTGCCTATCCTAATTCAGACCCTCCGATTCAAACCACCCCGTGATGTTTTTCTCACTCCTACTAGTGAATGTAATGTAACACACACCCATACAAGAGCACCACCCCGTTATTTTTTTCACTCCTACTAGTGAATGTAATGTAACACATACCCATACAATGCGCACCACCACGTGATGATTTTCTCACTCCTACTAGTGAATGTAATGTAACACACACACATACAATGCGCACCACCCCGTGATGTTTTTCTCACTCCTACTAGTGAATGTAATGTAACACACACCCATACAATGCACACCACCCCGCGATGTTTTTCAGAAACGTATCCTACATTGCCACTGCATGTTCCCTGACCTCCCCATGCTGACCACCCCGCGGTGCTTTTCTCCATCCTACATTGCCACTCACTGCCTATCCTAATTCAGTCCCTCCGATTCACACCACCCCGCGATGTTTTTCTCACTACTACTAGTGAATTTAATTTAACACACACCCATACAATGCGCACCACCCCGCGATGTTTTTCAGAAACCTATCCTACATTGCCCTGCATGTTCCCTGACCTCCCCATGCTGACCACCCCGCGGTGCTTTTCTCCATCCTACATTGCCCCTCACTGCCTATCCTAATTCAGACCCTCCAATTCACACCACGCCGTGATGTTTTTCTCACTCCTACTAGTGAATGTAATGTAACACACACCCATACAACGCGCACCACCCCGCGATGTTTTTCAAATACGTATCCTACATTGCCACTGCATGTTCCCTGACCTCTACATGCTGACCTCCCCGCGGTGCTTTTCTCCATCTTACATTGCCACTCACTGCCTATCCTAATTCAGAACCTCCGATTCACACCACCCCGTGATGTTTTTCTCACTCCTACTAGTGAATATAATGTAACACACACCCATACAATGAGCACTACCCCGTGATGTTTTTCTCACTCCTACTAGTGAATGTAATGTAACACACACCCATACAATGCGCACCACCCCGCGATGTTTTTCAGAAACCTATCCTACATTGCCACTGCATGTTCCCTGACCTCCCCATGCTGACCACCCCGCGGTGCTTTTCTCCATCCTACATTGCCACTCACTGCCTATCCTAATTCAGACCCTCCGATTCACACCACCCACTGATGTTTTTCTCACTCCTACTAGTGAATGTAATGTAACACACACCCATACAATGCGGACCTCCCCGTGATGATATTCTCACTCCTACTAGTGGATGTAATGTAACACACACCCATACAATGCGCACCACCCCGTGATGATTTTCTCACTTCTACTAGTGAATATAATGTAACACACATCCATACAATGCACACCACCCCGTGATGTTTTTCAGAAACCTATCCTACATTGCCACTGCATGTTCCCTGACCTCCCCTTGCTGACCACACCGCGGTGCTTTTCTCCATCCTACATTGCCACTCACTGCCTATCCAAATTCAGACCCTCCGATTCGCACCACCCCGTGATGTTTTTCTCACTCCTACTAGTGAATGTAATGTAACACACACCAACACAATGCGCACCACCCCGCGATGCTTTTCAGAAACCTATCCTACATTGCCACTGCATGTTCCCTGACCTCCCCATGCTGACCACCCCGCGGTGCTTTTCTCCATCCTACATTGCCACTCACTGCCTATCCTAATTCAGACCCTCCGATTCACACCACCACGTGATGTTTTTCTCACTTCTACTAGTGAATGTAATATAACACACACCCATACAAGAGCACCACCCCGTTATTTTTTTTCACTCCTACTAGTGAATGTAATGTAACACACACCCATACAATGCGCACCACCCCATGATGATTTTCTCACTCCTACTAGTGAATGTAATGTAACACACACCCATACAATGTGCATCACCCCGTGATGTTTTTCTCACTCCTACTAGTGAATGTAATGTAACACACACCCATACAATGCGCACCACCCCGCGATGTTTTTTAGAAAATTATCCTACATTGCCACTGCCTGTTCCCTGATCTCCCCATGCTGACCACCCCGCGGTGCTTTTCTCCATCCTACATTGCCACTCACTGCCTATCCTAATTCAGACCCTCCGAATCACACCACCCCGTGATGTTTTTCTCACTCCTACTAGTGAATGTAATGTAACACACTCCCATACAATGTGAACCACCCCGCGAAGTTTTTCAGAAAACTATCCTACATTGCCACTGCATGTTCCCTGACCTCCCCATGCTGACCACCGCGCGGTGCTTTTCTCCATCCTACATTGCCACTCACTGCCTATCCTAATTGAGACCCTCCGATTCACACCACCCCGTGATGTTTTTCACATTCCTACTAGTGAATGTAATGTAAAACACACCCATACAATGCGCACCACACCGCGATGTTTTTTAGAAACCTATCCTACAGTGCCACTGCATGTTCCCTGACCTCCCCATGCTGACCAACCCGCGGTGCTTTTCTCCATCCTACATTGCCACTCACTGCCTATCCTAATTCAGACCCTCCGATTCACACCACCCCGTGATGTTTTTCTCACTCCTACTAGTGAATGTAATGTAACACACACCCATACAAGAGCACCAACCCGTTATTTTTTTTCACTCCTACTAGTGAATGTAATGTAACACACACCCATACAATGCGCAGCACCACGTGATGATTTTCTCACTCCTACTAGTGAATGTAATGTAACACACACCCATACAATGCGCACCACCCCGTGATGTTTTTCTCACTCCTACTAGTGAATGTAATGTAACACACACCCATACAATGCACACCACCCCGCGATGTTTTTCAGAAACGTATCCTACATTGCCACTGCATGTTCCCTGACCTCCCCATGCTGACCACCCCGCGGTGCTTTTCTCCATCCTACATTGCCACTCACTGCCTATCCTAATTCAGTCCCTCCGATTCACACCACCCCGCGATTTTTTTCTCACTCCTACTAGTGAATGTAATTTAACACACACCCATACAATGCGCACCACCCCGCGATGTTTTTTCATAAACCTATCCTACATTGCCCTGCATGTTCCCTGACCTCCCCATGCTGACCACCCCGCGGTGCTTTTCTCCATCCTACATTGCCCCTCACTGCCTATCCTAATTCAGACCCTCCGATTCACACCACGCCGTGATGTTTTTCTCACTCCTACTAGTGAATGTAATGTAACACACACCCATACAATGCGCACCACCCCGCGATGTTTTTCAAATACCTATCCTACATTGCCACTGCATGTTCCCTGACCTCTACATGCTGACCTCCCCGCGGTGCTTTTGTCCATCTTACATTGCCACTCACTGCCTATCCTAATTCAGAACCTCCGATTCACACCACCCCATGATGTTTTTCTCACTCCTACTAGTGAATGTAATGTAACACACACCCATACAATGAGCACTACCCCGTGATGTTTTTCTCACTCCTACTAGTGAATGTAATGTAACACACACCCATACAATGCGCACCACCCCGCGATGTTTTTCAGAAACCTATCCTACATTGCCACTGCATGTTCCCTGACCTCCCCATGCTGACCACCCCGCGGTGCTTTTCTCCATCCTACATTCCACTCACTGGCTATCCTAATTCAGACCCTCGAATTCACACAACCCCCTGATGTTTTTCTCACTCCTACTAGTGAATGTAATGTAACACACACCCATACAATGCGGACCACCCCGTGATGATATTCTCACTCCTACTAGTGGATGTAATGTAACACACACCCATACAATGCGCACCACCCCGTGATGATTTTCTCACTTCTACTAGTGAATGTAATGTAACACACACCCATACAATGCACACCACCCCGCGATGTTTTTCAGAAACGTATCCTACATTGCCACTGCATGTTCCCTGACCTCCCCATGCTGACCACCCCGCGGAGCTTTTCTCCAACCTACATTGCCACTCACTGCCTATCCTAATTCAGACCCTCCGATTTACACCACCCCGCGATGTTTTTCTTACTCCTACTAGTGAATGTAATTTAACACACCCCCAACAATGCGCACCACCACGCGATGTTTTTCAGAAACCTATCCTACATTGCCACTGCATGTTCCCTGACTTCCCCATGCTGACCACCCCATGTTGTTTTTCTCCATCCTACATTGCCACTCACTGCCTATCCTAATTCAGACCCTACGATTCACACCACCCCGTGATGTTTTTCTCACTCCTACTAGTGAATGTAATGTAACACACACCCATACAATGCGCACCACCCAGTGATGTTTTTCTCACTCCTACTAGTGAATGTAATGTAACACACACCCATACAATACGCA
This sequence comes from Cavia porcellus, assembly GCF_034190915.1. NCBI lineage: Eukaryota > Metazoa > Chordata > Mammalia > Rodentia > Caviidae > Cavia > Cavia porcellus. The sequence goes on from NW_026947589.1 coordinate 605,639, forward strand.
CCACCCCGTGATGTTTTTCTCACTCCTACTAGTGAATGTAATGTAACACTCACCCATACAATGCGCACCACACCGTGATGGTTTTCTCACTCCTACTAGTGAATGTAATGTAACACACACCCATACAATGCGCACAACCCCGTGATGTTTTTCTCACTCCTACTAGTGAATGTAATGTAGCACACACCCATACAATGCGCCCCACCCCGGGATGTTTTTGTCACTCCTACTAGTGAATGTAATGTAACACACAACCATACAATGCGCACCACCCATGATGTTTTTCTCACTCGTGCTATTTAATGTAATGTAACACACACCCATACAATACGCACCACCCCGTGATGTTTTTCTCACTCCTACTAGTCAATGTAATGTAACACACACCCATACAATGCACACCACCCCGCGATGTTTTTCAGAAACCTTTCCTACATTGCCACTGCATGTTCCCTGACCTCCCCATTCTGACCACCCCGCGGTGCTTTTATCCATCCCACATTGCCACTCACTGCCTATCCTAATTCAGACCCTCCGATTCACACCACCCCATGATGTTTTTCTCACTCCTACTAGTGAATGTAATGTAACACACACCCATACAAGAGCACCACCCCGTTATTTTTTTTCACTCCTACTAGTGAATGTAATGTAACACACACCCATACAATGCGCACCACCCCATGATGATTTTCTCACTCCTACTAGTGAATGTAATGTAACACACACCCATACAATGTGCATCACCCCGTGATGTTTTTCTCACTCCTACTAGTGAATGTAATGTAACACACACCCATACAATGCGCACCAGCCCGCGATGTTTTTCAGAAAATTATTCTACATTGCCACTGCCTGTTCCCTGACCTCCCCATGCTGACCAACCCGCGGTGCTTTTCTCCATCCTACATTGCCACTCACTGCCTATCCTAATTCAGACCCTCCGAATCACACCACCCCGTGATGTTTTTCTCACTCCTACTAGTGAATGTAATGTAACACACACCCACACAATGCGCACCACCCCGCGATGTTTTTCAGAAACCTATCCTACATTGCCACTGCATGTTCCCTGACCTCCCCATGCTGACCACCCCGCAGTGCTTTTCTCCATCCTACATTGCCACTCACTGCCTATCCTAATTCAGACCCTCCCATTCACACCACCCCGTGATGTTTTTCTCACTCCTACTAGTGAATATAATGTAACACACACCCATACAATGAGCACTACCCCGTGATGTTTTTCTCACTCCTACTAGTGAATGTAATGTAACACACACCCATACAATGCGCACCACCCCGCGATGTTTTTCAGAAACCTATCCTACATTGCCACTGCATGTTCCCTGACCTCCCCATGCTGACCACCCCGCGGTGCTTTTCTCCATCCTACATTGCCACTCACTGCCTATCCTAATTCAGACCCTCCGATTCACACCACCCACTGATGTTTTTCTCACTCCTACTAGTGAATGTAATGTAACACACACCCATACAATGCGGACCTCCCCGTGATGATATTCTCACTCCTACTAGTGGATGTAATGTAACACACACCCATACAATGCGCACCACCCCGTGATGATTTTCTCACTTCTACTAGTGAATATAATGTAACACACATCCATACAATGCACACCACCCCGTGATGTTTTTCAGAAACCTATCCTACATTGCCACTGCATGTTCCCTGACCTCCCCTTGCTGACCACACCGCGGTGCTTTTCTCCATCCTACATTGCCACTCACTGCCTATCCAAATTCAGACCCTCCGATTCGCACCACCCCGTGATGTTTTTCTCACTCCTACTAGTGAATGTAATGTAACACACACCAACACAATGCGCACCACCCCGCGATGCTTTTCAGAAACCTATCCTACATTGCCACTGCATGTTCCCTGACCTCCCCATGCTGACCACCCCGCGGTGCTTTTCTCCATCCTACATTGCCACTCACTGCCTATCCTAATTCAGACCCTCCGATTCACACCACCACGTGATGTTTTTCTCACTTCTACTAGTGAATGTAATATAACACACACCCATACAAGAGCACCACCCCGTTATTTTTTTTCACTCCTACTAGTGAATGTAATGTAACACACACCCATACAATGCGCACCACCCCATGATGATTTTCTCACTCCTACTAGTGAATGTAATGTAACACACACCCATACAATGTGCATCACCCCGTGATGTTTTTCTCACTCCTACTAGTGAATGTAATGTAACACACACCCATACAATGCGCACCACCCCGCGATGTTTTTTAGAAAATTATCCTACATTGCCACTGCCTGTTCCCTGATCTCCCCATGCTGACCACCCCGCGGTGCTTTTCTCCATCCTACATTGCCACTCACTGCCTATCCTAATTCAGACCCTCCGAATCACACCACCCCGTGATGTTTTTCTCACTCCTACTAGTGAATGTAATGTAACACACTCCCATACAATGTGAACCACCCCGCGAAGTTTTTCAGAAAACTATCCTACATTGCCACTGCATGTTCCCTGACCTCCCCATGCTGACCACCGCGCGGTGCTTTTCTCCATCCTACATTGCCACTCACTGCCTATCCTAATTGAGACCCTCCGATTCACACCACCCCGTGATGTTTTTCACATTCCTACTAGTGAATGTAATGTAAAACACACCCATACAATGCGCACCACACCGCGATGTTTTTTAGAAACCTATCCTACAGTGCCACTGCATGTTCCCTGACCTCCCCATGCTGACCAACCCGCGGTGCTTTTCTCCATCCTACATTGCCACTCACTGCCTATCCTAATTCAGACCCTCCGATTCACACCACCCCGTGATGTTTTTCTCACTCCTACTAGTGAATGTAATGTAACACACACCCATACAAGAGCACCAACCCGTTATTTTTTTTCACTCCTACTAGTGAATGTAATGTAACACACACCCATACAATGCGCAGCACCACGTGATGATTTTCTCACTCCTACTAGTGAATGTAATGTAACACACACCCATACAATGCGCACCACCCCGTGATGTTTTTCTCACTCCTACTAGTGAATGTAATGTAACACACACCCATACAATGCACACCACCCAGCGATGTTTTTCAGAAACGTATCCTACATTGCCACTGCATGTTCCCTGACCTCCCCATGCTGACCACCCCGCGGTGCTTTTCTCCATCCTACATTGCCACTCACTGCCTATCCTAATTCAGTCCCTCCGATTCACACCACCCCGCGATTTTTTTCTCACTCCTACTAGTGAATGTAATTTAACACACACCCATACAATGCGCACCACCCCGCGATGTTTTTTCATAAACCTATCCTACATTGCCCTGCATGTTCCCTGACCTCCCCATGCTGACCACCCCGCGGTGCTTTTCTCCATCCTACATTGCCCCTCACTGCCTATCCTAATTCAGACCCTCCGATTCACACCACGCCGTGATGTTTTTCTCACTCCTACTAGTGAATGTAATGTAACACACACCCATACAATGCGCACCACCCCGCGATGTTTTTCAAATACCTATCCTACATTGCCACTGCATGTTCCCTGACCTCTACATGCTGACCTCCCCGCGGTGCTTTTGTCCATCTTACATTGCCACTCACTGCCTATCCTAATTCAGAACCTCCGATTCACACCACCCCATGATGTTTTTCTCACTCCTACTAGTGAATGTAATGTAACACACACCCATACAATGAGCACTACCCCGTGATGTTTTTCTCACTCCTACTAGTGAATGTAATGTAACACACACCCATACAATGCGCACCACCCCGCGATGTTTTTCAGAAACCTATCCTACATTGCCACTGCATGTTCCCTGACCTCCCCATGCTGACCACCCCGCGGTGCTTTTCTCCATCCTACATTGCCACTCACTGGCTATCCTAATTCAGACCCTCGAATTCACACAACCCCCTGATGTTTTTCTCACTCCTACTAGTGAATGTAATGTAACACACACCCATACAATGCGGACCACCCCGTGATGATATTCTCACTCCTACTAGTGGATGTAATGTAACACACACCCATACAATGCGCACCACCCCGTGATGATTTTCTCACTTCTACTAGTGAATGTAATGTAACACACACCCATACAATGCACACCACCCCGCGATGTTTTTCAGAAACGTATCCTACATTGCCACTGCATGTTCCCTGACCTCCCCATGCTGACCACCCCACGGAGCTTTTCTCCAACCTACATTGCCACTCACTGCCTATCCTAATTCAGACCCTCCGATTTACACCACCCCGCGATGTTTTTCTTACTCCTACTAGTGAATGTAATTTAACACACCCCCAACAATGCGCACCACCACGCGATGTTTTTCAGAAACCTATCCTACATTGCCACTGCATGTTCCCTGACTTCCCCATGCTGACCACCCCATGTTGTTTTTCTCCATCCTACATTGCCACTCACTGCCTATCCTAATTCAGACCCTACGATTCACACCACCCCGTGATGTTTTTCTCACTCCTACTAGTGAATGTAATGTAACACACACCCATACAATGCGCACCACCCAGTGATGTTTTTCTCACTCCTACTAGTGAATGTAATGTAACACACACCCATACAATACGCACCACCCCGTGATGTTTTTCTCACTCCTACTAGTGAATGTAATGTAACACTCACCCATACAATGCGCACCACACCGTGATGGTTTTCTCACTCCTACTAGTGAATGTAATGTAACACACACCCATACAATGCGCACAACCCCGTGATGTTTTTCTCACTCCTACTAGTGAATGTAATGTAGCACACACCCATACAATGCGCCCCACCCCGGGATGTTTTTGTCACTCCTACTAGTGAATGTAATGTAACACACAACCATACAATGCGCACCACCCATGATGTTTTTCTCACTCGTGCTATTTAATGTAATGTAACACAAACCCATACAATACGCACCACCCCGTGATGTTTTTCTCACTCCTACTAGTCAATGTAATGTAACACACACCCATACAATGCACACCACCCCGCGATGTTTTTCAGAAACCTTTCCTACATTGCCACTGCATGTTCCCTGACCTCCCCATTCTGACCACCCCGCGGTGCTTTTATCCATCCCACATTGCCACTCACTGCCTATCCTAATTCAGACCCTCCGATTCACACCACCCCATGATGTTTTTCTCACTCCTACTAGTGAATGTAATGTAACACACACCCATACAAGAGCACCACCCCGTTATTTTTTTTCACTCCTACTAGTGAATGTAATGTAACACACACCCATACAATGCGCACCACCCCATGATGATTTTCTCACTCCTACTAGTGAATGTAATGTAACACACACCCATACAATGTGCATCACCCCGTGATGTTTTTCTCACTCCTACTAGTGAATGTAATGTAACACACACCCATACAATGCGCACCAGCCCGCGATGTTTTTCAGAAAATTATTCTACATTGCCACTGCCTGTTCCCTGACCTCCCCATGCTGACCAACCCGCGGTGCTTTTCTCCATCCTACATTGCCACTCACTGCCTATCCTAATTCAGACCCTCCGAATCACACCACCCCGTGATGTTTTTCTCACTCCTACTAGTGAATGTAATGTAACACACACCCACACAATGCGCACCACCCCGCGATGTTTTTCAGAAACCTATCCTACATTGCCACTGCATGTTCCCTGACCTCCCCATGCTGACCACCCCGCAGTGCTTTTCTCCATCCTACATTGCCACTCACTGCCTATCCTAATTCAGACCCTCCCATTCACACCACCCCGTGATGTTTTTCTCACTCCTACTAGAGAATGTAATGTAACACACACACATACAAGAGCACCACCCCGTTATTTTTTTTCACTCCTACTAGTGAATGTAATGTAACACACACCCATACAATGCGCACCACCCCGTGATGATTTTCTCACTCCTACTAGTGAATGTAATGTAACACACACCCATACAATGCGCACCACCCCGTGATGTTATTCTCACTCCTACTAGTGAATGTAATGTAACACACACCCATACAATGCACACCACCCCGCGATGTTTTTCAGAAACGTATCCTACATTGCCACTGCATGTTCCCTGACCTCCCCATGCTGACCACCCCGCGGACCTTTTCTCCATCCTACATTGCCAATCACTGCCTATCCTAATTCAGACCCTCCGATTTACACCACCCCGCGATGTTTTTCTCACTCCTACTAGTGAATGTAATTTAACACACCCCCAACAATGCGCACCACCACGCGATGTTTTTCAGAAACCTATCCTACATTGCCACTGCATGTTCCCTGACTTCCCCATGCTGACCACCCCACGGTGCTTTTCTCCATCCTACATTGCCACTCACTGCCTATACTAATTCAGACACTCCGATTCACAGCACCCCGTGATGTTTTTCTCACTCCTACTAGTGAATGTAAGGTAACACACACCCATACAATGCGCACCACCCAGTGATGTTTTTCTCACTCCTACTAGTGAATATAATGTAACACACACCCATACAATACGCACCACCCCATGATGTTTTTCTCACTCCTACTAGTGAATGTAATGTAACACTCACCCATACAATGCGCACCACACCGTGATGTTTTTCTCATTTCTACTAGTGAATGTAATGTAACACACACCCATATAATGCGCAGAACCCCGTGATGTTTTTCTCACTCCTACTAGTGAATGTAATGTAACACACACCCATACAATGCGCCCCACCCCGGGATGTTTTTGTCACTCCTACTAGTGAATGTAATGTAACACACAACCATACAATGCGCACCACCCCGTGATGTTTTTCTCACTCGTGCTAGTTAATGTAATGTAACACACACCCAAACAATGCGCACCACCCCGCGAAGTTTTTCAGAAAACTATCCTACATTGCCACTGCATGTTCCCTGACCTCCCCATGCTGACCACACCGCGGTGCATTTCTCCATCCTACATTGCCACTCGCTGCCTATGCTAATTCAGATCCTCTGATTCACACCACCCCGTGATGTTTTTCTCACTCCTACTAGTGAATGTAATGTAACACACACACATACAATGCGCACCAGCCCGTGATGTTTTTCTCACTCCTACTAGTGAATGTAATGTAACACACACCCATACAATACGCACCACCCCGCGATGTTTTTCAGAAACCTATCCTACATTGCCACTGCATGTTCCCTGACCTCCCCATGCTGACCACCCCGCGGTGCTTTTATCCATCCCACATTGCCACTCACTGCCTATCCTAATTCAGACCCTCCGATTCACACCACCCCGTGATGTTTTTCTCACTCCTACTAGTGAATGTAATGTAACACACACCCATACAAGAGCACCACCCCATGATGATTTTCTCACTCCTACTAGTGAATGTAATGTAACACACACCCATACAATGTGCATCACCCCGTGATGTTTTTCTCACTCCTACTATTGAATGTAATGTAACACACACCCATACAATGCGCACCAGCCCGCGATGTTTTTCAGAAAATTATTCTACATTGCCACTGCCTGTTCCCTGACCTCCCCATGCTGACCACCCCGCGGTGCATTTCTCCATCCTACATTGCCACTCACTGCCTGTCCTAATTCAGACCCTCCGATTCACACCACCCCGTGATGTTTTTCTCACTCCTACTAGTGAATGTAATGTAACACACACCCATACAATGCGCACCACCCCGCGATGTTTTTCAGAAACCTATCCTGCATTGCCACTGCATTTTCCCTGACCTCCCCATGCTGACCACCCCGCGGTGCTTTTCTCCTTCCTACATTGCCACTCACTGCCTATCCTAATTCAGACCCTAGGATTCACACCAAACCGTGATGTTTTTCTCACTCCTACTAGTGAATGTAATGTTACACACACCCATACAATGCGCACCAGCCCGTGATGTTTTTCTCACTCCTACTAGTGAATGTAATGTAACACACACCTATACAATGCCCACCACACCGTGATGTTTTTCAGAAACCTATCCTACATTGCCACTGCATGTTCCCTGACCTCCCCATGCTGACCACCCCGCGGTGCTTTTCTCCATCCTACATTGGCACTCATTGCCTATCCTAATTCAGACCCTCCGATTCGCACCACCCCGTTATGTTTTTCTCACTCCTACTAGTGAATGTAATGTAACACACACCCACACAATGCGCACCACCCCGCGATGTTTTTCAGAAACCTATCCTACATTGCCACTGCATGTTCCCTGACCTCCCCATGCTGACCACCCCGCGGTGCTTTTCTCCATCCTACATTGCCACTCACTGCCTATCCTAATTCAGACCCTCCCATTCACACCACCCCGTGATGTTTTTCTCACTCCTACTAGAGAATGTAATGTAACACACACACATACAAGAGCACCACCCCGTTATTTTTTTTCACTCCTACTAGTGAATGTAATGTAACACACACCCATACAATGCGCACCACCCCGTGATGTTATTCTCACTCCTACTAGTGAATGTATGTAACACACACCCATACAATGCACACCACCCCGCGATGTTTTTCAGAAACGTATCCTACATTGCCACTGCATGTTCGCTAACCTCCCCATGCTGACCACCCCGCGGAGCTTTTCTCCATCCTACATTGCCACTCACTGCCTATCCTAATTCAGACCCTCCGATTTACACCACCCCGCGATGTTTTTCTCACTCCTACTAGTGAATGTAATTTAACACTCCCCCAACAATGCGCACCACCACGCGATGTTTTTCAGAAACCTATCCTACATTGCGACTGCATGTTCCCTGACTTCCCCATGCTGACCACCCCACGGTGCTTTTCTCCATCCTACATTGCCACTCACTGCCTATCCTAATTCAGACCCTCCGATTCACACCACCCCGTGATGTTTTTCTCACTCCTACTAGTGAATGTATTGTAACACACACCCATACAATGCGCACCACCCAGTGATGTTTTTCTCACTCCTACTAGTGAATGTAATGTAACACACACCCATACAATACGCACCACCCCATGATGTTTTTCTCACTCCTAGTAGTGAATGTAATGTAACACTCACCCATACAATGCGCACCACACCGTGATGTTTTTCTCATTTCTACTAGTGAATGTAATGTGACACACACCCATATAATGCGCACAACCCCGTGATGTTTTTCTCACTCCTACTAGTGAATGTAATGTAAAACACACCCATACAATGCGCCCCACCCCGGGATGTTTTTGTCACTCCTACTAGTGAATGTAATGTAACACACAACCATACAATGCGCACCACCCCTTGATGTTTTTCTCACTCGTGCTAGTTAATGTAATGTAACACACACCCATACAATACGCACCACCCCGTGATGTTTTTCTCACTCCTACTAGTCAATGTAATGTAACACACACCCATACAATGCGCACCACCCCGCGATGTTTTTCAGAAACCTTTCCTACATTGCCACTGCATGTTCCCTGACCTCCCGATTCTGACCACCCCGCGGTGCTTTTATCCATCCCACATTGCCACTCACTGCCTATCCTAATTCAGACCCTCCGATTCACACCACCCCGTGATGTTTTTCTCACTCCTACTAGTGAATGTAATGTAACACACACCCAAACAATGCGCACCACCCCGCGAAGTTTTTCAGAAAACTATCCTACATTGCCACTGCATGTTCCCTGACCTCCCCATGCTGACCACACCGCGGTGCATTTCTCCATCCTACATTGCCACTCGCTGCCTATGCTAATTCAGATCCTCTGATTCACACCACCCCGTGATGTTTTTCTCACTCCTACTAGTGAATGTAATGTAACACACACACATACAATGCGCACCAGCCCGTGATGTTTTTCTCACTCCTACTAGTGAATGTAATGTAACACACACCCATACAATACGCACCACCCCGCGATGTTTTTCAGAAACCTATCCTACATTGCCACTGCATGTTCCCGGACCTCCCCATGCTGACCACCCCGCGGTGCTTTTCTCCATCCTACATTGCCACTCATTGCCTATCCTAATAAAGACCCTCCGAATCGCACCACCCCGTGATGCTTTTCTCACTCCTACTAGTGAATGTAATGTAACACACACCCACACAATGCGCACCATCCCGCGATGTTTTTCAGAAACCTATCCTACATTGCCACTTCAAGTTCCCTGACCTCCCCATGCTGACCACCCCGCGGTGCTTTTTTCCATCCTACATTGCCACTCACTGCCTATCCTAATTCAGACCCTCCGATTCACACCACCCCGTGATGTTTTTCTCACTCCTACTAGTGAATGTAATGTAACACACACCCATACAAGAGCACCACCCCGTTATTTTTTTTCACTCCTACTAGTGAATGTAATGTAACACACACCCATACAATGCGCACCACCACGTGATGATTTTCTCACTCCTACTAGTGAATGTAATGTAACACACACCCATACAATGCGCACCACCCCGTGATGTTTTTCTCACTCCTACTAGTGAATGTAATGTAACACACACCCATACAATGCACACCACCCCGCGATGTTTTTCAGAAACGTATCCTACATTGCCACTGCATGTTCCCTGACCTCCCCATGCTGACCACCCCGCGGTGCTTTTCTCCATCCTACATTGCCACTCACTGCCTATCCTAATTCAGTCCCTCCGATTCACACCACCCCGCGATGTTTTTCTCAATCCTACTAGTGAATGTAATTTAACACACACCCATACAATGCGCACCACCCCGCGATGTTTTTCAGAAACCTATCCTACATTGCCCTGCATGTTCCCTGACCTACCCATGCTGACCACCCCGCGGTGCTTTTCTCCATCCTACATTGCCCCTCACTGCCTATCCTAATTCAGACCCTCCGATTCACACCACGCCGTGATGTTTTTCTCACTCCTACTAGTGAATGTAATGTAACACACACCCATACAATGCGCACCACCCCGCGATGTTTTTCAAATACCTATCCTACATTGCCACTGCATGTTCCCTGAGCTCTACATGCTGACCTCCCCGCGGTGCTTTTCTCCATCTTACATTGCCACTCACTGCCTATCCTAATTCAGAACCTCCGATTCACACCACCCCGTGATGTTTTTCTCACTCCTACTAGTGAATGTAATGTAACACACACCCATACAATGAGCACTACCAGTGATGTTTTTCTCACTCCTACTAGAGAATGTAATGTAACACACACCCATACAATGCGCACCACCCCGCGATGTTTTTCAGAAACCTATCCTACATTGCCACTGCATGTTCCCTGACCTCCCCATGCTGACCACCCCGCGGTGCTTTTCTCGATCCTACATTGCCACTCACTGCCTATCCTAATTCAGACCCTCCGATTCACACCACCCCCTGATGTTTTTCTCACTCCTACTAGTGAATGTAATGTAACACACACCCATACAATGCGGACCACCCCGTGATGATATTCTCACTCCTACTAGTGGATGTAATGTAACACACACCCATACAATGCGCACCACCCAGTGATGATTTTCTCACTTCTACTAGTGAATGTAATGTAACACACATCCATACAATGCACACCACCCCGTGATGTTTTTCAGAAACCTATCCTACATTGCCACTGCATGTTCCCTGACCTCCCCTTGCTGACCACACCGCGGTGCTTTTCTCCATCCTACATTGCCACTCACTGCCTATCCAAATTCAGACCCTCCGATTCGCACCACCCTGTGATGTTTTTCTCACTCCTACTAGTGAATGTAATGTAACACACACCAACACAATGCGCACCACCCCGCAATGTTTTTCAGAAACCTATCCTACATTGCCACTGCATGTTCCATGATCTCCCCATGCTGACCACCCCTCGGTGCTTTTCTCCATCCTACATTGCCACTCACTGATTATCCTAATTCAGACCCTCCGATTCACACCATCCCGTGATGTTTTTCTCACTCCTACTAGTGAATGTAATGTAACACACACCCATACAAGAGCACCACCCCGTTATTTTTTTTCACTCCTACTAGTGAATGTAATGTAACACACACCCATACAAGAGCACCACCCCGTTATTTTTTTTCACTCCTACTAGTGAATGTAATATAACACACACCCATACAAGAGCACCACCCCGTTATTTTTTTTCACTCCTACTAGTGAATGTAATGTAACACACACCCATACAATGCGCACCACCCCATGATGATTTTCTCACTCCTACTAGTGAATGTAATGTAACACACACCCATACAATGTGCATCACCCCGTGATGTTTTTCTCACTCCTACTAGTGAATGTAATGTAACACACACCCATACAATGCGCACCACCCCGCGATGTTTTTTAGAAAATTATCCTACATTGCCACTGCCTGTTCCCTGACCTCCCCATGCTGACCACCCCGCGGTGCTTTTCTCCATCCTACATTGCCACTCACTGCCTATCCTAATTCAGACCCTCCGAATCACACCACCCCGTGATGTTTTTCTCACTCCTACTAGTGAATGTAATGTAACACACTCCCATACAATGCGAACCACCCCGCGAAGTTTTTCAGAAAACTATCCTACATTGCCACTATATACACACACCCATACAATATGCACCACCCCGTGATGTTTTTCTCACTCCTACTAGTGAATGTAATGTAACACACACCCATACAATGCGCACCACCCCGTGATCTTTTTCTCACTCCTACTAGTGAATGTAATGTAACACACACCCATACAATGCGCACCACACCGTGATGTTTTTCTCACTCCTACTCGTGAATGTAATGTAACACACACACATACAATGCGCACCACCCCGCGATGTTTTTCAGAAACCTATCCTACATTGCCACTGCATGTTCCCAGACCTCCCCATGCTGACCAACCCACGGTGCTTTTCTCCATCCTACATTGCCACTCACTGCCTATACTAATTCAGACCCTCCGATTCACACCACCCCGTGATGTTTTGCTCACTCCTACGAGTGAATGTAATGTAACACACACCCAAACAATGCGCACCACCCCGTGATGTTTTTCAAATACCTATCCTACATTGCCACTGCATGTTCCCTGACCTCCACATGCTGACCACCCCGCGGTGCTTTTCTCCATCCTACATTGCCACTCACTGCCTATCCTAATACAGACCCTCCGATTCACACCACCCCGTGATGTTTTTCTCACTCCTACTAGTGAATGTAATGTAACACACACCCATACAATGAGCACTACCCCGTGATGTTTTTCTCACTCCTACTAGTGAATGTAATGTAACACACACCCATAAAATGCGCACCACCCCGCGATGTTTTTCAGAAACCTATCCTACATTGCCACTGCATGTTCCCTGACCTCCCCATGCTGACCACCCCGCGGTGCTTTTCTCCATCCTACATTGCCACTCACTGCCTATCCTAATTCAGACCCTCCGATTCACACAACCCCCTGATGTTTTTCTCACTCCTACTAGTGAATGTAATGTAACACACACCCATACAAGAGCACCACCCCGTTATTTTTTTTCACTCCTACTAGTGAATGTAATGTAACACACACCCATACAATGCGCACCACCCCGCGATGTTTTTCAGAAACCTATCCTACATTGCCACTGCATGTTCCCTGACCTCCCCATGCTGACCACCCCGCGGTGCTTTTCTCCATCCTACATTGCCACTCACTGCCGATCCTAATTCAGACCCTCCGATTCACACCACCCCGTGATGTTTTTCTCACTCCTACTAGTGAATGTAATGTAACACACACCCATACAATGCGCACCACCCCGCGATATTTTTCAGAAACCTATCCTACATTGCCACTGCATGTTCCCTGATCTCCCCATGCTGACCACCCCTCGGTGCTTTTCTCCATCCTACATTGCCACTCACTGATTATCCTAATTCAGACCCTCCGATTCACACCATCCCGTGATGTTTTTCTCACTCCTACTAGTGAATGTAATGTAACACACACCCATACAAGAGCACCACCCCGTTGTTTTTTTTCACTCCTTCTAGTGAATGTAATGTAACACACACCCATAAAATGCGCACCACCACGTGATGATTTTCTCACTCCTACTAGTGAATGTAATGTAACACACACCCATACAATGCGCACCACCCCGTGATGTTTTTCTCAATCCTACTAGTGAATGTAATGTAACACACACAAATACAATGCACACCACCCCGCGATGTTTTTCACAAACGTATCCTACATTGCCACTGCATGTTCCCTGACCTCCCCATGCTGACCACCCCGCGGTGCTTTTCTCCATCCTACATTGCCACTCACTGCCTATCCTAATTCAGACCCTCCGATTCACACCACCCCGCGATGTTTTTCCCACTCCTTCTAGTGAATGTAATGTAACACAAACCCATACAATGCGCACCACCCCGTGATGTTTTTCTCACTCCTACTAGTGAATGTAATGTAACACACACCCATACAATACGCACCACCCCGTGATGTTTTTCTCACTCCTACTAGTGAATGTAATGTAACACACACCCATACAATGCGCACCACCCAGTGATCTTTTTCTCACTCCTACTAGTGAATGTAATGTAACACACACCCATACAATGCGCACCACACCGTGATGTTTTTCTCACTCCTACTCGTGAATGTAATGTAACACACACACATACAATGCGCACCACCCCGCGATGTTTTTCAGAAACCTATCCTACATTGCCACTGCATGTTCCCAGACCTCCCCATGCTGACCAACCCACGGTGCTTTTCTCCAACCTACATTGCCACTCACTGCCTATCCTAATTCAGACCCTCCGATTCACACCACCCCGTGATGTTTTGCTCACTCCTACGAGTGAATGTAATGTAACACACACCCAAACAATGCGCACCACCCCGTGATGTTTTTCAAATACCTATCCTACATTGCCACTGCATGTTCCCTGACCTCCACATGCTGACCACCCCGCGGTGCTTTTCTCCAACCTACATTGCCACTCACTGCCTATCCTAATTCAGACCCTCCGATTGACACCACCCCGTGATGTTTTGCTCACTCCTACTAGTGAATGTAATGTAACACACAACCATACAATGCGCACCAGCCCGTGATGTATTTCTCACTCCTACTAGTGAATGTAATGTAACACACACCCATACAATGCGCACCACCCCGCGATGTTTTTCAGAAACCTATCCTACATTGCCACTGCATGTTCCCTGACCTCCCCATGCTGACCACCCGCGGTGCTTTTCTCCATTCTACATTGCCACTCATTGCCTATCCTAATTCTGACCCTCCGATTCGCACCACCCCGTGATGTTTTTCTCACTCCTACTAGTGAATGTAATGTAACACACACCCATACAAGAGCACAACCCCGTTATTTTTTTTCACTCCTACTAGTGAATGTAATGTAACACACACCCATACAATGCGCACCACCACGTGATGATTTTCTCACTCCTACTAGTGAATGTAATGTAACACACACCCATACAATGCGCACCACCACGTGATGTTTTTCTCACTCCTACTAGTGAATGTAATGTAACACACACCCATACAATGCACACCACCCCGCGATGTTTTTCACAAACGTATCCTACATTGCCACTGCATGTTCCCTGACCTCCCCATGCTGACCACCCCGCGGTGCTTTTCTCCATTCTACATTGCCACTCCCTGCCTATCCTAATTCAGACCCTCCGATTCACACCACCCCGCGATGTTTTTCCCACTCCTTCTAGTGAATGAAATGTAACACAAACCCATACAATGCGCACCACCCCGTGATGTTTTTCTCACTCCTACTAGTGAATGTAATGTAACATACACCCATACAATACACACCACCCCGTGATGTTTTTCTCACTCCTACTAGTGAATGTAATGTAACACACACCCACACAATGCGCACCACCCCGCGATGTTTTTCAGAAACCTTTCCTACATTGCCACTGCATGTTCCATGACCTCCCCATCCTGACCACCCCGCGGTGCTTTTATCCATCCCACGTTGCCCCTCACTGCCTATGCTAATTCAGACCCTCTGATTCACACCACCCCGTGATGTTTTTCTCACTCCTACTAGTGAATGTAATGTAACACACACCCATACAATGCGCACCAACCCGCGAAATTTTTCAGAAAACTATCCTACATTGCCACTGCATGTTCCCTGAGCTCCCCATGCTGACCACCCCGCGGTGCATTTCTCCATCCTACATTGCCACTCACTGCCTATCCTAATTCAGATCCTCCGATTCACACAACCCCGTGATGTTTTTCTCACTCCTACTAGTGAATGTAATGTAACACACACCCATATAACGCGCAGCACACCGCGATGTTTTTCAGAAACCTATCCTACATTGCCACTGCATTTTCCCTGACCTCCCCATGCTGACCAAACCGCGGTGCTTATCTCCATCCTACCTTGCCACTCAATGTCTATCCTAATTCAGAACCTCCGATTCACACCACGCCGTGATGTTTTTCTCACTCCTACTAGTGAATGTAATGTAACACACACCCATACAATAGGCACCACCCCGTGATTTTTTTCAGAAAACTATCCTACATTGCCACTGCATGTTCCCTGACCTCCCCTTGCTGACCACCCCGCGGTGCTTTTCTCCATCCTACATTGCCACTCACTGCCTATCCTAATTCAGACCCTCCGATTCACACCACCCCGTGATGTTTTTCTCACTCCTACTAGTGAATGTAATGTAACACACACCCATACAATGCGCACCACCCCGCGATGTTTTTCAGAAACCTATCCTACATTGCCACTGCATGTTCCCTGACCTCCACATGCTGACCACCCCGCGGTGCTTTTCTCCATCCTACATTGCCACTCACTGCCTATCCTAATACACACCCTCCGATTCACACCACCCTGTGATGTTTTTCTCACTCCTACTAGTGAATGTAATGTAACACACACCCATACAATGAGCACTACCCCGTGATGTTATTCTCACTCCTACTAGTGAATGTAATGTAACACACACCCATAAAATGCGCACCACCCCGCGATGTTTTTCTGAAACCTATCCTACATTGCCACTGCATGTTCCCTGACCTCCCCATGCTGACCACCCCGCGGTGCTTTTCTCCATCCTACATTGCCACTCACTGCCTATCCTAATTCAGACACTCCGATTCACACAACCCCCTGATGTTTTTCTCACTCCTACTAGTGAATGTAATGTAACACACACCCATACAATGCGCACCACCCCGTGATGATTTTCTCACTCCTACTAGTGGATGTAATGTAACACACACCCATACAATGCGCACCACCCCGTGATGATTTTCTCACTCCTACTAGTGAATGTAATGTAACACACATCCATACAATGCACACCACCCCGTGATGTTTTTCAGAAACCTATGCTATATTGCCACTGCATGTTTCCTGACCTCCCCATGCTGACCACACCGCGGTGTTTTTCTCCATCCTACATTGCCACTCACTGCCTATCCAAATTCAGACCCTCCGATTCGCACCACCCCGTGATGTTTTTCTCACTCCTACTAGTGAATGTAATGTAACACACACCCACACAACGCGCACCACCCCGCGATGTTTTTCAGAAACCTATCCTACATTGCCACTGCATGTTCCCTGACCTCCCCATGCTGACCACCCCGCGGTGCTTTTCTCCATCCTACATTGCCACTCACTGCCTATCCTAATTCAGACCCTCCGATTCACACCACCCCGTGATGTTTTTCTCACTCCTACTAGTGAATGTAATGTAACACACACCCATACAATGCGCACCAACCATGATGTTTATCTCACTCCTACTAGTGAATGTAATGTAACACACACCCATACAATGCGCACCACCCCGCGATGTTTTTCAGAAACCTATCCTTCATTGCCACTGCATGTTCCCTGACCTCCCCATGCTGACCACCCCGCGGTGCTTTTCTCCATCCTACATTGCCACTCACTGCCTATCCTAATTCAGACCCTCCGATTCACACCACCCCGTGATGTTTTTCTCACTCCTACTAGTGAATGTAATGTAACACACACCCATACAATGCGCACCACCCCGCGATGTTTTTCAGAAACCTATCCTACATTGCCACTGCATGTTCCCTGACATCCCCATCCTGACCACCCCTCGGTGCTTTTCTCCATCCTACATTGCCACTCACTGATTATCCTAATTCAGACCCTCCGATTCACACCATCCCGTGATGTTTTTCTCACTCCTATTGGTGAATGTAATGTAACACACACCCATACAAGAGCACCACCCCGTTATTTTTTTTCACTCCTACTAGTGAATGTAATGTAACACACACCCATACAATGCGCACCACCACGTGATGATTTTCTCACTCCTACTAGTGAATGTAATGTAACACACACCCATACAATGCGCACCACCCCGTGATGTTTTTCTCACTCCTACTAGTGAATGTAATGTAACACACACCCATACAATGAGCACTACCCCGTGATGTTTTTCTCACTCCTACTAGTGAATGTAATGTAACACACACCCATACAATAGGCACCACCCCGTGATTTTTTTCAGAAAACTATCCTACATTGCCACTGCATGTTCCCTGACCTCCCCTTGCTGACCACCCCGCGGTGCTTTTCTCCATCCTACATTGCCACTCACTGCCTATCCTAATTCAGACCCTCCGATTCACACCACCCCGAGATGTTTTTCTCACTCCTACTAGTGAATGTAATGTAACACACACCCATACAATGCGCACCACCCCGCGATGTTTTTCAGAAACCTATCCTACATTGCCACTGCATGTTCCCTGACCTCCCCATGCTGACCACCCCGCGGTGCTTTTCTCCATTCTACATTGCCACTCATTGCCTACCCTAATTCAGACCCTCCGATTCGCACCACCCCGTGATGTTTTTCTCACTCCTACTAGTGAATGTAATGTAACACACACCCACACAATGCGCACCATCCCGCGATGTTTTTCAGAAACCTATCCTACATTGCCACTGCATGTTCCCTGACTTCCCCATGCTGACCACCCCGCGGTGCTTTTCTCCATCGTACATTGCCACTCACTGCCTATCCTAATTCAGACCCTCTGATTCACACCACCCCGCGATGTTTTTCTCACTCCTACTAGTGAATGTAATTTAACACACACCCATACAATGCACACCACCCCGCGATGTTTTTCAGAAACCTATCCTACATTGCCCTGCATGTTCCCTGACCTCCACATGCTGACCACCCCGCGGTGCTTTTCTCCATCCTACATTGCCCCTCACTGCCTATCCTAATTCAGACCCTCCGATTCACACCACCCCGTGATGTTTTTCTCACTCCTACGAGTGAATGTAATGTAACACACACCCAAACAATGTGCACCACCCCGTGATGTTTTTCAAATAACTATCCTACATTGCCACTGCATGTTCCCTGACCTACACATGCTGACCACCCCGCGGTGCTTTTCTCCATCCTACATTGCCACTCACTGCCTATCCTAACACAGACCCTCCGATTCACACCACCCCGTGATGTTTTTCTCACTCCTACTAGTGAATGTAATGTAACACACACCCATACAATGAGCACTACCCCGTGATGTTTTTCTCACTCCTACTAGTGAATGTAATGTAACACACACCCATAAAATGCGCACCACCCCGCAATGTTTTTCAGAAACCTATCCTACATTGCCACTGCATGTTCCCTGACCTCCCCATGCTTACCACCCCGGGGTGCTTTTCTCCATCCTACATTGCCACTTACTGCCTATCCTAATTCAGACCCTCCGATTCACACAACCCCCTGATGTTTTTCTCACTCCTACTAGTGAATGTAATGTAACACACTCCCATACAATGCGCACCACCCCATGATGATTTTCTCACTCCTACTAGTGGATGTAATGTAACATACACCCATACAATGCGCACCACCCCGTGATGATTTTCTCACTCCTACTAGTGAATGTAATGTAACACACATCCATACAATGCACACCACCCCGTGATGTTTTTCAGAAACCTATGCTACATTGCCACTGCATGTTTCCTGACCTCCCCATGCTGACCACACCGCGGTGCTTTTCTCCATCCTACATTGCCACTCACTGCCTATCCAAATTCAGACCCTCCGATTCGCACCACCCCGTGATGTTTTTCTCACTCCTACTAGTGAATGTAATGTAACACACACCCACACAATGCGCACCACCCCGCGATGTTTTTCAGAAACCTATCCTACATTGCCACTGCATGTTCCCTGACCTCCCAATGCTGACCACCCCGCGGTGCTTCTCTCCATCCTACATTGCCACTCACTGCCTATCCTAATTCAGACGGTCCGATTCACACCACCCCGTGATGTTTTTCTCACTCCTACTAGTGAATGTAATGTAACACACACCCATACAAGAGCACCACCCCGTTATTTTTTTTCACCCCTACTAGTGAATGTAATGTAACACACACCCATACAATGCGCACCACCCCGCGATGTTTTTCAGAAACCTATCCTACATTGCCACTGCATGTTCCCTGACCTCCCCATGCTGACCACCCCGCGGTGCTTTTCTCCATCCTACATTGCCACTCACTGCCTATCCTAATTCAGACCCTCCGATTCACACCACCCCGTGATGTTTTTCTCACTCCTACTAGTGAATATAATGTAACACTCACCCATACAATGCGCACCACCCTGCGATGTTTTTCAGAAACCTATCCTACATTGCCACTGCATGTTCCCTGACCTCCCCATCCTGACCACCCCTCGGTGCTTTTCTCCATCCTACAATGTCACTCACTGATTATCCTAATTCAGACCCTCCGATTCACACCATCCCGTGATGTTTTTCTCACTCCTACTAGTGAATGTAATGTAACACACACCCATACAAGAGCACCACCCCGTTATTTTTTTTCACTCCTACTAGTGAATGTAATGTAACACACACCCATACAATGCGCACCACCACGTGATGATTTTCTCACTCCTACTAGTGAATGTAATGTAACACACACCCATACAATGCGCACCACCCCGTGATGTTTTTCTCACTCCTACTAGTGAATGTAATGTAACACACACCCATACAATGAGCACTACCCCGTGATGTTTTTCTCACTCCTACTAGTGAATGTAATGTAACACACACCCATACAATAGGCACCACCCCGTGATTTTTTTCAGAAAACTATCCTACATTGCCACTGCATGTTCCCTGACCTCCCCTTGCTGACCACCCCGCGGTGCTTTTCTCCATCCTACATTGCCACTCACTGCCTATCCTAATTTAGACCCTCCGATTCACACCACCCCGAGATGTTTTTCTCACTCCTACTAGTGAATGTAATGTAACACACACCCATACAATGCGCACCACCCCGCGATGTTTTTCAGAAACCTATCCTACATTGCCACTGAATGTTCCCTGACCTCCCCATGCTGACCACCCCGCGGTGCTTTTCTCCATTCTACATTGCCACTCATTGCCTACCCTAATTCAGACCCTCCGATTCGCACCACCCCGTGATGTTTTTCTCACTCCTACTAGTGAATGTAATGTAACACACACCCACACAATGCGCACCATCCCGCGATGTTTTTCAGAAACCTATCCTACATTGCCACTGCATGTTCCCTGACGTCCCCATGCTGACCACCCCGCGGTGCTTTTCTCCATCGTACATTGCCACTCACTGCCTATCCTAATTCAGACCCTCCGATTCACACCACCCTGCGATGTTTTTCTCACTCCTACTAGTGAATGTAATTTAACACACACCCATACAATGCGCACCACCCCGCGATGTTTTTCAGAAACCTATCCTACATTGCCACTGCATGTTCCCTGACGTCCCCATGCTGACCACCCCGCGGTGCTTTTCTCCATCGTACATTGCCACTCACTGCCTATCCTAATACAGACCCTCCGATTCACACCACCCCGTGATGTTTTTCTCACTCCTACTAGTGAATGTAATGTAACACACACCCATACAATGAGCACTACCCCGTGATGTTTTTCTCACTCCTACTAGTGAATGTAATGTAACACACACCCATAAAATGCGCACCACCCCGCAATGTTTTTCAGAAACCTATCCTATATTGCCACTGCATGTTCCCTGACCTCCCCATGCTTACCACCCCGCGGTGCTTTTCTCCATCCTACATTGCCACTCACTGCCTATCCTAATTCAGACCCTCCGATTCACACAACCCCCTGATGTTTTTCTCACTCCTACTAGTGAATGTAATGTAACACACACCCATACAATGAGCACCACCCCATGATGATTTTCTCACTCCTACTAGTGGATGTAATGTAACATACACCCATACAATGCGCACCACCCCGTGATGATTTTCTCACTCCTACTAGTGAATGTAATGTAACACACATCCATACAATGCACACCACCCCGTGATGTTTTTCAGAAACCTATGCTACATTGCCACTGCATGTTTCCTGACCTCCCCATGCTGACCACACCGCGGTGCTTTTCTCCATCCTACATTGCCACTCACTGCCTATCCAAATTCAGACCCTCCGATTCGCACCACCCCGTGATGTTTTTCTCACTCCTACTAGTGAATGTAATGTAACACACACCCACACAATGCGCACCACCCCGCGATGTTTTTCAGAAACCTATCCTACATTGCCACTGCATGTTCCCTGACCTCCCCATGCTGACCACCCCGCGGTGCTTTTCTCCATCCTACATTGCCACTCACTGCCTATCCTAATTCAGACGGTCCGATTCACACCACCCCGTGATGTTTTTCTCACTCCTACTAGTGAATGTAATGTAACACACACCCATACAAGAGCACCACCCCGTTATTTTTTTTCACCCCTACTAGTGAATGTAATGTAACACACACCCATACAATGCGCACCACCCCGCGATGTTTTTCAGAAACCTATCCTACATTGCCACTGCATGTTCCCTGACCTCCCCATGCTGACCACCCCGCGGTGCTTTTCTCCATCCTACATTGCCACTCACCGCCGATCCTAATTCAGACCCTCCGATTCACACCACCCCGTGATGTTTTTCTCACTCCTACTAGTGAATGTAATGTAACACACACCCATACAATGCGCACCACCCCGCGATGTTTTTCAGAAACCTATCCTACATTGCCACTGCATGTTCCCTGACCTCCCCATGCTGACCACCCCTCGGTGCATTTCTCCATCCTACATTGCCACTCACTGATTATCCTAATTCAGACCCTCCAATTCACTCCATCCCGTGATGTTTTTCTCACTCCTACTAGTGAATGTAATGTAACACACACCCATACAAGAGCACCACCCCGTTATTTTTTTTCACTCCTACTAGTGAATGTAATGTAACACACACCCATACAATGCGCACCACCACGTGATGATTTTCTCACTCCTACTAGTGAATGTAATGTAACACACACCCATACAATGCGCACCACCCCGTGATGTTTTTCTCACTCCTACTAGTGAATGTAATGTAACACACAGAAATACAATGCACACCACCCTGCGATGTTTTTCACAAACGTATCCTACATTGCCACTGCATGTTCCCTGACCTCCCCATGCTGACCACCCCGCGGTGCTTTTCTCCATCCTACATTGCCACTCACTGCCTATATTAATTCAGACCCACCGATTCACACCACCCCGTGATGTTTTTCTCACTCCTACTAGTGAATGTAATGTAACACACACCCATACAATACGCACCACCCCGTGATGTTTTTCTCACTCCTACTAGTGAATGTAATGTAACACACACCCATACAATGCGCACCACCCCATGATGTTTTTCTCACTCCTACTAGTGAATGTAATGTAACACACACCCATACAATGCGCACCACACCGTGATGTTTTTCTCACTCCTACTAGTGAATGTAATGTAACACACACCCATACAATGCGCACCACCCCGCGATGTTTTTCAGAAACCTATCCTACATTGCCACTGCATGTTCCCAGACCTCCCCATGCTGACCAACCAACGGTGCTTTTCTCCATCCTACATTGCCACTCACTGCCTATACTAATTAAGTCCCTCAGATTCACACCACCCCGTGATGTTTTGCTCACTCCTACTAGTGAATGTAATGTAACACACAACCATACAATGCGCACCAGCCCGTGATGTTTTTCTCACTCCTACTAGTGAATGTAATGTAACACACACCCATACAATGCGCACCACCCCGGGATGTTTTTCTCACTGCTACTAGTGAATGTAATGTAACACACAACCATACAATGCGCACCACCCCATGATGTTTTTCTCACTCCTACTAGTGAATGCTAATGTAACACACACCCATACAATGCGCACCACCCCGCGATGTTTTTCGTAAACCTATCCAACATTGCCACTGCATGTTCCCTGTCCTCCCCATGCTGACCACCCCGCGGTGCTTTTCTCCATCCTACATTGCCACTCACTGCCTATATTAATTCAGACCCACCGATTCACACCACCCCGTGATGTTTTTCTCACTCCTACTAGTGAATGTAATGTAACACACACCCATACAATGCACACCACTCCGTGATGTTTTTCTCACTCCTACTAGTAAATGTAATGTAACGTACACCCATACAGTACGCACCACCCCGTGATGTTTTTCTCACTCCTACTAGTGAATGTAATGTAACACACACCCATACAATGCGCACCACCCCGCGATGTTTTTCAGAAACCTTTCCTACATTGCCACTGCATGTTCCATGACCTCCCCATCCTGACCACCCCGCGGTGCTTTTATCCATCCCACATTGCCACTCACTGCCTATGCTAATTCAGACCCTCCGATTCACACCACCCCGGGATGTTTTTCTCACTCCTACTAGTGAATGTAATGTAACACACACCCATACAATGCGCACCACCCCGCGAAATTTTTCAGAAAACTATCCTACATTGCCACTGCATGTTCCCTGAGCTCCCCATGCTGACCACCCCGCGGTGCATTTCTCCATCCTACATTGCCACTCAATGTCTATCCTAATTCAGAACCTCCGATTCACACCACACCGTGATGTTTTTCTCACTTCTACTAGTGAATGTAATGTAACACACACCCATACAATGGGCACCACCCCGTGATTTTTTTCAGAAAACTATCCTACATTGCAACTGCATGTTCCCTGACCTCCCCTTGCTGTCCACCCCGCGGTGCTTTTCTCCAACCTACATTGCCACTCACTGCCTATCCTAATTCAGACCCTCCGATTCACACCACCCCGTGATGTTTTTCTCACTCCTACGAGTGAATGTAATGTAACACACACCCAAACAATGCGCACCACCCCGTGATGTTTTTCAAATACCTATCCTACATTGCCACTGCATGTTCCCTGACCTCCACATGCTGACCACCCCGCGGTGCTTTTCTCCATCCTACATTGCCACTCACTGCCTATCCTAATACAGACCCTCCGATTCACACCACCCTGTGACGTTTTTCTCACTCCTACTAGTGAATGTAATGTAACACACACCCATACAATGAGCACTACCCCTTGATGTTTTTCTCACTCCTACTAGTGAATGTAATGTAACACACACCCATAAAATGCGCACCACCCCGCGATGTTTTTCAGAAACCTATCCTACATTGCCACTGCATGTTCCCTGACCTCCCCATGCTGACCACCCCGCGGTGCTTTTCTCCATCCTACATTGCCACTCACTGCCTATCCTAATTCAGACCCTCTGATTCACACAACCCCCTGATGTTTTTCTCACTCCTACTAGTGAATGTAATGTAACACACACCCATACAATGCGCACCACTCCGTGATGATTTTCTCACTCCTACTAGTGGATGTAATGTAACACACACTCATACAATGCGCACCACCCCGTGATGATTTTCTCACTCCTACTAGTGAATGTAATGTAACACACATCCATACAATGCACACCACCCCGTGATGTTTTTCAGAAACCTATGCTACATTGCTACTGCATGTTTCCTGACCTCCCCATGCTGACCACACCGCGGTGCTTTTCTCCATCCTACATTGCCACTCACTGCCTATCCAAATTCAGACCCTCCGATTCGCACCACCCCGTGATGTTTTTCTCACTCCTACTAGTGAATGTAATGTAACACATACCCACACGATGCGCACCACCCCGCGATGTTTTTCAGAAACCTATCCTACATTGCCACTGCATGTTCCCTGACCTCCCCATGCTGACCACCCCGCGGTGCTTTTCTCCATCCTACATTGCCACTCACTGCCTATCCTAATTCAGACGGTCCGATTCACACCACCCCGTGATGTTTTTCTCACTCCTACTAGTGAATGTAATGTAACACACACCCATACAAGAGCACCACCCCGTTATTTTTTTTCACTCCTACTAGTGAATGTAATGTAACACACACCCATACAATGCGCACCACCCCGCGATGTTTTTCAGAAACCTATCCTACATTGCCACTGCATGTTCCCTGACCTCCCCATGCTGACCACCCCGCGGTGCTTTTCTCCATCCTACATTGCCACTCACTGCCGATCCTAATTCAGACCCTCCGATTCTCACCACCCCGTGATGTTTTTCTCACTCCTACTAGTGAATGTAATGTAACACACACCCATACAATGCGCACCACCCCGCGATATT
The DNA here is from genome assembly GCF_034190915.1 of Cavia porcellus. Lineage (NCBI taxonomy): Eukaryota > Metazoa > Chordata > Mammalia > Rodentia > Caviidae > Cavia > Cavia porcellus. Next base: position 632,270 of record NW_026947589.1, read on the forward strand.
TTTCAGAAACCTATCCTACATTGCCACTGCATGTTCCCTGATCTCCCCATGCTGACCACCCCTCGGTGCTTTTCTCCATCCTACATTGCCACTCACTGATTATCCTAATTCAGACCCTCCGATTCACACCATCCCGTGATGTTTTTCTCACTCCTACTAGTGAATGTAATGTAACACACACCCATACAAGAGCACCACCCCGTTGTTTTTTTTCACTCCTACTAGTGAATGTAATGTAACACACACCCATAAAATGCGCACCACCACGTGATGATTTTCTCACTCCTACTAGTGAATGTAATGTAACACACACCCATACAATGCGCACCACCCCGTGATGTTTTTCTCAATCCTACTAGTGAATGTAATGTAACACACACAAATACAATGCACACCACCCCGCGATGTTTTTCACAAACGTATCCTACATTGCCACTGCATGTTCCCTGACCTCCCCATGCTGACCACCCCGCGGTGCTTTTCTCCATCCTACATTGCCACTCACTGCCTATCCTAATTCAGACCCTCCGATTCACACCACCCCGCGATGTTTTTCCCACTCCTTCTAGTGAATGTAATGTAACACAAACCCATACAATGCGCACCACCCCGTGATGTTTTTCTCACTCCTACTAGTGAATGTAATGTAACACACACCCATACAATACGCACCACCCCGTGATGTTTTTCTCACTCCTACTAGTGAATGTAATGTAACACACACCCATACAATGCGCACCACCCCGTGATGTTTTTCTTACTCCTACTAGTGAATGTAATGTAACACACACCCATACAATGCGCACCACACCGTGATGTTTTTCTCACTCCTACTCGTGAATGTAATGTAACACACACACATACAATGCGCACCACCCCGCGATGTTTTTCAGAAACCTATCCTACATTGCCACTGCATGTTCCCAGACCTCCCCATGCTGACCAACCCACGGTGCTTTTCTCCATCCTACATTGCCACTCACTGCCTATACTAATTCAGACCCTCCGATTCACACCACCCCGTGATGTTTTGCTCACTCCTACGAGTGAATGTAATGTAACACACACCCAAACAATGCGCACCACCCCGTGATGTTTTTCAAATACCTATCCTACATTGCCACTGCATGTTCCCTGACCTCCACATGCTGACCACCCCGCGGTGCTTTTCTCCATCCTACATTGCCACTCACTGCCTATCCTAATACAGACCCTCCGATTCACACCACCCCGTGATGTTTTTCTCACTCCTACTAGTGAATGTAATGTAACACACACCCATACAATGAGCACTACCCCGTGATGTTTTTCTCACTCCTACTAGTGAATGTAATGTAACACACACCCATAAAATGCGCACCACCCCGCGATGTTTTTCAGAAACCTATCCTACATTGCCACTGCATGTTCCCTGACCTCCCCATGCTGACCACCCCGCGGTGCTTTTCTCCATCCTACATTGCCAATCACTGCCTATCCTAATTCAGACCCTCCGATTCACACAACCCCCTGATGTTTTTCTCACTCCTACTAGTGAATGTAATCTAACACACACCCATACAATGCGCACCACTCCGTGATGATTTTCTCACTCCTACTAGTGGATGTAATGTAACACACACTCATACAATGCGCACCACCCCGTGATGATTTTCTCACTCCTACTAGTGAATGTAATGTAACACACATCCATACAATGCACACCACCCCGTGATGTTTTTCAGAAACCTATGCTACATTGCCACTGCATGTTTCCTGACCTCCCCATGCTGACCACACCGCGGTGCTTTTCTCCATCCTACATTGCCACTCACTGCCTATCCAAATTCAGACCCTTCGATTCGCACCACCCCGTGATGTTTTTCTCACTCCTACTAGTGAATGTAATGTAACACACACCCACACAATGCGCACCACCCCGCGATGTTTTTCAGAAACCTAACCTACATTGCCCTGCATGTTCCCTGACCTCCCCATGCTGACCACCCTGCGGTGCTTTTCTCCATCCTACATTGCCCCTCACTGCCTATCCTAATTCAGACCTTCCGATTCACACCACCCCGTGATGTTTTTCTCACTCCTACGAGTGAATGTAATGTAACACACACCCATACAATGCGCACCACCCCGCGATGTTTTTCAAATACCTATCCTACATTGCCACTGCATGTTCCCTGACCTCCACATGCTGACCACCCCGCGGTGCTTTTCTCCATCCTACATTGCCACTCACTGCCTATCCTAATTCAGACCCTCCGATTCACACCACCCCGTGATGTTTTGCTCACTCCTACTAGTGAATGTAATGTAACACACACCCATACAATGAGCACTACCCCGTGATGTTTTTCTCACTCCTACTAGTGAATGTAATGTAACACACACCCATACAATAGGCACCACCCCGTGATTTTTTTCAGAAAACTATCCTACATTGCCACAGCATGTTCCCTGACCTCCCCTTGCTGACCACCCCGCGGTGCTTTTCTCCATCCTACATTGCCACTCACTGCCTACCCTAATTCAGACCCTCCGATTCACACCACCCCGAGATGTTTTTCTCACTCCTACTAGTGAATGTAATGTAACACACACCCATACAATTCGCACCACCCCGCGATGTTATTCAGAAACCTAACCTACATTGCCACTGCATGTTCCCTGACCTCCCCATGCTGACCACCCCGCGGTGCTTTTCTCCATTCTACATTGCCACTCATTGCCTATCCTAATTCAGACCCTCCGTTTCGCACCACCCCGTGATGTTTTTCTCACTCCTACTAGTGAATGTAATTTAACACACACCCATACAATGCGCACCACCCCGCGATGTTTTTCAGAAACCTATCCTACATTGCCCTGCATGTTCCCTGACCTCCCCATGCTGACCACCCCGCGGTGCTTTTCTCCATCCTACATTGCCCCTCACTGCCTATCCTAATTCAGACCCTCCGATTCACACCACCCCGTGATGTTTTTCTCACTCCTACGAGTGAATGTAATGTAACACACACCCAAACAATGCGCACCACCCCGTGATGTTTTTCAAATACCTATCCTACATTGCCACTGCATGTTCCCTGACCTCCACATGCTGACCACCCCGCGGTGCTTTTCTCCATCCTACATTGCCACTCACTGCCTATCCTAATACAGACCCTCCGATTCACACCACCCCGTGATGTTTTTCTCACTCCTACTAGTGAATGTAATGTAACACACACCCATACAATGAGCACTACCCCGTGATGTTTTTCTCACTCCTACTAGTGAATGTAATGTAACACACACCGATAAAATGCGCACCACCCCGCGATGTTTTTCAGAAACCTATCCTACATTGCCACTGCATGTTCCCTGACCTCCCCATGCTGACCACCCCGCGGTGCTTTTCTCCATCCTACATTGCCACTCACTGCCTATCCTAATTCAGACCCTCCGATTCACACAACCCCCTGATGTTTTTCTCACTCCTACTAGTGAATGTAATGTAACACACACCCATACAATGCGCACCACTCCGTGATGATTTTCTCACTCCTACTAGTGGATGTAATGTAACACACACTCATACAATGCGCACCACCCCGTGATGATTTTCTCACTCCTACTAGTGAATGTAATGTAACACACATCCATACAATGCACACCACCCCGTGATGTTTTTCAGAAACCTATGCTACATTGCCACTGCATGTTTCCTGACCTCCCCATGCTGACCACACCGCGGTGCTTTTCTCCATCCTACATTGCCACTCACTGCCTATCCAAATTCAGACCCTCCGATTCGCACCACCCCGTGATGTTTTTCTCACTCCTACTAGTGAATGTAATGTAACACACACCCACACAATGCGCACCACCCCGCGATGTTTTTAAGAAACCTATCCTACATTGCCACTGCATGTTCCCTGACCTCCCCATGCTGACCACCCCGCGGTGCTTTTCTCCATCCTACATTGCCACTCACTGCCTATCCTAATTCAGACGGTCCGATTCACACCACCCCGTGATGTTTTTCTCACTCCTACTAGTGAATGTAATGTAACACACACCCATACAAGAGCACCACCCCGTTATTTTTTTTCACTCCTACTAGTGAATGTAATGTAACACACACCCATACAATGCGCACCACCACGCGATGTTTTTCAGAAACCTATCCTACATTGCCACTGCATGTTCCCTGACCTCCCCATGCTGACCACCCCGCGGTGCTTTTCTCCATCCTACATTGCCACTCACTGCCGATCCTAATTCAGACCCTCCGATTCACACCACCCCGTGATGTTTTTCTCACTCCTACTAGTGAATGTAATGTAACACACACCCATACAATGCGCACCACCCCGCGATATTTTTCAGAAACCTATCCTACATTGCCACTGCATGTTCCCTGATCTCCCCATGCTGACCACCCCTCGGTGCTTTTCTCCATCCTACATTGCCACTCACTGATTATCCTAATTCAGACCCTCCGATTCACACCATCCCGTGATGTTTTTCTCACTCCTACTAGTGAATGTAATGTAACACACACCCATACAAGAGCACCACCCCGTTGTTTTTTTTCACTCCTACTAGTGAATGTAATGTAACACACACCCATAAAATGCGCACCACCACGTGATGATTTTCTCACTCCTACTAGTGAATGTAATGTAACACACACCCATACAATGCGCACCACCCCGTGATGTTTTTCTCAATCCTACTAGTGAATGTAATGTAACACACACAAATACAATGCACACCACCCCGCGATGTTTTTCACAAACGTATCCTACATTGCCACTGCATGTTCCCTGACCTCCCCATGCTGACCACCCCGCGGTGCTTTTCTCCATCCTACATTGCCACTCACTGCCTATCCTAATTCAGACCCTCCGATTCACACCACCCCGCGATGTTTTTCCCACTCCTTCTAGTGAATGTAATGTAACACAAACCCATACAATGCGCACCACCCCGTGATGTTTTTCTCACTCCTACTAGTGAATGTAATGTAACACACACCCATACAATACGCACCACCCCGTGATGTTTTTCTCACTCCTACTAGTGAATGTAATGTAACACACACCCATACAATGCGCACCACCCCGTGATCTTTTTCTCACTCCTACTAGTGAATGTAATGTAACACACACCCATACAATGCGCACCACACCGTGATGTTTTTCTCACTCCTACTCGTGAATGTAATGTAACACACACACATACAATGCGCACCACCCCGCGATGTTTTTCAGAAACCTATCCTACATTGCCACTGCATGTTCCCAGACCTCCCCATGCTGACCAACCCACGGTGCTTTTCTCCATCCTACATTGCCACTCACTGCCTATACTAATTCAGACCCTCCGATTCACACCACCCCGTGATGTTTTGCTCACTCCTACGAGTGAATGTAATGTAACACACACCCAAACAATGCGCACCACCCCGTGATGTTTTTCAAATACCTATCCTACATTGCCACTGCATGTTCCCTGACCTCCACATGCTGACCACCCCGCGGTGCTTTTCTCCATCCTACATTGCCACTCACTGCCTATCCTAATACAGACCCTCCGATTCACACCACCCCGTGATGTTTTTCTCACTCCTACTAGTGAATGTAATGTAACACACACCCATACAATGAGCACTACCCCGTGATGTTTTTCTCACTCCTACTAGTGAATGTAATGTAACACACACCCATAAAATGCGCACCACCCCGCGATGTTTTTCAGAAACCTATCCTACATTGCCACTGCATGTTCCCTGACCTCCCCATGCTGACCATCCCGCGGTGCTTTTCTCCATCCTACATTGCCACTCACTGCCTATCCTAATTCAGACCCTCCGATTCACACAACCCCCTGATGTTTTTCTCACTCCTACTAGTGAATGTAATGTAACACACACCCATACAATGCGCACCACTCCGTGATGATTTTCTCACTCCTACTAGTGGATGTAATGTAACACACACTCATACAATGCGCACCACCCCGTGATGATTTTCTCACTCCTACTAGTGAATGTAATGTAACACACATCCATACAATGCACACCACCCCGTGATGTTTTTCAGAAACCTATGCTACATTGCCACTGCATGTTTCCTGACCTCCCCATGCTGACCACACAGCGGTGCTTTTCTCCATCCTACATTGCCACTCACTGCCTATCCAAATTCAGACCCTCCGATTCGCACCACCCCGTGATGTTTTTCTCACTCCTACTAGTGAATGTAATGTAACACACACCCACACAATGCGCACCACCCCGCGATGTTTTTCAGAAACCTATCCTACATTGCCACTGCATGTTCCCTGACCTCCCCATGCTGACCACCCCGCGGTGCTTTTCTCCATCCTACATTGCCACTCACTGCCTATCCTAATTCAGACGGTCCGATTCACACCACCCCGTGATGTTTTTCTCACTCCTACTAGTGAATGTAATGTAACACACACCCATACAAGAGCACCACCCCGTTATTTTTTTTCACTCCTACTAGTGAATGTAATGTAACACACACCCATACAATGCGCACCACCCCGCGATGTTTTTCAGAAACCTATCCTACATTGCCACTGCATGTTCCCTGACCTCCCCATGCTGACCACCCCGCGGTGCTTTTCTCCATCCTACATTGCCACTCACTGCCGATCCTAATTCAGACCCTCCGATTCACACCACCCCGTGATGTTTTTCTCACTCCTACTAGTGAATGTAATGTAACACACACCCATACAATGCGCACCACCCCGCGATATTTTTCAGAAACCTATCCTACATTGCCACTGCATGTTCCCTGATCTCCCCATGCTGACCACCCCTCGGTGCTTTTCTCCATCCTACATTGCCACTCACTGATTATCCTAATTCAGACCCTCCGATTCACACCATCCCGTGATGTTTTTCTCACTCCTACTAGTGAATGTAATGTAACACACACCCATACAAGAGCACCACCCCGTTGTTTTTTTTCACTCCTACTAGTGAATGTAATGTAACACACACCCATAAAATGCGCACCACCACGTGATGATTTTCTCACTCCTACTAGTGAATGTAATGTAACACACACCCATACAATGCGCACCACCCCGTGATGTTTTTCTCAATCCTACTAGTGAATGTAATGTAACACACACAAATACAATGCACACCACCCCGCGATGTTTTTCACAAACGTATCCTACATTGCCACTGCATGTTCCCTGACCTCCCCATGCTGACCACCCCGCGGTGCTTTTCTCCATCCTACATTGCCACTCACTGCCTATCCTAATTCAGACCCTCCGATTCACACCACCCCGCGATGTTTTTCCCACTCCTTCTAGTGAATGTAATGTAACACAAACCCATACAATGCGCACCACCCCGTGATGTTTTTCTCACTCCTACTAGTGAATGTAATGTAACACACACCCATACAATACGCACCACCCCGTGATGTTTTTCTCACTCCTACTAGTGAATGTAATGTAACACACACCCATACAATGCGCACCACACCGTGATGTTTTTCTCACTCCTACTCGTGAATGTAATGTAACACACACACATACAATGCGCACCACCCCGCGATGTTTTTCAGAAACCTATCCTACATTTCCACTGCATGTTCCCAGACCTCCCCATGCTGACCAACCCACGGTGCTTTTCTCCATCCTACATTGCCACTCACTGCCTATACTAATTCAGACCCTCCGATTCACACCACCCCGTGATGTTTTGCTCACTCCTACGAGTGAATGTAATGTAACACACACCCAAACAATGCGCACCACCCCGTGATGTTTTTCAAATACCTATCCTACATTGCCACTGCATGTTCCCTGACCTCCACATGCTGACCACCCCGCGGTGCTTTTCTCCATCCTACATTGCCACTCACTGCCTATCCTAATACACACCCTCCGATTCACACCACCCCGTGATGTTTTTCTCACTCCTACTAGTGAATGTAATGTAACACACACCCATACAATGAGCACTACCCCGTGATGTTTTTCTCACTCCTACTAGTGAATGTAATGTAACACACACCCATAAAATGCGCACCACCCCGCGATGTTTTTCAGAAACCTATCCTACATTGCCACTGCATGTTCCCTGACCTCCCCATGCTGACCACCCCGCGGTGCTTTTCTCCATCCTACATTGCCACTCACTGCCTATCCTAATTCAGACCCTCCGATTCACACAACCCCCTGATGTTTTTCTCACTCCTACTAGTGAATGTAATGTAACACACACCCATACAATGCGCACCACTCCGTGATGATTTTCTCACTCCTACTAGTGGATGTAATGTAACACACACTCATACAATGCGCACCACCCCGTGATGATTTTCTCACTCCTACTAGTGAATGTAATGTAACACACATCCATACAATGCACACCACCCAGTGATGTTTTTCAGAAACCTATGCTACATTGCCACTGCATGTTTCCTGACCTCCCCATGCTGACCACACCGCGGTGCTTTTCTCCATCCTACATTGCCACTCACTGCCTATCCAAATTCAGACCCTCCGATTCGCACCACCCCGTGATGTTTTTCTCACTCCTACTAGTGAATGTAATGTAACACACACCCACACAATGCGCACCACCCCGCGATGTTTTTCAGAAACCTATCCTACATTGCCACTGCATGTTCCCTGACCTCCCCATGCTGACCACCCCGCGGTGCTTTTCTCCATCCTACATTGCCACTCACTGCCTATCCTAATTCAGACGGTCCGATTCACACCACCCCGTGATGTTTTTCTCACTCCTACTTGTGAATGTAATGTAACACACACCCATACAAGAGCACCACCCCGTTATTTTTTTTCACTCCTACTAGTGAATGTAATGTAACACACACCCATACAATGCGCACCACCCCGCGATGTTTTTCAGAAACCTATCCTACATTGCCACTGCATGTTCCCTGACCTCCCCATGCTGACCACCCCGCGGTGCTTTTCTCCATCCTACATTGCCACTCACTGCCGATCCTAATTCAGACCCTCCGATTCACACCACCCCGTGATGTTTTTCTCACTCCTACTAGTGAATGTAATGTAACACACACCCATACAATGCGCACCACCCCGCGATATTTTTCAGAAACCTATCCTACATTGCCACTGCATGTTCCCTGATCTCCCCATGCTGACCACCCCTCGGTGCTTTTCTCCATCCTACATTGCCACTCACTGATTATCCTAATTCAGACCCTCCGATTCACACCATCCCGTGATGTTTTTCTCACTCCTACTAGTGAATGTAATGTAACACACACCCATACAAGAGCACCACCCCGTTGTTTTTTTTCACTCCTACTAGTGAATGTAATGTAACACACACCCATAAAATGCGCACCACCACGTGATGATTTTCTCACTCCTACTAGTGAATGTAATGTAACACACACCCATACAATGCGCACCACCCCGTGATGTTTTTCTCAATCCTACTAGTGAATGTAATGTAACACACACAAATACAATGCACACCACCCCGCGATGTTTTTCACAAACGTATCCTACATTGCCACTGCATGTTCCCTGACCTCCCCATGCTGACCACCCCGCGGTGCTTTTCTCCATCCTACATTGCCACTCACTGCCTATCCTAATTCAGACCCTCCGATTCACACCACCCCGCGATGTTTTTCCCACTCCTTCTAGTGAATGTAATGTAACACAAACCCATACAATGCGCACCACCCCGTGATGTTTTTCTCACTCCTACTAGTGAATGTAATGTAACACACACCCATACAATACGCACCACCCCGTGATGTTTTTCTCACTCCTACTAGTGAATGTAATGTAACACACACCCATACAATGCGCACCACCCCGTGATCTTTTTCTCACTCCTACTAGTGAATGTAATGTAACACACACCCATACAATGCGCACCACACCGTGATGTTTTTCTCACTCCTACTCGTGAATGTAATGTAACACACACACATACAATGCGCACCACCCCGCGATGTTTTTCAGAAACCTATCCTACATTGCCACTGCATGTTCCCAGACCTCCCCATGCTGACCAACCCACGGTGCTTTTCTCCATCCTACATTGCCACTCACTGCCTATACTAATTCAGACCCTCCGATTCACACCACCCCGTGATGTTTTGCTCACTCCTACGAGTGAATGTAATGTAACACACACCCAAACAATGCGCACCACCCCGTGATGTTTTTCAAATACCTATCCTACATTGCCACTGCATGTTCCCTGACCTCCACATGCTGACCACCCCGCGGTGCTTTTCTCCAACCTACATTGCCACTCACTGCCTATCCTAATTCAGACCCTCCGATTGACACCACCCCGTGATGTTTTGCTCACTCCTACTAGTGAATGTAATGTAACACACAACCATACAATGCGCACCAGCCCGTGATGTTTTTCTCACTCCTACTAGTGAATGTAATGTAACACACACCCATACAATGCGCACCACCCCGCGATGTTTTTCAGAAACCTATCCTACATTGCCACTGCATGTTCCCTGACCTCCCCATGCTGACCACCCGCGGTGCTTTTCTCCATTCTACATTGTCACTCATTGCCTATCCTAATTCTGACCCTCCGATTCGCACCACCCCGTGATGTTTTTCTCACTCCTACTAGTGAATGTAATGTAACACACACCCATACAAGAGCACAACCCCGTTATTTTTTTTCACTCCTACTAGTGAATGTAATGTAACACACACCCATACAATGCGCACCACCACGTGATGATTTTCTCACTCCTACTAGTGAATGTAATGTAACACACACCCATACAATGCGCACCACCACGTGATGTTTTTCTCACTCCTACTAGTGAATGTAATGTAACACACACCCATACAATGCACACCACCCCGCGATGTTTTTCACAAACGTATCCTACATTGCCACTGCATGTTCCCTGACCTCCCCATGCTGACCACCCCGCGGTGCTTTTCTCCATTCTACATTGCCACTCACTGCCTATCCTAATTCAGACCCTCCGATTCACACCACCCCGCGATGTTTTTCCCACTCCTTCTAGTGAATGAAATGTAACACAAACCCATACAATGCGCACCACCCCGTGATGTTTTTCTCACTCCTACTAGTGAATGTAATGTAACATACACCCATACAATACACACCACCCCGTGATGTTTTTCTCACTCCTACTAGTGAATGTAATGTAACACACACCCACACAATGCGCACCACCCCGCGATGTTTTTCAGAAACCTTTCCTACATTGCCACTGCATGTTCCATGACCTCCCCATCCTGACCACCCCGCGGTGCTTTTATCCATCCCACGTTGCCCCTCACTGCCTATGCTAATTCAGACCCTCTGATTCACACCACCCCGTGATGTTTTTCTCACTCCTACTAGTGAATGTAATGTAACACACACCCATACAATGCGCACCAACCCGCGAAATTTTTCAGAAAACTATCCTACATTGCCACTGCATGTTCCCTGAGCTCCCCATGCTGACCACCCCGCGGTGCATTTCTCCATCCTACATTGCCACTCACTGCCTATCCTAATTCAGATCCTCCGATTCACACAACCCCGTGATGTTTTTCTCACTCCTACTAGTGAATGTAATGTAACACACACCCATATAACGCGCAGCACACCGCGATGTTTTTCAGAAACCTATCCTACATTGCCACTGCATTTTCCCTGACCTCCCCATGCTGACCAAACCGCGGTGCTTATCTCCATCCTAGCTTGCCACTCAATGTCTATCCTAATTCAGAACCTCCGATTCACACCACGCCGTGATGTTTTTCTCACTCCTACTAGTGAATGTAATGTAACACACACCCATACAATAGGCACCACCCCGTGATTTTTTTCAGAAAACTATCCTACATTGCCACTGCATGTTCCCTGACCTCCCCTTGCTGACCACCCCGCGGTGCTTTTCTCCATCCTACATTGCCACTCACTGCCTATCCTAATTCAGACCCTCCGATTCACACCACCCCGTGATGTTTTTCTCACTCCTACTAGTGAATGTAATGTAACACACACCCATACAATGCGCACCACCCCGCGATGTTTTTCAGAAACCTATCCTACATTGCCACTGCATGTTCCCTGACCTCCACATGCTGACCACACCCGCGGTGCTTTTCTCCATCCTACATTGCCACTCACTGCCTATCCTAATACACACCCTCCGATTCACACCACCCTGTGATGTTTTTCTCACTCCTACTAGTGAATGTAATGTAACACACACCCATACAATGAGCACTACCCCGTGATGTTATTCTCACTCCTACTAGTGAATGTAATGTAACACACACCCATAAAATGCGCACCACCCCGCGATGTTTTTCAGAAACCTATCCTACATTGCCACTGCATGTTCCCTGACCTCCCCATGCTGACCACCCCGCGGTGCTTTTCTCCATCCTACATTGCCACTCACTGCCTATCCTAATTCAGACACTCCGATTCACACAACCCCCTGATGTTTTTCTCACTCCTACTAGTGAATGTAATGTAACACACACCCATACAATGCGCACCACCCCGTGATGATTTTCTCACTCCTACTAGTGGATGTAATGTAACACACACCCATACAATGCGCACCACCCCGTGATGATTTTCTCACTCCTACTAGTGAATGTAATGTAACACACATCCATACAATGCACACCACCCCGTGATGTTTTTCAGAAACCTATGCTACATTGCCACTGCATGTTTCCTGACCTCCCCATGCTGACCACACCGCGGTGCTTTTCTCCATCCTACATTGCCACTCACTGCCTATCCTAATTCAGACGGTCCGATTCACACCACCCCGTGATGTTTTTCTCACTCCTACTAGTGAATGTAATGTAACACACACCCATACAATGCGCACCAACCATGATGTTTATCTCACTCCTACTAGTGAATGTAATGTAACACACACCCATACAATGCGCACCACCCCGCGATGTTTTTCAGAAACCTATCCTTCATTGCCACTGCATGTTCCCTGACCTCCCCATGCTGACCACCCCGCGGTGCTTTTCTCCATCCTACATTGCCACTCACTGCCTATCCTAATTCAGACCCTCCGATTCACACCACCCCGTGATGTTTTTCTCACTCCTACTAGTGAATGTAATGTAACACTCACCCATACAATGCGCACCACCCCGCGATGTTTTTCAGAAACCTATCCTACATTGCCACTGCATGTTCCCTGACATCCCCATCCTGACCACCCCTCGGTGCTTTTCTCCATCCTACATTGCCACTCACTGATTATCCTAATTCAGACCCTCCGATTCACACCATCCCGTGATGTTTTTCTCACTCCTATTGGTGAATGTAATGTAACACACACCCATACAAGAGCACCACCCCGTTATTTTTTTTCACTCCTACTAGTGAATGTAATGTAACACACACCCATACAATGCGCACCACCACGTGATGATTTTCTCACTCCTACTAGTGAATGTAATGTAACACACACCCATACAATGCGCACCACCCCGTGATGTTTTTCTCACTCCTACTATTGAATGTAATGTAACACACACCCATACAATGAGCACTACCCCGTGATGTTTTTCTCACTCCTACTAGTGAATGTAATGTAACACACACCCATACAATAGGCACCACCCCGTGATTTTTTTCAGAAAACTATCCTACATTGCCACTGCATGTTCCCTGACCTCCCCTTGCTGACCAAACCGCGGTGCTTTTCTCCATCCTACATTGCCACTCACTGCCTATCCTAATTCAGACCCTCCGATTCACACCACCCCGAGATGTTTTTCTCACTCCTACTAGTGAATGTAATGTAACACACACCCATACAATGCGCACCACCCCGCGATGTTTTTCAGAAACCTATCCTACATTGCCACTGCATGTTCCCTGACCTCCCCATGCTGACCACCCCGCGGTGCTTTTCTCCATTCTACATTGCCACTCATTGCCTACCCTAATTCAGACCCTCCGATTCGCACCACCCCGTGATGTTTTTCTCACTCCTACTAGTGAATGTAATGTAACACACACCCACACAATGCGCACCATCCCGCGATGTTTTTCAGAAACCTATCCTACATTGCCACGGTATGTTCCCTGACGTCCCCATGCTGACCACCCCGCGGTGCTTTTCTCCATCGTACATTGCCACTCACTGCCTATCCTAATTCAGACCCTCTGATTCACACCACCCCGCGATGTTTTTCTCACTCCTACTAGTGAATGTAATTTAACACACACCCATACAATGCACACCACCCCGCGATGTTTTTCAGAAACCTATCCTACATTGCCCTGCATGTTCCCTGACCTCCACATGCTGACCACCCCGCGGTGCTTTTCTCCATCCTACATTGCCCCTCACTGCCTATCCTAATTCAGACCCTCCGATTCACACCACCCCGTGATGTTTTTCTCACTCCTACGAGTGAATGTAATGTAACACACACCCAAACAATGTGCACCACCCCGTGATGTTTTTCAAATAACTATCCTACATTGCCACTGCATGTTCCCTGACCTACACATGCTGACCACCCCGCGGTGCTTTTCTCCATCCTACATTGCCACTCACTGCCTATCCTAATACAGACCCTCCGATTCACACCACCCCGTGATGTTTTTCTCACTCCTACTAGTGAATGTAATGTAACACACACCCATACAATGAGCACTACCCCGTGATGTTTTTCTCACTCCTACTAGTGAATGTAATGTAACACACACCCATAAAATGCGCACCACCCCGCAATGTTTTTCAGAAACCTATCCTACATTGCCACTGCATGTTCCCTGACCTCCCCATGCTTACCACCCCGGGGTGCTTTTCTCCATCCTACATTGCCACTCACTGCCTATCCTAATTCAGACCCTCCGATTCACACAACCACCTGATGTTTTTCTCACTCCTACTAGTGAATGTAATGTAACACACTCCCATACAATGCGCACCACCCCATGATGATTTTCTCACTCCTACTAGTGGATGTAATGTAACATACACCCATACAATGCGCACCACCCCGTGATGATTTTCTCACTCCTACTAGTGAATGTAATGTAACACACATCCATACAATGCACACCACCCCGTGATGTTTTTCAGAAACCTATGCTACATTGCCACTGCATGTTTCCTGACCTCCCCATGCTGACCACACCGCGGTGCTTTTCTCCATCCTACATTGCCACTCACTGCCTATCCAAATTCAGACCCTCCGATTCGCACCACCCCGTGATGTTTTTCTCACTCCTACTAGTGAATGTAATGTAACACACACCCACACAATGCGCACCACCCCGCGATGTTTTTCAGAAACCTATCCTACATTGCCACTGCATGTTCCCTGACCTCCCAATGCTGACCACCCCGCGGTGCTTCTCTCCATCCTACATTGCCACTCACTGCCTATCCTAATTCAGACGGTCCGATTCACACCACCCCGTGATGTTTTTCTCACTCCTACTAGTGAATGTAATGTAACACACACCCATACAACAGCACCACCCCGTTATTTTTTTTCACCCCTACTAGTGAATGTAATGTAACACACACCCATACAATGCGCACCACCCCGCGATGTTTTTCAGAAACCTATCCTACATTGCCACTGCATGTTCCCTGACCTCCCCATGCTGACCACCCCGCGGTGCTTTTCTCCATCCTACATTGCCACTCACTGCCTATCCTAATTCAGACCCTCCGATTCACACCACCCCGTGATGTTTTTCTCACTCCTACTAGTGAATATAATGTAACACTCACCCATACAATGCGCACCACCCCGCGATGTTTTTCAGAAACCTATCCTACATTGCCACTGCATGTTCCCTGACCTCCCCATCCTGACCACCCCTCGGTGCTTTTCTCCATCCTACATTGCCACTCACTGATTATCCTAATTCAGACCCTCCGATTCACACCATCCCGTGATGTTTTTCTCACTCCTACTAGTGAATGTAATGTAACACACACCCATACAAGAGCACCACCCCGTTATTTTTTTTCACTCCTACTAGTGAATGTAATGTAACACACACCCATACAATGCGCACCACCACGTGATGATTTTCTCACTCCTACTAGTGAATGTAATGTAACACACACCCATACAATGCGCACCACCCCGTGATGTTTTTCTCACTCCTACTAGTGAATGTAATGTAACACACACCCATACAATGAGCACTACCCCGTGATGTTTTTCTCACTCCTACTAGTGAATGTAATGTAACACACACCCATACAATAGGCACCACCCCGTGATTTTTTTCAGAAAACTATCCTACATTGCCACAGCATGTTCCCTGACCTCCCCTTGCTGACCACCCCGCGGTGCTTTTCTCCATCCTACATTGCCACTCACTGCCTATCCTAATTCAGACCCTCCGATTCACACCACCCCGAGATGTTTTTCTCACTCCTACTAGTGAATGTAATGTAACACACACCCATACAATAGGCACCACCCCGTGATTTTTTTCAGAAAACTATCCTACATTGCCACTGCATGTTCCCTGACCTCCCCTTGCTGACCACCCCGCGGTGCTTTTCTCCATCCTACATTGCCACTCACTGCCTATCCTAATTCAGACCCTCCGATTCACACCACCCCGTGATGTTTTTCTCACTCCTACTAGTGAATGTAATGTAACACACACCCATACAATGCGCACCAACCATGATGTTTATCTCACTCCTACTAGTGAATGTAATGTAACACACACCCATACAATGCGCACCACCCCGCGATGTTTTTCAGAAACCTATCCTTCATTGCCACTGCATGTTCCCTGACCTCCCCATGCTGACCACCCCGCGGTGCTTTTCTCCATCCTACATTGCCACTCACTGCCTATCCTAATTCAGACCCTCCGATTCACACCACCCCGTGATGTTTTTCTCACTCCTACTAGTGAATGTAATGTAACACTCACCCATACAATGCGCACCACCCCGCGATGTTTTTCAGAAACCTATCCTACATTGCCACTGCATGTTCCCTGACATCCCCATCCTGACCACCCCTCGGTGCTTTTCTCCATCCTACATTGCCACTCACTGATTATCCTAATTCAGACCCTCCGATTCACACCATCCCGTGATGTTTTTCTCACTCCTATTGGTGAATGTAATGTAACACACACCCATACAAGAGCACCACCCCGTTATTTTTTTTCACTCCTACTAGTGAATGTAATGTAACACACACCCATACAATGCGCACCACCACGTGATGATTTTCTCACTCCTACTAGTGAATGTAATGTAACACACACCCATACAATGCGCACCACCCCGTGATGTTTTTCTCACTCCTACTAGTGAATGTAATGTAACACACACCCATACAATGAGCACTACCCCGTGATGTTTTTCTCACTCCTACTAGTGAATGTAATGTAACACACACCCATACAATAGGCACCACCCCGTGATTTTTTTCAGAAAACTATCCTACATTGCCACTGCATGTTCCCTGACCTCCCCTTGCTGACCACCCCGCGGTGCTTTTCTCCATCCTACATTGCCACTCACTGCCTATCCTAATTCAGACCCTCCGATTCACACCACCCCGAGATGTTTTTCTCACTCCTACTAGTGAATGTAATGTAACACACACCCATACAATGCGCACCACCCCGCGATGTTTTTCAGAAACCTATCCTACATTGCCACTGCATGTTCCCTGACCTCCCCATGCTGACCACCCCACGGTGCTTTTCTCCATTCTACATTGCCACTCATTGCCTACCCTAATTCAGACCCTCCGATTCGCACCACCCCGTGATGTTTTTCTCACTCCTACTAGTGAATGTAATGTAACACACACCCACACAATGCGCACCATCCCGCGATGTTTTTCAGAAACCTATCCTACATTGCCACTGCATGTTCCCTGACGTCCCCATGCTGACCACCCCGCGGTGCTTTTCTCCATCGTACATTGCCACTCACTGCCTATCCTAATTCAGACCCTCTGATTCACACCACCCCGCGATGTTTTTCTCACTCCTACTAGTGAATGTAATTTAACACACACTCATACAATGCACACCACCCCGCGATGTTTTTCAGAAACCTATCCTACATTGCCCTGCATGTTCCCTGACCTCCACATGCTGACCACCCCGCGGTGCTTTTCTCCATCCTACATTGCCCCTCACTGCCTATCCTAATTCAGACCCTCCGATTCACACCACCCCGTGATGTTTTTCTCACTCCTACGAGTGAATGTAATGTAACACACACCCAAACAATGTGCACCACCCCGTGATGTTTTTCAAATAACTATCCTACATTGCCACTGCATGTTCCCTGACCTACACATGCTGACCACCCCGCGGTGCTTTTCTCCATCCTACATTGCCACTCACTGCCTATCCTAATACAGACCCTCCGATTCACACCACCCCGTGATGTTTTTCTCACTCCTACTAGTGAATGTAATGTAACACACACCCATACAATGAGCACTACCCCGTGATGTTTTTCTCACTCCTACTAGTGAATGTAATGTAACACACACCCATAAAATGCGCACCACCCCGCAATGTTTTTCAGAAACCTATCCTACATTGCCACTGCATGTTCCCTGACCTCCCCATGCTTACCACCCCGGGGTGCTTTTCTCCATCCTACATTGCCACTCACTGCCTATCCTAATTCAGACCCTCCGATTCACACAACCCCCTGATGTTTTTCTCACTCCTACTAGTGAATGTAATGTAACACACTCCCATACAATGCGCACCACCCCATGATGATTTTCTCACTCCTACTAGTGGATGTAATGTAACATACACCCATACAATGCGCACCACCCCGTGATGATTTTCTCACTCCTACTAGTGAATGTAATGTAACACACATCCATACAATGCACACCACCCCGTGATGTTTTTCAGAAACCTATGCTACATTGCCACTGCATGTTTCCTGACCTCCCCATGCTGACCACACCGCGGTGCTTTTCTCCATCCTACATTGCCACTCACTGCCTATCCAAATTCAGACCCTCCGATTCGCACCACCCCGTGATGTTTTTCTCACTCCTACTAGTGAATGTAATGTAACACACACCCACACAATGCGCACCACCCCGCGATGTTTTTCAGAAACCTATCCTACATTGCCACTGCATGTTCCCTGACCTCCAAATGCTGACCACCCCGCGGTGCTTCTCTCCATCCTACATTGCCACTCACTGCCTATCCTAATTCAGACGGTCCGATTCACACCACCCCGTGATGTTTTTCTCACTCCTACTAGTGAATGTAATGTAACACACACCCATACAAGAGCACCACCCCGTTATTTTTTTTCACCCCTACTAGTGAATGTAATGTAACACACACCCATACAATGCGCACCACCCCGCGATGTTTTTCAGAAACCTATCCTACATTGCCACTGCATGTTCCCTGACCTCCCCATGCTGACCACCCCGCGGTGCTTTTCTCCATCCTACATTGCCACTCACTGCCTATCCTAATTCAGACCCTCCGATTCACACCACCCCGTGATGTTTTTCTCACTCCTACTAGTGAATATAATGTAACACTCACCCATACAATGCGCACCACCCCGCGATGTTTTTCAGAAACCTATCCTACATTGCCACTGCATGTTCCCTGACCTCCCCATCCTGACCACCCCTCGGTGCTTTTCTCCATCCTACGTTGCCACTCACTGATTATCCTAATTCAGACCCTCCGATTCACACCATCCCGTGATGTTTTTCTCACTCCTACTAGTGAATGTAATGTAACACACACCCATACAAGTGCACCACCCCGTTATTTTTTTTCACTCCTACTAGTGAATGTAATGTAACACACACCCATACAATGCGCACCACCACGTGATGATTTTCTCACTCCTACTAGTGAATGTAATGTAACACACACCCATACAATGCGCACCACCCCGTGATGTTTTTCTCACTCCTACTAGTGAAGGTAATGTAACACACACCCATACAATGAGCACTACCCCGTGATGTTTTTCTCACTCCTACTAGTGAATGTAATGTAACACACACCCATCCAATAGGCACCACCCCGTGATTTTTTTCAGAAAACTATCCTACATTGCCACTGCATGTTCCCTGACCTCCCCTTGCTGACCACCCCGCGGTGCTTTTCTCCATCCTACATTGCCACTCACTGCCTATCCTAATTCAGACCCTCCGATTCACACCACCCCGAGATGTTTTTCTCACTCCTACTAGTGAATGTAATGTAACACACATCCATACAATGCGCACCACCCCGCGATGTTTTTCAGAAACCTATCCTACATTGCCACTGAATGTTCCCTGACCTCCCCATGCTGACCACCCCGCGGTGCTTTTCTCCATTCTACATTGCCACTCATTGCCTACCCTAATTCAGACCCTCCGATTCGCACCACCCCGTGATGTTTTTCTCACTCCTACTATTGAATGTAATGTAACACACACCCACACAATGCGCACCATCCCGCGATGTTTTTCAGAAACCTATCCTACATTGCCACTGCATGTTCCCTGACGTCCCCATGCTGACCACCCCGCGGTGCTTTTCTCCATCCTACATTGCCACTCACTGCCTATCCTAATTCAGACCCTCCGATTCACACCACCCCGCGATGTTTTTCTCACTTCTACTAGTGAATGTAATTTAACACACACCCATACAATGCGCACCACCCCGCGATGTTTTTCAGAAACCTATCCTACATTGCCCTGCATGTTCCCTGACCTCCCCATGCTGACCACCCCGCGGTGCTTTTCTCCATCCTACATTGCCCCTCACTGCCTATCCTAATTCAGACCCTCCGATTCACACCACCCCGTGATGTTTTTCTCACTCCTACGAGTGAATATAATGTAACACACACCCAAACAATGCGCACCACCCCGTGATGTTTTTCAAATACCTATCCTACATTGCCACTGCATGTTCCCTGACCTCCACATGCTGACCACCCCGCGGTGCTTTTCTCCATCCTACATTGCCACTCACTGCCTATCCTAATACAGACCCTCCGATTCACACCACCCCGTGATGTTTTTCTCACTCCTACTAGTGAATGTAATGTAACACACACCCATACAATGAGCACTACCCCGTGATGTTTTTCTCACTCCTACTAGTGAATGTAATGTAACACACACCCATAAAATGCGCACCACCCCGCAATGTTTTTCAGAAACCTATCCTACATTGCCACTGCATGTTCCCTGACCTCCCCATGCTTACCACCCCGCGGTGCTTTTCTCCATCCTACATTGCCACTCACTGCCTATCCTAATTCAGACCCTCCGATTCACACAACCCCCTGATGTTTTTCTCACTCCTACTAGTGAATGTAATGTAACACACACCCATACAATGAGCACCACCCCATGATGATTTTCTCACTCCTACTAGTGGATGTAATGTAACATACACCCATACAATGCGCACCACCCCGTGATGATTTTCTCACTCCTACTAGTGAATGTAATGTAACACACATCCATACAATGCACACCACCCCGTGATGTTTTTCAGAAACCTATGCTACATTGCCACTGCATGTTTCCTGACCTCCCCATGCTGACCACACCGCGGTGCTTTTCTCCATCCTACATTGCCACTCACTGCCTATCCAAATTCAGACCCTCCGATTCGCACCACCCCGTGATGTTTTTCTCACTCCTACTAGTGAATGTAATGTAACACACACCCACACAATGCGCACCACCCCGCGATGTTTTTCAGAAACCTATCCTACATTGCCACTGCATGTTCCCTGACCTCCCCATGCTGACCACCCCGCGGTGCTTTTCTCCATCCTACATTGCCACTCACTGCCTATCCTAATTCAGACGGTCCGATTCACACCACCCCGTGATGTTTTTCTCACTCCTACTAGTGAATGTAATGTAACACACACCCATACAAGAGCACCACCCCGTTATTTTTTTTCACCCCTACTAGTGAATGTAATGTAACACACACCCATACAATGCGCACCACCCCGCGATGTTTTTCAGAAACCTATCCTACATTGCCACTGCATGTTCCCTGACCTCCCCATGCTGACCACCCCGCGGTGCTTTTCTCCATCCTACATTGCCACTCACCGCCGATCCTAATTCA
This sequence comes from Cavia porcellus, assembly GCF_034190915.1. NCBI lineage: Eukaryota > Metazoa > Chordata > Mammalia > Rodentia > Caviidae > Cavia > Cavia porcellus. Next base: position 654,429 of record NW_026947589.1, read on the forward strand.
GACCCTCCGATTCACACCACCCCGTGATGTTTTTCTCACTCCTACTAGTGAATGTAATGTAACACACACCCATACAATGCGCACCACCCCGCGATGTTTTTCAGAAACCTATCCTACATTGCCACTGCATGTTCCCTGACCTCCCCATGCTGACCACCCCTCGGTGCATTTCTCCATCCTACATTGCCACTCACTGATTATCCTAATTCAGACCCTCCAATTCACTCCATCCCGTGATGTTTTTCTCACTCCTACTAGTGAATGTAATGTAACACACACCCATACAAGAGCACCACCCCGTTATTTTTTTTCACTCCTACTAGTGAATGTAATGTAACACACACCCATACAATGCGCACCACCACGTGATGATTTTCTCACTCCTACTAGTGAATGTAATGTAACACACACCCATACAATGCGCACCACCCCGTGATGTTTTTCTCACTCCTACTAGTGAATGTAATGTAACACACAGAAATACAATGCACACCACCCTGCGATGTTTTTCACAAACGTATCCTACATTGCCACTGCATGTTCCCTGACCTCCCCATGCTGACCACCCCGCGGTGCTTTTCTCCATCCTACATTGCCACTCACTGCCTATATTAATTCAGACCCACCGATTCACACCACCCCGTGATGTTTTTCTCACTCCTACTAGTGAATGTAATGTAACACACACCCATACAATACGCACCACCCCGTGATGTTTTTCTCACTCCTACTAGTGAATGTAATGTAACACACACCCATACAATGCGCACCACCCCATGATGTTTTTCTCACTCCTACTAGTGAATGTAATGTAACACACACCCATACAATGCGCACCACACCGTGATGTTTTTCTCACTCCTACTAGTGAATGTAATGTAACACACACCCATACAATGCGCACCACCCCGCGATGTTTTTCAGAAACCTATCCTACATTGCCACTGCATGTTCCCAGACCTCCCCATGCTGACCAACCAACGGTGCTTTTCTCCATCCTACATTGCCACTCACTGCCTATACTAATTAAGTCCCTCAGATTCACACCACCCCGTGATGTTTTGCTCACTCCTACTAGTGAATGTAATGTAACACACAACCATACAATGCGCACCAGCCCGTGATGTTTTTCTCACTCCTACTAGTGAATGTAATGTAACACACACCCATACAATGCGCACCACCCCATGATGTTTTTCTCACTCCTACTAGTGAATGCTAATGTAACACACACCCATACAATGCGCACCACCCCGCGATGTTTTTCGTAAACCTATCCAACATTGCCACTGCATGTTCCCTGTCCTCCCCATGCTGACCACCCCGCGGTGCTTTTCTCCATCCTACATTGCCACTCACTGCCTATATTAATTCAGACCCACCGATTCACACCACCCCGTGATGTTTTTCTCACTCCTACTAGTGAATGTAATGTAACACACACCCATACAATGCACACCACTCCGTGATGTTTTTCTCACTCCTACTAGTAAATGTAATGTAACGTACACCCATACAATACGCACCACCCCGTGATGTTTTTCTCACTCCTACTAGTGAATGTAATGTAACACACACCCATACAATGCGCACCACCCCGCGATGTTTTTCAGAAACCTTTCCTACATTGCCACTGCATGTTCCATGACCTCCCCATCCTGACCACCCCGCGGTGCTTTTATCCATCCCACATTGCCACTCACTGCCTATGCTAATTCAGACCCTCCGATTCACACCACCCCGGGATGTTTTTCTCACTCCTACTAGTGAATGTAATGTAACACACACCCATACAATGCGCACCACCACGCGAAATTTTTCAGAAAACTATCCTACATTGCCACTGCATGTTCCCTGAGCTCCCCATGCTGACCACCCCGCGGTGCATTTCTCCATCCTACATTGCCACTCAATGTCTATCCTAATTCAGAACCTCCGATTCACACCACACCGTGATGTTTTTCTCACTTCTACTAGTGAATGTAATGTAACACACACCCATACAATGGGCACCACCCCGTGATTTTTTTCAGAAAACTATCCTACATTGCAACTGCATGTTCCCTGACCTCCCCTTGCTGTCCACCCCGCGGTGCTTTTCTCCAACCTACATTGCCACTCACTGCCTATCCTAATTCAGACCCTCCGATTGACACCACCCCATGATGTTTTGCTCACTCCTACTAGTGAATGTAATGTAACACACAACCATACAATGCGCACCAGCCCGTGATGTTTTTCTCACTCCTACTAGTGAATGTAAAGTAACACACACCCATACAATGCGCACCACCCCGCGATGTTTTTCAGAAACCTATCCTACATTGCCACTGCATGTTCCCTGACCTCCCCATGCTGACCACCCGCGGTGCTTTTCTCCATTCTACATTGCCACTCATTGCCTATCCTAATTCTGAACCTCCGATTCGCACCACCCCGTGATGTTTTTCTCACTCCTACTAGTGAATGTAATGTAACACACATGCATACAAGAGCACCACCCCGTTATTTTTTTTCACTCCTACTAGTGAATGTAATGTAACACACACCCATACAATGCGCACCACCACGTGATGATTTTCTCACTCCTACTAGTGAATGTAATGTAACACACACCCATACAATGCGCACCACCCCGCGATGTTTTTCAGAAACCTATCCTACATTGCCACTGCATGTTCCCTGACCTCCCCATGCTGACCACCCGCGGTGCTTTTCTCCATTCTACATTGCCACTCACTGCCTATCCAAATTCAGACCCTCCAATTCGCACCACCCCGTGATGTTTTTCTCACTCCTACTAGTGAATGTAATGTAACACACACCCACACAATGCGCACCACCCCGCGATGTTTTTCAGAAACCTATCCTACATTGCCACTGCATGTTCCCTGACCTCCCCATGCTGACCACCCCGCGGTGCTTTTCTCCATCCTACATTGCCACTCACTGCCTATCCTAATTCAGACGGTCCGATTCACACCACCCCGTGATGTTTTTCTCACTCCTACTAGTGAATGTAATGTAACACACACCCATACAAGAGCACCACCCCGTTATTTTTTTTCACCCCTACTAGTGAATGTAATGTAACACACACCCATACAATGCGCACCACCCCGCGATGTTTTTCAGAAACCTATCCTACATTGCCACTGCATGTTCCCTGACCTCCCCATGCTGACCACCCCGCGGTGCTTTTCTCCATCCTACATTGCCACTCACCGCCGATCCTAATTCAGACCCTCCGATTCACACCACCCCGTGATGTTTTTCTCACTCCTACTAGTGAATGTAATGTAACACACACCCATACAATGCGCACCACCCCGCGATGTTTTTCAGAAACCTATCCTACATTGCCACTGCATGTTCCCTGACCTCCCCATGCTGACCACCCCTCGGTGCTTTTCTCCATCCTACATTGCCACTCACTGATTATCCTAATTCAGACCCTCCGATTCACTCCATCCCGTGATGTTTTTCTCACTCCTACTAGTGAATGTAATGTAACACACACCCATACAAGAGCACCACCCCGTTATTTTTTTTCACTCCTACTAGTGAATGTAATGTAACACACACCCATACAATGCGCACCACCACGTGATGATTTTCTCACTCCTACTAGTGAATGTAATGTAACACACACCCATACAATGCGCACCACCCCGTGATGTTTTTCTCACTCCTACTAGTGAATGTAATGTAACACACAGAAATACAATGCACACCACCCTGCGATGTTTTTCACAAACGTATCCTACATTGCCACTGCATGTTCCCTGACCTCCCCATGCTGACCACCCCGCGGTGCTTTTCTCCATCCTACATGGCCACTCACTGCCTATCCTAATTCAGACCCTCCGATTCACACCACCCCGCGATGTTTTTCCCACTCCTTCTAGTGAATGTAATGTAACACAAACCCATACAATGCGCACCACCCCGTGATGTTTTTCTCACTCCTACTAGTGAATGTAATGTAACACACACCCATACAATACGCACCACTCCGTGATGTTTTTCTCACTCCTACTAGTGAATGTAATGTAACACACAACCATACAATACGCACCACTCCGTGATGTTTTTCTCACTCCTACTAGTGAATGTAATGTAACACACAACCATACAATGCGCACCACCCCATGATGTTTTTCTCACTCCTACTAGTGAATGTAATGTAACACACACCCATACAATGCGCACCACACCGTGATGTTTTTCTCACTCCTACTAGTGAATGTAATGTAACACACACCCATACAATGCGCACCACCCCGCGATGTTTTTCAGAAACCTATCCTACATTGCCACAGCATGTTCCCAGACCTCCCCATGCTGACCAACCAACGGTGCTTTTCTCCATCCTACATTGCCACTCACTGCCTATACTAATTAAATCCCTCCGATTCACACCACCCCGTGATGTTTTGCTCACTCCTACTAGTGAATGTAATGTAACACACAACCATACAATGCGCACCAGCCCGTGATGTTTTTCTCACTCCTACTAGTGAATGTAATGTAACACACACCCATACAATGCGCACCACCCCGCGATGTTTTTCGGAAACCTATCCTACATTGCCACTGCATGTTCCCTGATCTCCCCATGCTGACCACCCCGTGGTGCTTTTCTCTATCTTACATTGCCACTCACTGCCGATCCTAATTCAGACCCTCCGATTCACACCACCCCGTGATGTTTTTCTCACTCCTACTAGTGAATGTAATGTAACACACACCCATACAATGCGCACCACCCCGTGATGTTTTTCTCACTCCTACTAGTGAATGTAATGTAACACACACCATACAATGCGCCTCACCCCAGGATGTTTTTCTCACTCCTACTAGTGAATGTAATGTAACACACAACCATACAATGCGCACCACCCCATGATGTTTTTCTCACTCCTACTAGTGAATGCTAATGTAACACACACCCATACAATGCGCACCACCCCGCGATGTTTTTCGTAAACCTATCCAACATTGCCACTGCATGTTCCCTGTCCTCCCCATGCTGACCACCCCGCGGTGCTTTTCTCCATCCTACATTGCCACTCACTGCCTATATTAATACAGACCCACCGATTCACACCACCCCGTGATGTTTTTCTCACTCCTACTAGTGAATGTAATGTAACACACACCCATACAATGCGCACCACTCCGTGATGTTTTTCTCACTCCTACTAGTAAATGTAATGTAACATACACCCATACAATACGCACCACCCCGTGATGTTTTTCTCACTCCTACTAGTGAATGTAATGTAACACACACCCATACAATGCGCACCACCCCGCGATGTTTTTCAGAAACCTTTCCTACATTGCCACTGCATGTTCCATGACCTCCCCATCCTGACCACCCCGCGGTGCTTTTATCCATCCCACATTGCCACTCACTGCCTATGCTAATTCAGACCCTCCGATTCACACCACCCCGGGATGTTTTTCTCACTCCTACTAGTGAATGTAATGTAACACACACCCATACAATGCGCACCACCCCGCGAAATTTTTCAGAAAACTATCCTACATTGCCACTGCATGTTCCCTGAGCTCCCCATGCTGACCACCCCGCGGTGCATTTCTCCATCCTACATTGCCACTCAATGTCTATCCTAATTCAGAACCTCCGATTCACACCACACCGTGATGTTTTTCTCACTTCTACTTGTGAATGTAATGTAACACACACCCATACAATGGGCACCACCCCGTGATTTTTTTCAGAAAATTATCCTACATTGCCACTGCATGTTCCCTGACCTCCCCTTGCTGTCCACCCCGCGGTGCTTTTCTCCAACCTACATTGCCACTCACTGCCTATCCTAATTCAGACCCTCCGATTGACACCACCCCATGATGTTTTGCTCACTCCTACTAGTGAATGTAATGTAACACACAACCATACAATGCGCACCAGCCCGTGATGTTTTTCTCACTCCTACTAGTGAATGTAATGTAACACACACCCATACAATGCGCACCACCCCGCGATGTTTTTCAGAAACCTATCCTACATTGCCACTGCATGTTCCCTGACCTCCCCATGCTGACCACCCGCGGTGCTTTTCTCCATTCTACATTGCCACTCATTGCCTATCCTAATTCTGAACCTCCGATTCGCACCACCCCGTGATGTTTTTCTCACTCCTACTAGTGAATGTAATGTAACACACACCCATACAAGAGCACCACCCCGTTATTTTTTTTCACTCCTACTAGTGAATGTAATGTAACACACACCCATACAATGCGCACCACCACGTGATGATTTTCTCACTCCTACTAGTGAATGTAATGTAACACACACCCATACAATGCGCACCACCCCGCGAAATTTTTCAGAAAACTATCCTACATTGCCACTGCATGTTCCCTGAGCTCCCCATGCTGACCACCCCGCGGTGCATTTCTCCATCCTACATTGCCACTCACTGCCTATCCTAATTCAGACCCTCCGATTCACACCACCCCGCGATGTTTTTCCCACTCCTCCTAGTGAATGTAATGTTACACAAACCCATACAATGCGCACCACCCCGTGATGTTTTTCTCACTCCTACTAGTGAATGTAATGTAACACACACCCATACAATACGCACAACCCCGTGATGTTTTTCTCACTCCTACTAGTGAATGTAATGTAACACAAACCCATACAATGCGCACCACCCCGTGATGTTTTTCTCACTCCTACTAGTGAATGTAATGTAACACACACCCATACAATGCGCACCACACCGTGATGTTTTTCTTACTCCTACTAGTGAATGTAATGTAACACACACCCATACAATGCGCACCACCCCGCGATGTTTTTCAGAAACCTATCCTACATTGCCACTGCATGTTCCCAGACCTCCCCATGCTGACCAACCCACGGTGCTTTTCTCCATCCTACATTGCCACTCACTGCCTATACTAATTCAGACCCTCCGATTCACACCACCCCGTGATGTTTTGCTCACTCCTACTAGTGAATGTAATGTAACACACAACCATACAATGCGCACCAGCCCGTGATGTTTTTCTCACTCCTACTAGTGAATGTAATGTAACACACACCCATACAATGCGCACCACCCCGCGATGTTTTTCGGAAACCTATCCTACATTGCCACTGCATGTTCCCTGATCTCCCCATGCTGACCACCCCGTGGTGCTTTTCTCTATCCTACATTGCCACTCACTGCCGATCCTAATTCAGACCCTCCGATTCACACCACCCCGTGATGTTTTTCTCACTCCTACTAGTGAATGTAATGTAACACACACCCATACAATGCGCACCACCCCGTGATGTTTTTCTCACTCCTACTAGTGAATGTAATGTAACACACACCCATACAATGCGCCCCACCCCGGGATGTTTTTCTCACTCCTACTAGTGATTGTAATGTAACACACAACCATAAAATGCGCACCACCCCATGATGTTTTTCTCACTCCTACTAGTGAATGTAATGTAACACACACGCATACAATGCGCACCACCCCGCGATGTTTTTCGTAAACCTATCCTACATTGCCACTGCATGTTCCCTGTCCTCCCCATGCTGACCGCTCCGCGATGCTTTTCTCCATCCTACATTGCCACTCACTGCCTATATTAATTCAGACCCACCGATTCACACCACTCCGTGATGTTTTTCTCACTCCTACTAGTGAATGTAATGAAACACACACCCATACAATGCGCACCACACCGTGATGTTTTTCTCACTCCTACTAGTAAATGTAATGTAACATACACCCATACAATACGCACCACCCCGTGATGTTTTTCTCACTCCTACTAGTGAATGTAATGTAACACACACCCATACAATGCGCACCACCCCGCGATGTTTTTCAGAAACCTTTCCTACATTGCCACTGCATGTTCCATGACCTCCCCATCCTGACCACCCCGCGGTGCTTTTATCCATCCCAAATTGCCACTCACTGCCTATGCTAATTCAGACCCTCCGATTCACACCACCCCGGGATGTTTTTCTCACTCCTACTAGTGAATGTAATGTAACACACACCCATACAATGCGCACCACCCCGCGAAATTTTTCAGAAAACTATCCTACATTGCCACTGCATGTTCCCTGAGCTCCACATGCTGACCACCCCGCGGTGCATTTCTCCATCCTACATTGCCACTCAATGTCTATCCTAATTCAGACCCTCCGATTCACACCACGCCGTGATGTTTTTCTCACTCCTACTAGTGAATGTATTGTAACACACACCCATACAATGGGCACCACCCCGTGATTTTTTTCAGAAAACTATCCTACATTGCCACTGCATGTTCCCTGACCTCCCCTTGTTGACCACCCCGCGGTGCTTTTCTCCAACCTACATTGCCACTCACTGCCTATCCTAATTCAGACCCTCCGATTCACACCACCCCGTGATGTTTTTCTCACTCCTACTAGTGAATGTAATGTAACACACACCCATACAATGCGCACCACCCCGCGATGTTTTTCAGAAACCTATCCTACATTGCCACTGCATGTTCCCTGACCTCCCCATGCTGACCACCCCGCGGTGCTTTTCTCCATCCTACATTGCCACTCACTGCCTATCCTAATTCAGACCCTCCGATTCACACCACCCCGTGATGTTTTTCTCACTCCTACTAGTGAATGTAATGTAACACTCACCCATACAATGCGCACCACCCCGCGATGTTTTTCAGAAACCTATCCTACATTGCCACTGCATGTTCCCTGACCTCCCCATCCTGACCACCCCTTGGTGCTTTTCTCCATCCTACATTGCCACTCACTGATTATCCTAATTCAGACCCTCCGATTCACACCATCCCGTGATGTTTTTCTCACTCCTATTGGTGAATGTAATGTAACACACACCCATACAAGAGCACCACCCCGTTATTTTTTTTCACTCCTACTAGTGAATGTAATGTAACACACACCCATACAATGCGCACCACCACGTGATGATTTTCTCACTCCTACTAGTGAATGTAATGTAACACACACCCATACAATGCGCACCACCCCGTGATGTTTTTCTCACTCCTACTAGTGAATGTAATGTAACACGCACCCATACAATGAGCACTACCCCGTGATGTTTTTCTCACTCCTACTAGTGAATGTAATGTAACACACACCCATACAATAGGCACCACCCCGTGATTTTTTTCAGAAAACTATCCTACATTGCCACTGCATGTTCCCTGACCTCCCCTTGCTGACCACCCCGCGGTGCTTTTCTCCATCCTACATTGCCACTCACTGCCTATCCTAATTCAGACCCTCCGATTCACACCACCCCGTGATGTTTTTCTCACTCCTACTAGTGAATGTAATGTAACACACACCCATACAATGCGCACCACCCCGCGATGTTTTTCAGAAACCTAATCTACATTGCCACTGCATGTTCCCTGACCTCCCCATGCTGACCAACCCGCGGTGCTTTTCTCCATTCTACATTGCCACTCATTGCCTACCCTAATTCAGACCCTCCGATTCGCACCACCCCGTGATGTTTTTCTCACTCCTACTAGTGAATGTAATGTAACACACACCCACACAATGCGCACCATCCCGCGATGTTTTTCAGAAACCTATCCTACATTGCCACTGCATGTTCCCTGACGTCCCCATGCTGACCACCCCGCGGTGCTTTTCTCCATCGTACATTGCCACTCACTGCCTATCCTAATTCAGACCCTCTGATTCACACCACCCCGCGATGTTTTTCTCACTCCTACTAGTGAATGTAATTTAACACACACCCATACAATGCGCACCACCCCGCGATGTTTTTCAGAAACCTATCCTACATTGCCCTGCATGTTCCCTGACCTCCACATGCTGACCACCCCGCGGTGCTTTTCTCCATCCTACATTGCCCCTCACTGCCTATCCTAATTCAGACCCTCCGATTCACACCACCCCGTGATGTTTTTCTCACTCCTACGAGTGAATGTAATGTAACACACACCCAAACAATGTGCACCACCCCGTGATGTTTTTCAAATAACTATCCTACATTGCCACTGCATGTTCCCTGACCTACACATGCTGACCACCCCGCGGTGCTTTTCTCCATCCTACATTGCCACTCACTGCCTATCCTAATACAGACCCTCCGATTCACACCACCCCGTGATGTTTTTCTCACTCGTACTAGTGAATGTAATGTAACACACACCCATACAATGAGCACTACCCCGTGATGTTTTTCTCACTCCTACTAGTGAATGTAATGTAACACACACCCATAAAATGCGCACCACCCCGCAATGTTTTTCAGAAACCTATCCTAAAATTGCCACAGCATGTTCCCTGACCTCCCCATGCTTACCACCCCGGGGTGCTTTTCTCCATCCTACATTGCCACTCACTGCCTATCCTAATTCAGACCCTCCGATTCACACAACCCCCTGATGTTTTTCTCACTCCTACTAGTGAATGTAATGTAACACACTCCCATACAATGCGCACCACCCCATGATGATTTTCTCACTCCTACTAGTGGATGTAATGTAACATACACCCATACAATGCGCACCACCCCGTGATGATTTTCTCACTCCTACTAGTGAATGTAATGTAACACACATCCATACAATGCACACCACCCCGTGATGTTTTTCAGAAACCTATGCTACATTGCCACTGCATGTTTCCTGACCTCCCCATGCTGACCACACCGCGGTGCTTTTCTCCATCCTACATTGCCCCTCACTGCCTATCCAAATTCAGACCCTCCGATTCGCACCACCCCGTGATGTTTTTCTCACTCCTACTAGTGAATGTAATGTAACACACACCCACACAATGCGCACCACCCCGTTATTTTTTTTCACCCCTACTAGTGAATGTAATGTAACACACACCCATACAATGCGCACCACCCCGCGATGTTTTTCAGAAACCTATCCTACATTGCCACTGCATGTTCCCTGACCTCCCCATGCTGACCACCCCGCGGTGCTTTTCTCCATCCTACATTGCCACTCACTGCCTATCCTAATACAGACCCTCCGATTCACACCACCCCGTGATGTTTTTCTCACTCCTACTAGTGAAAATAATGTAACACACACCCATACAATGAGCACTACCCCGTGATGTTTTTCTCACTCCTACTAGTGAATGTAATGTAACACACACCCATAAAATGCGCACCACCCCGCAATGTTTTTCAGAAACCTATCCTACATTGCCACTGCATGTTCCCTGACCTCCCCATGCTTACCACCCCGCGGTGCTTTTCTCCATCCTACATTGCCACTCACTGCCTATCCTAATTCAGACCCTCCGATTCACACAACCCCCTGATGTTTTTCTCACTCCTACTAGTGAATGTAATGTAACACACACCCATACAATGAGCACCACCCCATGATGATTTTCTCACTCCTACTAGTGGATGTAATGTAACATACACCCATACAATGCGCACCACCCCGTGATGATTTTCTCACTCCTACTAGTGAATCTAATGTAACACACATCCATACAATGCACACCACCCCGTGATGTTTTTCAGAAACCTATGCTACATTGCCACTGCATGTTTCCTGACCTCCCCATGCTGACCACACCGCGGTGCTTTTCTCCATCCTACATTGCCACTCACTGCCTATCCAAATTCAGACCCTCCGATTCGCACCACCCCGTGATGTTTTTCTCACTCCTACTAGTGAATGTAATGTAACACACACCCACACAATGCGCACCACCCCGCGATGTTTTTCAGAAACCTATCCTACATTGCCACTGCATGTTCCCTGACCTCCCCATGCTGACCACCCCGCGGTGCTTTTCTCCATCCTACATTGCCACTCACTGCCTATCCTAATTCAGACGGTCCGATTCACACCACCCCGTGATGTTTTTCTCACTCCTACTAGTGAATGTAATGTAACACACACCCATACAAGAGCACCACCCCGTTATTTTTTTTCACCCCTACTAGTGAATGTAATGTAACACACACCCATACAATGCGCACCACCCCGCGATGTTTTTCAGAAACCTATCCTACATTGCCACTGCATGTTCCCTGACCTCCCCATGCTGACCACCCCGCGGTGCTTTTCTCCATCCTACATTGCCACTCACCGCCGATCCTAATTCAGACCCTCCGATTCACACCACCCCGTGATGTTTTTCTCACTCCTACTAGTGAATGTAATGTAACACACACCCATACAAGAGCACCACCCCGTTATTTTTTTTCACCCCTACTAGTGAATGTAATGTAACACACACCCATACAATGCGCACCACCCCGCGATGTTTTTCAGAAACCTATCCTACATTGCCACTGCATGTTCCCTGACCTCCCCATGCTGACCACCCCTCGGTGCTTTTCTCCATCCTACATTGCCACTCACTGATTATCCTAATTCAGACCCTCCGATTCACTCCATCCCGTGATGTTTTTCTCACTCCTACTAGTGAATGTAATGTAACACACACCCATACAAGAGCACCACCCCGTTATTTTTTTTCACTCCTACTAGTGAATGTAATGTAACACACACCCATACAATGCGCACCACCACGTGATGATTTTCTCACTCCTACTAGTGAATGTAATGTAACACACACCCATACAATGCGCACCACCCCGTGATGTTTTTCTCACTCCTACTAGTGAATGTAATGTAACACACAGAAATACAATGCACACCACCCTGCGATGTTTTTCACAAACGTATCCTACATTGCCACTGCATGTTCCCTGACCTCCCCATGCTGACCACCCCGCGGTGCTTTTCTCCATCCTACATTGCCACTCCCTGCCTATCCTAATTCAGACACTCCGATTCACACCACCCCGCGATGTTTTTCCCACTCCTTCTAGTGAATGTAATGTAACACAAACCCATACAATGCGCACCACCCCGTGATGTTTTTCTCACTCCTACTAGTGAATGTAATGTAACACACACCCATACAATACGCACCACCCCGTGATGTTTTTCTCACTCCTACTAGTGAATGTAATGTAACACACACCCATACAATGCGCACCACCCCATGATGTTTTTCTCACTCCTACTAGTGAATGTAATGTAACACACACCCATACAATGCGCACCACACCGTGATGTTTTTCTCACTCCTACTAGTGAATGTAATGTAACACACACCCATACAATGCGCACCACCCCGCGATGTTTTTCAGAAACCTATCCTACATTGCCACTGCATGTTCCCAGACCTCCCCATGCTGACCAACCAACGGTGCTTTTCTCCATCCTACATTGCCACTCACTGCCTATACTAATTAAGTCCCTCCGATTCACACCACCCCGTGATGTTTTGCTCACTCCTACTAGTGAATGTAATGTAACACACAACCATACAATGCGCACCAGCCCGTGATGTTTTTCTCACTCCTACTAGTGAATGTAATGTAACACACACCCATACAATGCGCACCACCCCGCGATATTTTTCGGAAACCTATCCTACATTGCCACTGCATGTTCCCTGATCTCCCCATGCTGACCACCCCGTGGTGCTTTTCTCTATCCTACATTGCCACTCACTGCCGATCCTAATTCAGAACCTCCGATTCACACAACCCCCTGATGTTTTTCTCACTCCTACTAGTGAATGTAATGTAACACACACCCATACGATGCGCACCACCCCATGATGATTTTCTCACTCCTACTAGTGGATGTAATGTAACACACACTCATACAATGCGCACCACCCCGTGATGATTTTCTCACTCCTACTAGTGAATGTAATGTAACACACATCCATACAATGCACACCACCCCGTGATGTTTTTCAGAAACCTATGCTACATTGCCACTGCATGTTTCCTGACCTCCCCATGCTGACCACACCGCGGTGCTTTTCTCCAACCTACATTGCCACTCACTGCCTATCCTAATTCAGACCCTCCGATTCACACCACCCCGTGATGTTTTGCTCACTCCTACTAGTGAATGTAATGTAACACACAACCATACAATGCGCACCAGCCCGTGATATTTTTCTCACTCCTATTAGTGAATGTAATGTAACACACACCCATACAATGCGCACCACCCCGCGATGTTTTTCAGAAACCTATCCTACATTGCCACTGCATGTTCCCTGACCTCCCCATGCTGACCACCCCGCGGTGCTTTTCTCCATTCTACATTGCCACTCATTGCCTATCCTAATTCAGACCCTCCGATTCGCACCACCCCGTGATGTTTTTCTCACTCCTATTAGTGAATGTAATGTAACACACACCCACACAATGCGCACCACCCCGCGATGTTTTTCAGAAATCTATCCTACATTGCCACTGCATGTTCCCTGACCTCCCCATGCTGACCACCCCGCGGTGCTTTTCTCCATCCTACATTGCCACTCACTGCCTATCCTAATTCAGACCCTCAGATTCACACCACCCCGCGATGTTTTTCTCACTCCGACTAGTGAATGTAATTTAACACACACCCATACAATGCGCACCACCCCGCGATGTTTTTCAGAAACCTAACCTACATTGCCCTGCATGTTCCCTGACCTCCCCATGCTGACCACCCTGCGGTGCTTTTCTCCATCCTACATTGCCCCTCACTGCCTATCCTAATTCAGACCTTCCGATTCACACCACCCCGTGATGTTTTTCACACTCCTACGAGTGAATGTAATGTAACACACACCCATACAATGCGCACCACCCCGCGATGTTTTTCAAATACCTATCCTACATTGCCACTGCATGTTCGCTGACCTCCACATGCTGACCACCCCGCAGTGCTTTTCTCCATTCTACATTGCCACTCACTGCCTATCCTAATTCAGACCCTCCGATTCACACCACCCCGTGATGTTTTGCTCACTCCTACTAGTGAATGTAATTTAACACACACCCATACAATGAGCACTACCCCGTGATGTTTTTCTCACTCCTACTAGTGAATGTAATGTAACACATACCCATACAATAGGCACCACCCCGTGATTTTTTTCAGAAAACTATCCTACATTTCCACTGCATGTTCCCTGACCTCCCCTTGCTGACCACCCGGCGGTGCTTTTCTCCATCCTACATTGCCATTCACTGCCTACCCTAATTCAGACCCTCCGATTCACACCACCCCGAGATGTTTTTCTCACTCCTACTAGTGAATGTAATGTAACACACACCCATACAATGCGCACCACCCCGCGATGTTATTCAGAAACCTAACCTACATTGCCACTGCATGTTCCCTGAACTCCCCATGCTGACCACCCCGCGGTGCTTTTCTCCATTCTACATTGCCACTCATTGCCTATCCTAATTCAGACCCTCCGATTCGCACCACCCCGTGATGTTTTTCTCACTCCTACTAGTGAATGTAATTTAACACACACCCATACAATGCGCACCACCCCGCGATGTTTTTCAGAAACCTATCATACATTGCCCTGCATGTTCCCTGACCTCCCCATGCTGACCACCCCGCGGTGCTTTTCTCCATCCTACATTGCCCCTCACTGCCTATCCTAATTCAGACCCTCCGATTCACACCACCCCGTGATGTTTTTCTCACTCCTACGAGTGAATGTAATGTAACACACACCCAAACAATGCGCACCACCCCGTGATGTTTTTCAAATACCTATCCTACGTTGCCACTGCATGTTCCCTGACATCCACATGCTGACCACCCCGCGGTGCTTTTCTCCATCCTACATTGCCACTCACTGCCTATCCTAATACAGACCCTCCGATTCACACCACCCCGTGATGTTTTTCTCACTCCTACTAGTGAATGTAATGTAACACACACCCATACAATGAGCACTACCCCTTGATGTTTTTCTCACTCCTACTAGTGAATGTAATGTAACACACACCCATAAAATGCGCACCACCCCGCGATGTTTTTCAGAAACCTATCCTACATTGCCACTGCATGTTCCCTGACCTCCCCATGCTGACCACCCCGCGGTGCTTTTCTCCATCCTACATTGCCACTCACTGCCTATCCTAATTCAGACCCTCCGATTCACACAACCCCCTGATGTTTTTCTCACTCCTACTAGTGAATGTAATGTAACACACACCCATACAATGCGCACCACTCCGTGATGATTTTCTCACTCCTACTAGTGGATGTAATGTAACACACACTCATACAATGCGCACCACCCCGTGATGATTTTCTCACTCCTACTAGTGAATGTAATGTAACACACATCCATACAATGCACACCACCCCGTGATGTTTTTCAGAAACCTATGCTACATTGCCACTGCATGTTTCCTGACCTCCCCATGCTGACCACACCGCGGTGCTTTTCTCCATCCTACATTGCCACTCACTGCCTATCCAAATTCAGACCCTCCGATTCGCACCACCCCGTGATGTTTTTCTCACTCCTACTAGTGAATGTAATGTAACACACACCCACACGATGCGCACCACCCCGCGATGTTTTTCAGAAACCTATCCTACATTGCCACTGCATGTTCCCTGACCTCCCCATGCTGACCACCCCGCGGTGCTTTTCTCCATCCTACATTGCCACTCACTGCCTATCCTAATTCAGACGGTCCGATTCACACCACCCCGTGATGTTTTTCTCACTCCTACTAGTGAATGTAATGTAACACACACCCATACAAGAGCACCACCCCGTTATTTTTTTTCACTCCTACTAGTGAATGTAATGTAACACACACCCATACAATGCGCACCACCCCGCGATGTTTTTCAGAAACCTATCCTACATTGCCACTGCATGTTCCCTGACCTCCCCATGCTGACCACCCCGCGGTGCTTTTCTCCATCCTACATTGCCACTCACCGCCGATCCTAATTCAGACCCTCCGATTCACACCACCCCGTGATGTTTTTCTCACTCCTACTAGTGAATGTAATGTAACACACACCCATACAATGCGCACCACCCCGCGATATTTTTCAGAAACCTATCCTACATTGCCACTGCATGTTCCCTGATCTCCCCATGCTGACCACCCCTCGGTGCTTTTCTCCATCCTACATTGCCACTCACTGATTATCCTAATTCAGACCCTCCGATTCACACCATCCCGTGATGTTTTTCTCACTCCTACTAGTGAATGTAATGTAACACACACCCATACAAGAGCACCACCCCGTTGTTTTTTTTCACTCCTACTAGTGAATGTAATGTAACACACACCCATAAAATGCGCACCACCACGTGATGATTTTCTCACTCCTACTAGTGAATGTAATGTAACACACACCCATACAATGCGCACCACCCCGTGATGTTTTTCTCAATCCTACTAGTGAATGTAATGTAACACACACAAATACAATGCACACCACCCCGCGATGTTTTTCACAAACGTATCCTACATTGCCACTGCATGTTCCCTGACCTCCCCATGCTGACCTCCCCGCGGTGCTTTTCTCCATCCTACATTGCCACTCACTGCCTATCCTAATTCAGACCCTCCGATTCACACCACCCCGCGATGTTTTTCCCACTCCTTCTAGTGAATGTAATGTAACACAAACCCATACAATGCGCACCACCCCGTGATGTTTTTCTCACTCCTACTAGTGAATGTAATGTAACACACACCCATACAATACGCACCACCCCGTGATGTTTTTCTCACTCCTACTAGTGAATGTAATGTAACACACACCCATACAATGCGCACCACCCCGTGATCTTTTTCTTACTCCTACTAGTGAATGTAATGTAACACACACCCATACAATGCGCACCACACCGTGATGTTTTTCTCACTCCTACTCGTGAATGTAATGTAACACACACACATACAATGCGCACCACCCCGCGATGTTTTTCAGAAACCTATCCTACATTGCCACTGCATGTTCCCAGACCTCCCCATGCTGACCAACCCACGGTGCTTTTCTCCATCCTACATTGCCACTCACTGCCTATACTAATTCAGACCCTCCGATTCACACCACCCCGTGATGTTTTGCTCACTCCTACGAGTGAATGTAATGTAACACACACCCAAACAATGCGCACCACCCCGTGATGTTTTTCAAATACCTATCCTACATTGCCACTGCATGTTCCCTGACCTCCACATGCTGACCACCCCGCGGTGCTTTTCTCCATCCTACATTGCCACTCACTGCCTATCCTAATACAGACCCTCCGATTCACACCACCCCGTGATGTTTTTCTCACTCCTACTAGTGAATGTAATGTAACACACACCCATACAATGAGCACTACCCCGTGATGTTTTTCTCACTCCTACTAGTGAATGTAATGTAACACACACCCATAAAATGCGCACCACCCCGCGATGTTTTTCAGAAACCTATCCTACATTGCCACTGCATGTTCCCTGACCTCCCCATGCTGACCACCCCGCGGTGCTTTTCTCCATCCTACATTGCCACTCACTGCCTATCCTAATTCAGACCCTCCGATTCACACAACCCTCTGATGTTTTTCTCACTCCTACTAGTGAATGTAATGTAACACACACCCATACAATGCGTACCACTCCGTGATGATTTTCTCACTCCTACTAGTGGATGTAATGTAACACACACTCATACAATGCGCACCACCCCGTGATGATTTTCTCACTCCTACTAGTGAATGTAATGTAACACACATCCATACAATGCACACCACCCCGTGATGTTTTTCAGAAACCTATGCTACATTGCCACTGCATGTTTCCTGACCTCCCCATGCTGACCACACCGCGGTGCTTTTCTCCATCCTACATTGCCACTCACTGCCTATCCAAATTCAGACCCTCCGATTCGCACCACCCCGTGATGTTTTTCTCACTCCTACTAGTGAATGTAATGTAACACACACCCATACAATGCGCACCACCCCGCGATGTTTTTCAGAAACCTAACCTACATTGCCCTGCATGTTCCCTGACCTCCCCATGCTGACCACCCTGCGGTGCTTTTCTCCATCCTACATTGCCCCTCACTGCCTATCCTAATTCAGACCTTCCGATTCACACCACCCCGTGATGTTTTTCTCACTCCTACGAGTGAATGTAATGTAACATACACCCATACAATGCGCACCACCCCGCGATGTTTTTCAAATACCTATCCTACATTGCCACTGCATGTTCCCTGACCTCCACATGCTGACCACCCCGCGGTGCTTTTCTCCATCCTACATTGCCACTCACTGCCTATCCTAATTCAGACCCTCCGATTCACACCACCCCGTGATGTTTTGCTCACTCCTACTAGTGAATGTAATGTAACACACACCCATACAATGAGCACTACCCCGTGATGTTTTTCTCACTCCTACTAGTGAATGTAATGTAACACACACCCATACAATAGGCACCACCCCGTGATTTTTTTCAGAAAACTATCCTACATTGCCACTGCATGTTCCCTGACCTCCCCTTGCTGACCACCCCGCGGTGCTTTTCTCCATCCTACATTGCCACTCACTGCCTACCCTAATTCAGACCCTCCGATTCACACCACCCCGAGATGTTTTTCTCACTCCTACTAGTGAATGTAATGTAACACACACCCATACAATGCGCACCACCCCGCGATGTTATTCAGAAACCTAACCTACATTGCCACTGCATGTTCCCTGACCTCCCCATGCTGACCACCCCGCGGTGCTTTTCTGCATTCTACATTGCCACTCATTGCCTATCCTAATTCAGACCCTCCGATTCGCACCACCCCGTGATGTTTTTCTCACTCCTACTAGTGAATGTAATTTAACACACACCCATACAATGCGCACCACCCCGCGATGTTTTTCAGAAACCTATCCTACATTGCCCTGCATGTTCCCTGACCTCCCCATGCTGACCACCCCGCGGTGCTTTTCTCCATCCTACATTGCCCCTCACTGCCTATCCTAATTCAGACCCTCCGATTCACACCACCCCGTGATGTTTTTCTCACTCCTACGAGTGAATGTAATGTAACACACACCCAAACAATGCGCACCACCCCGTGATGTTTTTCAAATACCTATCCTACATTGCCACTGCATGTTCCCTGACCTCCACATGCTGACCACCCCGCGGTGCTTTTCTCCATCCTACATTGCCACTCACTGCCTATCCTAATACAGACCCTCCGATTCACACCACCCCGTGATGTTTTTCTCACTCCTACTAGTGAATGTAATTTAACACACACCCATACAATGAGCACTACCCCGTGATGTTTTTCTCACTCCTACTAGTGAATGTAATGTAACACACACCCATAAAATGCGCACCACCCCGCGATGTTTTTCAGAAACCTATCCTACATTGCCACTGCATGTTCCCTGACCTCCCCATGCTGACCACCCCGCGGTGCTTTTCTCCATCCTACATTGCCACTCACTGCCTATCCTAATTCAGACCCTCCGATTCACACAACCCCCTGATGTTTTTCTCACTCCTACTAGTGAATGTAATGTAACACACACCCATACAATGCGCACCACTCCGTGATGATTTTCTCACTCCTACTAGTGGATGTAATGTAACACACACTCATACAATGCGCACCACCCCGTGATGATTTTCTCACTCCTACTATTGAATGTAATGTAACACACATCCATACAATGCACACCACCCCGTGATGTTTTTCAGAAACCTATGCTACATTGCCACTGCATGTTTCCTGACCTCCCCATGCTGACCACACCGCGGTGCTTTTCTCCATCCTACATTGCCACTCACTGCCTATCCAAATTCAGACCCTCCGATTCGCACCACCCCGTGATGTTTTTCTCACTCCTACTAGTGAATGTAATGTAACACACACCCACACAATGCGCACCACCCCGCGATGTTTTTCAGAAACCTATCCTACATTGCCACTGCATGTTCCCTGACCTCCCCATGCTGACCACCCCGCGGTGCTTTTCTCCATCCTACATTGCCACTCACTGCCTATCCTAATTCAGACGGTCCGATTCACACCACCCCGTGATGTTTTTCTCACTCCTACTAGTGAATGTAATGTAACACACACCCATACAAGAGCACCACCCCGTTATTTTTTTTCACTCCTACTAGTGAATGTAATGTAACACACACCCATACAATGCGCACCACCCCGCGATGTTTTTCAGAAACCTATCCTACATTGCCACTGCATGTTCCCTGACCTCCCCATGCTGACCACCCCGCGGTGCTTTTCTCCATCCTACATTACCACTCACTGCCGATCCTAATTCAGACCCTCCGATTCACACCACCCCGTGATGTTTTTCTCACTCCTACTAGTGAATGTAATGTAACACACACCCATACAATGCGCACCACCCCGCGATATTTTTCAGAAACCTATCCTACATTGCCACTGCATGTTCCCTGATCTCCCCATGCTGACCACCCCTCGGTGCTTTTCTCCATCCTACATTGCCACTCACTGATTATCCTAATTCAGACCCTCCGATTCACACCATCCCGTGATGTTTTTCTCACTCCTACTAGTGAATGTAATGTAACACACACCCATACAAGAGCACCACCCCGTTGTTTTTTTTTCACTCCTACTAGTGAATGTAATGTAACACACACCCATAAAATGCGCACCGCCACGTGATGATTTTCTCACTCCTACTAGTGAATGTAATGTAACACACACCCATACAATGCGCACCACCCCGTGATGTTTTTCTCAATCCTACTAGTGAATGTAATGTAACACACACAAATACAATGCACACCACCCCGCGATGTTTTTCACAAACGTATCCTACATTGCCACTGCATGTTCCCTGACCTCCCCATGCTGACCACCCCGCGGTGCTTTTCTCCATCCTACATTGCCACTCACTGCCTATCCTAATTCAGACCCTCCGATTCACACCACCCCGCGATGTTTTTCCCACTCCTTCTAGTGAATGTAATGTAACACAAACCCATACAATGCGCACCACCCCGTGATGTTTTTCTCACTCCTACTAGTGAATGTAATGTAACACACACCCATACAATACGCACCACCCCGTGATGTTTTTCTCACTCCTACTAGTGAATGTTATGTAACACACACCCATACAATGCGCACCACCCCGTGATCTTTTTCTCACTCCTACTAGTGAATGTAATGTAACACACACCCATACAATGCGCACCACACCGTGATGTTTTTCTCACTCCTACTCGTGAATGTAATGTAACACACACACATACAATGCGCACCACCCCGCGATGTTTTTCAGAAACCTATCCTACATTGCCACTGCATGTTCCCAGACCTCCCCATGCTGACCAACCCACGGTGCTTTTCTCCATCCTACATTGCCACTCACTGCCTATACTAATTCAGACCCTCCGATTCACACCACCCCGTGATGTTTTGCTCACTCCTACGAGTGAATGTAATGTAACACACACCCAAACAATGCGCACCACCCCGTGATGTTTTTCAAATACCTATCCTACATTGCCACTGCATGTTCCCTGACCTCCACATGCTGACCACCCCGCGGTGCTTTTCTCCATCCTACATTGCCACTCACTGCCTATCCTAATACAGACCCTCCGATTCACACCACCCCGTGATGTTTTTCTCACTCCTACTAGTGAATGTAATGTAACACACACCCATACAATGAGCACTACCCCGTGATGTTTTTCTCACTCCTACTAGTGAATGTAATGTAACACACACCCATAAAATGCGCACCACCCCGCGATGTTTTTCAGAAACCTATCCTACATTGCCACTGCATGTTCCCTGACCTCCCCATGCTGACCACCCCGCGGTGCTTTTCTCCATCCTACATTGCCACTCACTGCCTATCCTAATTCAGACCCTCCGATTCACACAACCCCCTGATGTTTTTCTCACTCCTACTAGTGAATGTAATGTAACACACACCCATACAATGCGCACCACTCCGTGATGATTTTCTCACTCCTACTAGTGGATGTAATGTAACACACACTCATACAATGCGCACCACCCCGTGATGATTTTCTCACTCCTACTAGTGAATGTAATGTAACACACATCCATACAATGCACACCACCCCGTGATGTTTTTCAGAAACCTATGCTACATTGCCACTGCATGTTTCCTGAATTCCCCATGCTGACCACACCGCGGTGCTTTTCTCCATCCTACATTGCCACTCACTGCCTATCCAAATTCAGACCCTCCGATTCGCACCACCCCGTGATGTTTTTCTCACTCCTACTAGTGAATGTAATGTAACACACACCCACACAATGCGCACCACCCCGCGATGTTTTTCAGAAACCTATCCTACATTGCCACTGCATGTTCCCTGACCTCCCCATGCTGACCACCCCGCGGTGCTTTTCTCCATCCTACATTGCCACTCACTGCCTATCCTAATTCAGACGGTCCGATTCACACCACCCCGTGATGTTTTTCTCACTCATACTAGTGAATGTAATGTAACACACACCCATACAAGAGCACCACCCCGTTATTTTTTTTCACTCCTACTAGTGAATGTAATGTAACACACACCCATACAATGCGCACCACCCCGCGATGTTTTTCAGAAACCTATCCTACATTGCCACTGCATGTTCCCTGACCTCCCCATGCTGACCACCCCGCGGTGCTTTTCTCCATCCTACATTGCCACTCACTGCCGATCCTAATTCAGACCCTCCGATTCACACCACCCCGTGATGTTTTTCTCACTCCTACTAGTGAATGTAATGTAACACACACCCATACAATGCGCACCACCCCGTGATCTTTTTCTCACTCCTACTAGTGAATGTAATGTAACACACACCCATACAATGCGCACCACACCGTGATGTTTTTCTCACTCCTACTCGTGAATGTAATGTAACACACACACATACAATGCGCACCACCCCGCGATGTTTTTCAGAAACCTATCCTACATTGCCACTGCATGTTCCCAGACCTCCCCATGCTGACCAACCCACGGTGCTTTTCTCCATCCTACATTGCCACTCACTGCCTATACTAATTCAGACCCTCCGATTCACACCACCCCGTGATGTTTTGCTCACTCCTACGAGTGAATGTAATGTAACACACACCCAAACAATGCGCACCACCCCGTGATGTTTTTCAAATACCTATCCTACATTGCCACTGCATGTTCCCTGACCTCCACATGCTGACCACCCCGCGGTGCTTTTCTCCAACCTACATTGCCACTCACTGCCTATCCTAATTCAGACCCTCCGATTGACACCACCCCGTGATGTTTTGCTCACTCCTACTAGTGAATGTAATGTAACACACAACCATACAATGCGCACCAACCCGTGATGTTTTTCTCACTCCTACTAGTGAATGTAATGTAACACACACCCATACAATGCGCACCACCCCGCGATGTTTTTCAGAAACCTATCCTACATTGCCACTGCATGTTCCCTGACCTCCACATGCTGACCACCCGCGGTGCTTTTCTCCATTCTACATTGCCACTCATTGCCTATCCTAATTCTGACCCTCCGATTCGCACCACCCCGTGATGTTTTTCTCACTCCTACTAGTGAATGTAATGTAACACACACCCATACAAGAGCACAACCCCGTTATTTTTTTTCACTCCTACTAGTGAATGTAATGTAACACACACCCATACAATGCGCACCACCACGTGATGATTTTCTCACTCCTACTAGTGAATGTAATGTAACACACACCCATACAATGCGCACCACCACGTGATGTTTTTCTCACTCCTACTAGTGAATGTAATGTAACACACACCCATACAATGCACACCACCCCGCGATGTTTTTCACAAACGTATCCTACATTGCCACTGCATGTTCCCTGACCTCCCCATGCTGACCACCCCGCGGTGCTTTTCTCCATTCTACATTGCCACTCACTGCCTATCCTAATTCAGACCCTCCGATTCACACCACCCCGCGATGTTTTTCCCACTCCTTCTAGTGAATGAAATGTAACACAAACCCATACAATGCGCACCACCCCGTGATGTTTTTCTCACTCCTACTAGTGAATGTAATGTAACATACACCCATACAATACACACCACCCCGTGATGTTTTTCTCACTCCTACTAGTGAATGTAATGTAACACACACCCACACAATGCGCACCACCCCGCGATGTTTTTCAGAAACCTTTCCTACATTGCCACTGCATGTTCCATGACCTCCCCATCCTGACCACCCCGCGGTGCTTTTATCCATCCCACGTTGCCCCTCACTGCCTATGCTAATTCAGACCCTCTGATTCACACCACCCCGTGATGTTTTTCTCACTCCTACTAGTGAATGTAATGTAACACACACCCATACAATGCGCACCAACCCGCGAAATTTTTCAGAAAACTATCCTACATTGCCACTGCATGTTCCCTGAACTCCCCATGCTGACCACCCCGCGGTGCATTTCTCCATCCTACATTGCCACTCACTGCCTATCCTAATTCAGATCCTCCGATTCACACAACCCCGTGATGTTTTTCTCACTCCTACTAGTGAATGTAATGTAACACACACCCATATAACGCGCAGCACACCGCGATGTTTTTCAGAAACCTATCCTACATTGCCACTGCATTTTCCCTGACCTCCCCATGCTGACCAAACCGCGGTGCTTATCTCCATCCTACCTTGCCACTCAATGTCTATCCTAATTCAGAACCTCCGATTCACACCACGCCGTGATGTTTTTCTCACTCCTACTAGTGAATGTAATGTAACACACACCCATACAATAGGCACCACCCCGTGATTTTTTTCAGAAAACTATCCTACATTGCCACTGCATGTTCCCTGACCTCCCCTTGCTGACCACCCCGCGGTGCTTTTCTCCATCCTACATTGCCACTCACTGCCTATCCTAATTCAGACCCTCCGATTCACACCACCCCGTGATGTTTTTCTCACTCCTACTAGTGAATGTAATGTAACACACACCCATACAATGCGCACCACCCCGCGATGTTTTTCAGAAACCTATCCTACATTGCCACTGCATGTTCCCTGACCTCCACATGCTGACCACCCCGCGGTGCTTTTCTCCATCCTACATTGCCACTCACTGCCTATCCTAATACACACCCTCCGATTCACACCACCCTGTGATGTTTTTCTCACTCCTACTAGTGAATGTAATGTAACACACACCCATACAATGAGCACTACCCCGTGATGTTATTCTCACTCCTACTAGTGAATGTAATGTAACACACACCCATAAAATGCGCACCACCCCGCGATGTTTTTCAGAAACCTATCCTACATTGCCACTGCATGTTCCCTGACCTCCCCATGCTGACCACCCCGCGGTGCTTTTCTCCATCCTACATTGCCACTCACTGCCTATCCTAATTCAGACACTCCGATTCACACAACCCCCTGATGTTTTTCTCACTCCTACTAGTGAATGTAATGTAACACACACCCATACAATGCGCACCACCCCGTGATTATTTTCTCACTCCTACTAGTGGATGTAATGTAACACACACCCATACAATGCGCACCACCCCGTGATGATTTTCTCAATCCTACTAGTGAATGTAATGTAACACACATCCATACAATGCACACCACCCCGTGATGTTTTTCAGAAACCTATGCTACATTGCCACTGCATGTTTCCTGACCTCCCCATGCTGACCACACCGCGGTGCTTTTCTCCATCCTACATTGCCACTCACTGCCTATCCAAATTCAGACCCTCCGATTCGCACCACCCCGTGATGTTTTTCTCACTCCTACTAGTGAATGTAATGTAACACACACCCACACAATGCGCACGACCCCGCGATGTTTTTCAGAAACCTATCCTACATTGCCACTGCATGTTCCCTGACCTCCCCATGCTGACCACCCCGCGGTGCTTTTCTCCATCCTACATTGCCACTCACTGCCTATCCTAATTCAGACCCTCCGATTCACACCACCCCGTGATGTTTTTCTCACTCCTACTAGTGAATGTAATGTAACACACACCCATACAATGCGCACCAACCATGATGTTTATCTCACTCCTACTAGTGAATGTAATGTAACACACACCCATACAATGCGCACCACCCCGCGATGTTTTTCAGAAACCTATCCTTCATTGCCACTGCATGTTCCCTGACCTCCCCATGCTGACCACCCCGCGGTGCTTTTCTCCATCCTACATTGCCACTCACTGCCTAGCCTAATTCAGACACTCCGATTGACACCACCCCGTGATGTTTTTCTCACTCCTACTAGTGAATGTAATGTAACACTCACCCATACAATGCGCACCACCCCGCGATGTTTTTCAGAAACCTATCCTACATTGCCACTGCATGTTCCCTGACATCCCCATCCTGACCACCCCTCGGTGCTTTTCTCCATCCTACATTGCCACTCACTGATTATCCTAATTCAGACCCTCCGATTCACACCATCCCGTGATGTTTTTCTCACTCCTATTGGTGAATGTAATGTAACACACACCCATACAAGAGCACCACCCCGTTATTTTTTTTCACTCCTACTAGTGAATGTAATGTAACACACACCCATACAATGCGCACCACCACGTGATGATTTTCTCACTCCTACTAGTGAATGTAATGTAACACACACCCATACAATGCGCACCACCCCGTGATGTTTTTCTCACTCCTACTAGTGAATGTAATGTAACACACACCCATACAATGAGCACTACCCCGTGATGTTTTTCTCACTCCTACTAGTGAATGTAATGTAACACACACCCATACAATAGGCACCACCCCGTGATTTTTTTCAGAAAACTATCCTACATTGCCACTGCATGTTCCCTGACCTCCCCTTGCTGACCACCCCGCGGTGCTTTTCTCCATCCTACATTGCCACTCACTGCCTATCCTAATTCAGACCCTCCGATTCACACCACCCCGAGATGTTTTTCTCACTCCTACTAGTGAATGTAATGTAACACACACCCATACAATGCGCACCACCCCGCGATGTTTTTCAGAAACCTATCCTACATTGCCACTGCATGTTCCCTGACCTCCCCATGCTGACCACCCCGCGGTGCTTTTCTCCATTCTACATTGCCACTCATTGTCTACCCTAATTCAGACCCTCCGATTCGCACCACTCCGTGATGTTTTTCTCACTCCTACTAGTGAATGTAATGTAACACACACCCACACAATGCGCACCATCCCGCGATGTTTTTCAGAAACCTATCCTACATTGCCACTGCATGTTCCCTGACGTCCCCATGCTGACCACCCCGCGGTGCTTTTCTCCATCGTACATTGCCACTCACTGCCTATCCTAATTCAGACCCTCTGATTCACACCACCCCGCGATGTTTTTCTCACTCCTACTAGTGAATGTAATTTAACACACACCCATACAATGCACACCACCCCGCGATGTTTTTCAGAAACCTATCCTACATTGCCCTGCATGTTCCCTGACCTCCACATGCTGACCACCCCGCGGTG
Organism: Cavia porcellus; assembly: GCF_034190915.1. Lineage (NCBI taxonomy): Eukaryota > Metazoa > Chordata > Mammalia > Rodentia > Caviidae > Cavia > Cavia porcellus. The sequence goes on from NW_026947589.1 coordinate 682,848, forward strand.
CTTTTCTCCATCCTACATTGCCCCTCACTGCCTATCCTAATTCAGACCCTCCGATTCACACCACCCCGTGATGTTTTTCTCACTCCTACGAGTGAATGTAATGTAACACACACCCAAACAATGTGCACCACCCCGTGATGTTTTTCAAATAACTATCCTACATTGCCACTGCATGTTCCCTGACCTACACATGCTGACCACCCCGCGGTGCTTTTCTCCATCCTACATTGCCACTCACTGCCTATCCTAATACAGACCCTCCGATTCACACCACCCCGTGATGTTTTTCTCACTCCTACTAGTGAATGTAATGTAACACACACCCATACAATGAGCACTACCCCGTGATGTTTTTCTCACTCCTACTAGTGAATGTAATGTAACACACACCCATAAAATGCGCACCACCCCGCAATGTTTTTCAGAAACCTATCCTACATTGCCACTGCATGTTCCCTGACCTCCCCATGCTTACCACCCCGGGGTGCTTTTCTCCATCCTACATTGCCACTCACTGCCTATCCTAATTCAGACCCTCCGATTCACACAACCCCCTGATGTTTTTCTCACTCCTACTAGTGAATGTAATGTAACACACTCCCATACAATGCGCACCACCCCATGATGATTTTCTCACTCCTACTAGTGGATGTAATGTAACATACACCCATACAATGCGCACCACCCCGTGATGATTTTCTCACTCCTACTAGTGAATGTAATGTAACACACATCCATACAATGCACACCACCCCGTGATGTTTTTCAGAAACCTATGCTACATTGCCACTGCATGTTTCCTGACCTCCCCATGCTGACCACACCGCGGTGCTTTTCTCCATCCTACATTGCCACTCACTGCCTATCCAAATTCAGACCCTCCGATTCGCACCACCCCGTGATGTTTTTCTCACTCCTACTAGTGAATGTAATGTAACACACACCCACACAATGCGCACCACCCCGCGATGTTTTTCAGAAACCTATCCTACATTGCCACTGCATGTTCCCTGACCTCCCCATGCTGACCACCCCGCGGTGCTTCTCTCCATCCTACATTGCCACTCACTGCCTATCCTAATTCAGACGGTCCGATTCACACCACCCCGTGATGTTTTTCTCACTCCTACTAGTGAATGTAATGTAACACACACCCATACAAGAGCACCACCCCGTTATTTTTTTTCACCCCTACTAGTGAATGTAATGTAACACACACCCATACAATGCGCACCACCCCGCGATGTTTTTCAGAAACCTATCCTACATTGCCACTGCATGTTCCCTGACCTCCCCATGCTGACCACCCCGCGGTGCTTTTCTCCATCCTACATTGCCACTCACTGCCTATCCTAATTCAGACCCTCCGATTCACACCACCCCGTGATGTTTTTCTCACTCCTACTAGTGAATATAATGTAACACTCACCCATACAATGCGCACCACCCCGCGATGTTTTTCAGAAACCTATCCTACATTGCCACTGCATGTTCCCTGACCTCCCCATCCTGACCACCCCTCGGTGCTTTTCTCCATCCTACATTGCCACTCACTGATTATCCTAATTCAGACCCTCCGATTCACACCATCCCGTGATGTTTTTCTCACTCCTACTAGTGAATGTAATGTAACACACACCCATACAAGAGCACCACCCCGTTATTTTTTTTCACTCCTACTAGTGAATGTAATGTAACACACACCCATACAATGCGCACCACCACGTGATGATTTTCTCACTCCTACTAGTGAATGTAATGTAACACACACCCATACAATGCGCACCACCCCGTGATGTTTTTCTCACTCCTACTAGTGAATGTAATGTAACACACACCCATACAATGAGCACTACCCCGTGATGTTTTTCTCACTCCTACTAGTGAATGTAATGTAACACACACCCATACAATAGGCACCACCCCGTGATTTTTTTCAGAAAACTATCCTACATTGCCACTGCATGTTCCCTGACCTCCCCTTGCTGACCACCCCGCGGTGCTTTTCTCCATCCTACATTGCCACTCACTGCCTATCCTAATTCAGACCCTCCGATTCACACCACCCCGAGATGTTTTTCTCACTCCTACTAGTGAATGTAATGTAACACACACCCATACAATGCGCACCACCCCGCGATGTTTTTCAGAAACCTATCCTACATTGCCACTGAATGTTCCCTGACCTCCCCATGCTGACCACCCCGCGGTGCTTTTCTCCATTCTACATTGCCACTCATTGCCTACCCTAATTCAGACCCTCCGATTCGCACCACCCCGTGATGTTTTTCTCACTCCTACTAGTGAATGTAATGTAACACACACCCACACAATGCGCACCATCCCGCGATGTTTTTCAGAAACCTATCCTACATTGCCACTGCATGTTCCCTGACGTCCCCATGCTGACCACCCCGCGGTGCTTTTCTCCATCGTACATTGCCACTCACTGCCTATCCTAATTCAGACCCTCCGATTCACACCACCCCGCGATGTTTTTCTCACTCCTACTAGTGAATGTAATTTAACACACACCCATACAATGCGCACCACCCCGCGATGTTTTTCAGAAACCTATCCTACATTGCCCTGCATGTTCCCTGACCTCCCCATGCTGACCACCCCGCTGTGCTTTTCTCCATCCTACATTGCCCCTCACTGCCTATCCTAATTCAGACCCTCCGATTCACACCACCCCGTGATGTTTTTCTCACTCCTACGAGTGAATATAATGTAACACACACCCAAACAATGCGCAAAACCCCGTGATGTTTTTCAAATACCTATCCTACATTGCCACTGCATGTTCCCTGACCTCCACATGCTGACCACCCCGCGGTGCTTTTCTCCATCCTACATTGCCACTCACTGCCTATCCTAATACAGACCCTCCGATTCACACCACCCCGTGATGTTTTTCTCACTCCTACTAGTGAATGTAATGTAACACACACCCATACAATGAGCACTACCCCGTGATGTATTTCTCACTCCTACTAGTGAATGTAATGTAACACACACCCATAAAATGCGCACCACCCCGCAATGTTTTTCAGAAACCTATCCTACATTGCCACTGCATGTTCCCTGACCTCCCCATGCTTACCACCCCGCGGTGCTTTTCTCCATCCTACATTGCCACTCACTGCCTATCCTAATTCAGACCCTCCGATTCACACAACCCCCTGATGTTTTTCTCACTCCTACTAGTGAATGTAATGTAACACACTCCCATACAATGCGCACTACCCCATGATGATTTTCTCACTCCTACTAGTGGATGTAATGTAACATACACCCATACAATGCGCACCACCCCGTGATGATTTTCTCACTCCTACTAGTGAATGTAATGTAACACACATCCATACAATGCGCACCACCCCATGATGTTTTTCTCACTCCTACTAGTGAATGTAATGTAACACACACCCATACAATGCGCACCACCACGTGATGATTTTCTCACTCCTACTAGTGAATGTAATGTAACACACACCCATACAATGCGCACCACCCCGTGATGTTTTTCTCACTCCTACTAGTGAATGTAATGTAACACACAGAAATACAATGCACACCACCCTGCGATGTTTTTCACAAACGTATCCTACATTGCCACTGCATGTTCCCTGACCTCCCCATGCTGACCACCCCGCGGTGCTTTTCTCCATCCTACATTGCCACTCACTGCCTATCCTAATTCAGACCCTCCGATTCACACCACCCCGCGATGTTTTTCCCACTCCTTCTAGTGAATGTAATGTAACACAAACCCATACAATGCGCACCACCCCGTGATGTTTTTCTCACTCCTACTAGTGAATGTAATGTAACACACACCCATACAATACGCACCACCCCGTGATGTTTTTCTCACTCCTACTAGTGAATGTAATGTAACACACACCCATACAATGCGCACCACCCCATGATGTTTTTCTCACTCCTACTAGTGAATGTAATGTAACACACACCCATACAATGCGCACCACACCGTGATGTTTTTCTCACTCCTACTAGTGAATGTAATGTAACACACACCCATACAATGCGCACCACCCCGCGATGTTTTTCAGAAACCTATCCTACATTGCCACTGCATGTTCCCAGACCTCCCCATGCTGACCAACCAACGGTGCTTTTCTCCATCCTACATTGCCACTCACTGCCTATACTAATTAAGTCCCTCAGATTCACACCACCCCGTGATGTTTTGCTCACTCCTACTAGTGAATGTAATGTAAAACACAACCATACAATGCGCACCAGCCCGTGATGTTTTTCTCACTCCTACTAGTGAATGTAATGTAACACACACCCATACAATGCGCACCACCCCGGGATGTTTTTCTCACTCCTACTAGTGAATGTAATGTAACACACAACCATACAATGCGCACCACCCCATGATGTTTTTCTCACTCCTACTAGTGAATGCTAATGTAACACACACCCATACAATGCGCACCACCCCGCGATGTTTTTCGTAAACCTATCCAACATTGCCACTGCATGTTCCCTGTCCTCCCCATGCTGACCACCCCGCGGTGCTTTTCTCCATCCTACATTGCCACTCACTGCCTATATTAATTCAGACCCACCGATTCACACCACCCCGTGATGTTTTTCTCACTCCTACTAGTGAATGTAATGTAACACACACCCATACAATGCACACCACTCCGTGATGTTTTTCTCACTCCTACTAGTAAATGTAATGTAACGTACACCCATACAATACGCACCACGCCGTGATGTTTTTCTCACTCCTACTAGTGAATGTAATGTAACACACACCCATACAATGCGCACCACCCCGCGATGTTTTTCAGAAACCTTTCCTACATTGCCACTGCATGTTCCATGACCTCCCCATCCTGACCACCCCGCGGTGCTTTTATCCATCCCACATTGCCACTCACTGCCTATGCTAATTCAGACCCTCCGATTCACAACACCCCGGGATGTTTTTCTCACTCCTACTAGTGAATGTAATGTAACACACACCCATACAATGCGCACCACCCCGCGAAATTTTTCAGAAAACTATCCTACATTGCCACTGCATGTTCCCTGAGCTCCCCATGCTGACCACCCCGCGGTGCATTTCTCCATCCTACAAAGCCACTCAATGTCTATCCTAATTCAGAACCTCCGATTCACACCACACCGTGATGTTTTTCTCACTTCTACTAGTGAATGTAATGTAACACACACCCATACAATGGGCACCACCCCGTGATTTTTTTCAGAAAACTATCCTACATTGCAACTGCATGTTCCCTGACCTCCCCTTGCTGTCCACCCCGCGGTGCTTTTCTCCAACCTACATTGCCACTCACTGCCTATCCTAATTCAGACCCTCCGATTGACACCACCCCATGATGTTTTGCTCACTCCTACTAGTGAATGTAATGTAACACACAACCATACAATGCGCACCAGCCCGTTATGTTTTTCTCACTCCTACTAGTGAATGTAATGTAACACACACCCATACAATGCGCACCACCCCGCGATGTTTTTCAGAAACCTATCCTACATTGCCAATGCATGTTCCCTGACCTCCCCATCCTGACCACCCCTCGGTGCTTTTCTCCATCCTACATTGCCACTCACTGATTATCCTAATTCAGACCCTCCGATTCACACCATCCCGTGATGTTTTTCTCACTCCTACTAGTGAATGTAATGTAACACACACCCATACAAGAGCACCACCCCGTTATTTTTTTTCACTCCTACTAGTGAATGTAATGTAACACACACCCATACAATGCGCACCACCACGTGATGATTTTCTCACTCCTACTAGTGAATGTAATGTAACACACACCCATACAATGCGCACCACCCCGTGATGTTTTTCTCACTCCTACTAGTGAATGTAATGTAACACACACCCATACAATGCGCACCACCCTGTGATGTTTTTCTCACTCCTACTAGTGAATGTAATGTAACACACAGAAATACAATGCACACCACCCTGCGATGTTTTTCAGAAACCTATCCTACATTGCCACTGCATGTTCCCTGACCTCCCCATGCTGACCACCCCTCGGTGCTTTTCTCCATCCTACATTGCCACTCACTGATTATCCTAATTCAGACCCTCCGATTCACTCCATCCCGTGATGTTTTTCTCACTCCTACTAGTGAATGTAATGTAACACACACCCATACAAGAGCACCACCCCGTTATTTTTTTTTCACCCCTACTAGTGAATGTAATGTAACACACACCCATACAATGCGCACCACCCCGCGATGTTTTTCAGAAACCTATCCTACATTGCCACTGCATGTTCCCTGACCTCCCCATGCTGACCACCCCGCGGTGCTTTTCTCCATCCTACATTGCCACTCACCGCCGATCCTAATTCAGACCCTCCGATTCACACCACCCCGTGATGTTTTTCTCACTCCTACTAGTGAATGTAATGTAACACACACCCATACAATGCGCACCACCCCGCGATGTTTTTCAGAAACCTATCCTACATTGCCACTGCATGTTCACTGACCTCCCCATGCTGACAACCCCTCGGTGCTTTTCTCCATCCTACATTGCCACTCACTGATTATCCTAATTCAGACCCTCCGATTCACTCCATCCCGTGATGTTTTTCTCACTCCTACTAGTGAATGTAATGTAACACACACCCATACAAGAGCACCACCCCGTTATTTTTTTTCACTCCTACTAGTGAATGTAATGTAACACACACCCATACAATGCGCACCACCACGTGATGATTTTCTCACTCCTACTAGTGAATGTAATGTAACACACACCCATACAATGCGCACCACCCCGTGATGTTTTTCTCACTCCTACTAGTGAATGTAATGTAACACACAGAAATACAATGCACACCACCCTGCGATGTTTTTCACAAACGTATCCTACATTGCCACTGCATGTTCCCTGACCTCCCAATGCTGACCACCCCGCGGTGCTTTTCTCCATCCTACATTGCCACTCACTGCCTATCCTAATTCAGACCCTCCGATTCACACCACCCCGCGATGTTTTTCCCACTCCTTCTAGTGAATGTAATGTAACACAAACCCATACAATGCGCACCACCCCGTGATGTTTTTCTCACTCCTACTAGTGAATGTAATGTAACACACACCCATACAATACGCACCACCCCGTGATGTTTTTCTCACTCCTACTAGTGAATGTAATGTAACACACACCCATACAATGCGCACCACCCCATGATGTTTTTCTCACTCCTACTAGTGAATGTAATGTAACACACACCCATACAATGCGCACCACACCGTGATGTTTTTCTCACTCCTACTAGTGAATGTAATGTAACACACACCCATACAATGCGCACCACCCCGCGATGTTTTTCAGAAACCTATCCTACATTGCCACTGCATGTTCCCAGACCTCCCCATGCTGACCAACCAACGGTGCTTTTCTCCATCCTATATTGCCACTCACTGCCTATACTAATTAAATCCCTCCGATTCACACCACCCCGTGATGTTTTGCTCACTCCTACTAGTGAATGTAATGTAACACACAACCATACAATGCGCACCAGCCCGTGATGTTTTTCTCACTCCTACTAGTGAATGTAATGTAACACACACCCATACAATGCGCACCACCCCGCGATGTTTTTCGGAAACCTATCCTACATTGCCACTGCATGTTCCCTGATCTCCCCATGCTGACCACCCCGTGGTGCTTTTCTCTATCTTACATTGCCACTCACTGCCGATCCTAATCCAGACCCTCCGATTCACACCACCCCGTGATGTTTTTCTCACTCCTACTAGTGAATGTAATGTAACACACACCCATACAATGCGCACCACCCCGTGATGTTTTTCTCACTCCTACTAGTGAATGTAATGTAACACACACCATACAATGCGCCCCACCCCGGGATGTTTTTCTCACTCCTACTAGTGAATGTAATGTAACACACAACCATACAATGCGCACCACCCCATGATGTTTTTCTCACTCCTACTAGTGAATGCTAATGTAACACACACCCATACAATGCGCACCACCCCGCGATGTTTTTCGTAAACCTATCCAACATTGCCACTGCATGTTCTCTGTCCTCCCCATGCTGACCACCCCGCGGTGCTTTTCTCCATCCTACATTGCCACTCACTGCCTATATTAATTCAGACCCACCGATTCACACCACCCCGTGATGTTTTTCTCACTCCTACTAGTGAATGTAATGTAACACACACCCATACAATGCGCACCACTCCGTGATGTTTTTCTCACTCCTACTAGTAAATGTAATGTAACATACACCCATACAATACGCACCACCCCGTGAGTTTTTCTCACTCCTACTAGTGAATGTAATGTAACACACACCCATACAATGCGCACCACCCCGCGATGTTTTTCAGAAACCTTTCCTACATTGCCACTGCATGTTCCATGACCTCCCCATCCTGACCACCCCGCGGTGCTTTTATCCATCCCACATTGCCACTCACTGCCTATGCTAATTCAGACCCTCCGATTCACACCTCCCCGGGATGTTTTTCTCACTCCTACTAGTGAATGTAATGTAACACACACCCATACAATGCGCACCACCCCGCGAAATTTTTCAGAAAACTATCCTACATTGCCACTGCATGTTCCCTGAGCTCCCCATGCTGACCACCCCGCGGTGCATTTCTCCATCCTACATTGCCACTCAATGTCTATCCTAATTCAGAACCTCCGATTCACACCACACCGTGATGTTTTTCTCACTTCTACTAGTGAATGTAATGTAACACACACCCATACAATGGGCACCACCCCGTGATTTTTTTCAGAAAACTATCCTACATTGCCACTTCATGTTCCCTGACCTCCCCTTGCTGTCCACCCCGCGGTGCTTTTCTCCAACCTACATTGCCACTCACTGCCTATCCTAATTCAGACCCTCCGATTGACACCACCCCATGATGTTTTGCTCACTCCTACTAGTGAATGTAATGTAACACACAACCATGCAATGCGCACCAGCCCGTGATGTTTTTCTCACTCCTACTAGTGAATGTAATGTGACACACACCCATACAATGCGCACCACCCCGCGATGTTTTTCAGAAACCTATCCTACATTGCCACTGCATGTTCCCTGACCTCCCCATGCTGACCACCCGCGGTGCTTTTCTCCATTCTACATTGCCACTCATTGCCTATCCTAATTCTGAACCTCCGATTCGCACCACCCCGTGATGTTTTTCTCACTCCTACTAGTGAATGTAATGTAACACACACCCATACAAGAGCACCACCCCGTTATTTTTTTTCACTCCTACTAGTGAATGTAATGTAACACACACCCATACAATGCGCACCACCACGTGATGATTTTCTCACTCCTACTAGTGAATGTAATGTAACACACACCCATACAATGCGCACCACCACGTGATGTTTTTCTCACTCCTACTAGTGAATGTAATGTAACACACACCCATACAATGCACACCACCCCGCGATGTTTTTCACAAACGTATCCTACATTGCCACTGCATGTTCCCTGACCTCCCCATGCTGACCAGCCCGCGGTGCTTTTCTCCATCCTACATTGCCACTCACTGCCTATCCTAATTCAGACCCTCCGATTCACACCACCCCGCGATGTTTTTCCCACTCCTCCTAGTGAATGTAATGTTACACAAACCCATACAGTGCGCACCACCCCGTGATGTTTTTCTCACTCCTACTAGTGAATGTAATGTAACACACACCCATACAATACGCACAACCCCGTGATGTTTTTCTCACTCCTACTAGTGAATGTAATGTAACACACACCCATACAATGCGCACCACCCCGTGATGTTTTTCTCACTCCTACTAGTGAATGTAATGTAACACACACCCATACAATGCGCACCACACCGTGATGTTTTTCTTACTCCTACTAGTGAATGTAATGTAACACACACCCATACAATGCGAACCACCCCGCAATGTTTTTCAGAAACCTATCCTACATTGCCACTGCATGTTCCCAGACCTCCCCATGCTGAACAACCCACGGTGCTTTTCTCCATCCTACATTGCCACTCACTGCCTATACTAATTCAGACCCTCCGATTCACACCACCCCGTGATGTTTTGCTCACTCCTACTAGTGAATGTAATGTAACACACACCCATACAAGAGCACCACCCCGTTATTTTTTTTCACTCCTACTAGTGAATGTAATGTAACACACACCCATACAATGCGCACCACCACGTGATGATTTTCTCACTCCTACTAGTGAATGTAATGTAACACACACCCATACAATGCGCACCACCCCGTGATGTTTTTCTCACTCCTACTAGTGAATGTAATGTAACACACACCCATACAATGAGCACTACCCCGTGATGTTTTTCTCACTCCTACTAGTGAATGTAATGTAACACACACCCATACAATAGGCACCACCCCGTGATTTTTTTCAGAAAACTATCCTACATTGCCACTGCATGTTCCCTGACCTCCCCTTGCTGACCACCCCGCGGTGCTTTTCTCCATCCTACATTGCCACTCACTGCCTATCCTAATTCAGACCCTCCGATTCACACCACCCCGAGATGTTTTTCTCACTCCTACTAGTGAATGTAATGTAACACACACCCATACAATGCGCACCACCCCGCGATGTTTTTCAGAAACCTATCCTACATTGCCACTGCATGTTCCCTGACCTCCCCATGCTGACCACCCCGCGGTGCTTTTCTCCATTCTACATTGCCACTCATTGTCTACCCTAATTCAGACCCTCCGATTCGCACCACTCCGTGATGTTTTTCTCACTCCTACTAGTGAATGTAATGTAACACACACCCACACAATGCGCACCATCCCGCGATGTTTTTCAGAAACCTATCCTACATTGCCACTGCATGTTCCCTGACGTCCCCATGCTGACCACCCCGCGGTGCTTTTCTCCATCGTACATTGCCACTCACTGCCTATCCTAATTCAGACCCTCTGATTCACACCACCCCGCGATGTTTTTCTCACTCCTACTAGTGAATGTAATTTAACACACACCCATACAATGCACACCACCCCGCGATGTTTTTCAGAAACCTATCCTACATTGCCCTGCATGTTCCCTGACCTCCACATGCTGACCACCCCGCGGTGCTTTTCTCCATCCTACATTGCCCCTCACTGCCTATCCTAATTCAGACCCTCCGATTCACACCACCCCGTGATGTTTTTCTCACTCCTACGAGTGAATGTAATGTAACACACACCCAAACAATGTGCACCACCCCGTGATGTTTTTCAAATAACTATCCTACATTGCCACTGCATGTTCCCTGACCTACACATGCTGACCACCCCGCGGTGCTTTTCTCCATCCTACATTGCCACTCACTGCCTATCCTAATACAGACCCTCCGATTCACACCACCCCGTGATGTTTTTCTCACTCCTACTAGTGAATGTAATGTAACACACACCCATACAATGAGCACTACCCCGTGATGTTTTTCTCACTCCTACTAGTGAATGTAATGTAACACACACCCATAAAATGCGCACCACCCCGCAATGTTTTTCAGAAACCTATCCTACATTGCCACTGCATGTTCCCTGACCTCCCCATGCTTACCACCCCGGGGTGCTTTTCTCCATCCTACATTGCCACTCACTGCCTATCCTAATTCAGACCCTCCGATTCACACAACCCCCTGATGTTTTTCTCACTCCTACTAGTGAATGTAATGTAACACACTCCCATACAATGCGCACCACCCCATGATGATTTTCTCACTCCTACTAGTGGATGTAATGTAACATACACCCATACAATGCGCACCACCCCGTGATGATTTTCTCACTCCTACTAGTGAATGTAATGTAACACACATCCATACAATGCACACCACCCCGTGATGTTTTTCAGAAACCTATGCTACATTGCCACTGCATGTTTCCTGACCTCCCCATGCTGACCACACCGCGGTGCTTTTCTCCATCCTACATTGCCACTCACTGCCTATCCAAATTCAGACCCTCCGATTCGCACCACCCCGTGATGTTTTTCTCACTCCTACTAGTGAATGTAATGTAACACACACCCACACAATGCGCACCACCCCGCGATGTTTTTCAGAAACCTATCCTACATTGCCACTGCATGTTCCCTGACCTCCCCATGCTGACCACCCCGCGGTGCTTCTCTCCATCCTACATTGCCACTCACTGCCTATCCTAATTCAGACGGTCCGATTCACACCACCCCGTGATGTTTTTCTCACTCCTACTAGTGAATGTAATGTAACACACACCCATACAAGAGCACCACCCCGTTATTTTTTTTCACCCCTACTAGTGAATGTAATGTAACACACACCCATACAATGCGCACCACCCCGCGATGTTTTTCAGAAACCTATCCTACATTGCCACTGCATGTTCCCTGACCTCCCCATGCTGACCACCCCGCGGTGCTTTTCTCCATCCTACATTGCCACTCACTGCCTATCCTAATTCAGACCCTCCGATTCACACCACCCCGTGATGTTTTTCTCACTCCTACTAGTGAATATAATGTAACACTCACCCATACAATGCGCACCACCCCGCGATGTTTTTCAGAAACCTATCCTACATTGCCACTGCATGTTCCCTGACCTCCCCATCCTGACCACCCCTCGGTGCTTTTCTCCATCCTACATTGCCACTCACTGATTATCCTAATTCAGACCCTCCGATTCACACCATCCCGTGATGTTTTTCTCACTCCTACTAGTGAATGTAATGTAACACACACCCATACAAGAGCACCACCCCGTTATTTTTTTTCACTCCTACTAGTGAATGTAATGTAACACACACCCATACAATGCGCACCACCACGTGATGATTTTCTCACTCCTACTAGTGAATGTAATGTAACACACACCCATACAATGCGCACCACCCCGTGATGTTTTTCTCACTCCTACTAGTGAATGTAATGTAACACACACCCATACAATGAGCACTACCCCGTGATGTTTTTCTCACTCCTACTAGTGAATGTAATGTAACACACACCCATACAATAGGCACCACCCCGTGATTTTTTTCAGAAAACTATCCTACATTGCCACTGCATGTTCCCTGACCTCCCCTTGCTGACCACCCCGCGGTGCTTTTCTCCATCCTACATTGCCACTCACTGCCTATCCTAATTCAGACCCTCCGATTCACACCACCCCGAGATGTTTTTCTCACTCCTACTAGTGAATGTAATGTAACACACACCCATACAATGCGCACCACCCCGCGATGTTTTTCAGAAACCTATCCTACATTGCCACTGAATGTTCCCTGACCTCCCCATGCTGACCACCCCGCGGTGCTTTTCTCCATTCTACATTGCCACTCATTGCCTACCCTAATTCAGACCCTCCGATTCGCACCACCCCGTGATGTTTTTCTCACTCCTACTAGTGAATGTAATGTAACACACACCCACACAATGCGCACCATCCCGCGATGTTTTTCAGAAACCTATCCTACATTGCCACTGCATGTTCCCTGACGTCCCCATGCTGACCACCCCGCGGTGCTTTTCTCCATCGTACATTGCCACTCACTGCCTATCCTAATTCAGACCCTCCGATTCACACCACCCCGCGATGTTTTTCTCACTCCTACTAGTGAATGTAATTTAACACACACCCATACAATGCGCACCACCCCGCGATGTTTTTCAGAAACCTATCCTACATTGCCCTGCATGTTCCCTGACCTCCCCATGCTGACCACCCCGCTGTGCTTTTCTCCATCCTACATTGCCCCTCACTGCCTATCCTAATTCAGACCCTCCGATTCACACCACCCCGTGATGTTTTTCTCACTCCTACGAGTGAATATAATGTAACACACACCCAAACAATGCGCAAAACCCCGTGATGTTTTTCAAATACCTATCCTACATTGCCACTGCATGTTCCCTGACCTCCACATGCTGACCACCCCGCGGTGCTTTTCTCCATCCTACATTGCCACTCACTGCCTATCCTAATACAGACCCTCCGATTCACACCACCCCGTGATGTTTTTCTCACTCCTACTAGTGAATGTAATGTAACACACACCCATACAATGAGCACTACCCCGTGATGTATTTCTCACTCCTACTAGTGAATGTAATGTAACACACACCCATAAAATGCGCACCACCCCGCAATGTTTTTCAGAAACCTATCCTACATTGCCACTGCATGTTCCCTGACCTCCCCATGCTTACCACCCCGCGGTGCTTTTCTCCATCCTACATTGCCACTCACTGCCTATCCTAATTCAGACCCTCCGATTCACACAACCCCCTGATGTTTTTCTCACTCCTACTAGTGAATGTAATGTAACACACTCCCATACAATGCGCACCACCCCATGATGATTTTCTCACTCCTACTAGTGGATGTAATGTAACATACACCCATACAATGCGCACCACCCCGTGATGATTTTCTCACTCCTACTAGTGAATGTAATGTAACACACATCCATACAATGCGCACCACCCCATGATGTTTTTCTCACTCCTACTAGTGAATGTAATGTAACACACACCCATACAATGCGCACCACCACGTGATGATTTTCTCACTCCTACTAGTGAATGTAATGTAACACACACCCATACAATGCGCACCACCCCGTGATGTTTTTCTCACTCCTACTAGTGAATGTAATGTAACACACAGAAATACAATGCACACCACCCTGCGATGTTTTTCACAAACGTATCCTACATTGCCACTGCATGTTCCCTGACCTCCCCATGCTGACCACCCCGCGGTGCTTTTCTCCATCCTACATTGCCACTCACTGCCTATCCTAATTCAGACCCTCCGATTCACACCACCCCGCGATGTTTTTCCCACTCCTTCTAGTGAATGTAATGTAACACAAACCCATACAATGCGCACCACCCCGTGATGTTTTTCTCACTCCTACTAGTGAATGTAATGTAACACACACCCATACAATACGCACCACCCCGTGATGTTTTTCTCACTCCTACTAGTGAATGTAATGTAACACACACCCATACAATGCGCACCACCCCATGATGTTTTTCTCACTCCTACTAGTGAATGTAATGTAACACACACCCATACAATGCGCACCACACCGTGATGTTTTTCTCACTCCTACTAGTGAATGTAATGTAACACACACCCATACAATGCGCACCACCCCGCGATGTTTTTCAGAAACCTATCCTACATTGCCACTGCATGTTCCCAGACCTCCCCATGCTGACCAACCAACGGTGCTTTTCTCCATCCTACATTGCCACTCACTGCCTATACTAATTAAGTCCCTCAGATTCACACCACCCCGTGATGTTTTGCTCACTCCTACTAGTGAATGTAATGTAAAACACAACCATACAATGCGCACCAGCCCGTGATGTTTTTCTCACTCCTACTAGTGAATGTAATGTAACACACACCCATACAATGCGCACCACCCCGGGATGTTTTTCTCACTCCTACTAGTGAATGTAATGTAACACACAACCATACAATGCGCACCACCCCATGATGTTTTTCTCACTCCTACTAGTGAATGCTAATGTAACACACACCCATACAATGCGCACCACCCCGCGATGTTTTTCGTAAACCTATCCAACATTGCCACTGCATGTTCCCTGTCCTCCCCATGCTGACCACCCCGCGGTGCTTTTCTCCATCCTACATTGCCACTCACTGCCTATATTAATTCAGACCCACCGATTCACACCACCCCGTGATGTTTTTCTCACTCCTACTAGTGAATGTAATGTAACACACACCCATACAATGCACACCACTCCGTGATGTTTTTCTCACTCCTACTAGTAAATGTAATGTAACGTACACCCATACAATACGCACCACCCCGTGATGTTTTTCTCACTCCTACTAGTGAATGTAATGTAACACACACCCATACAATGCGCACCACCCCGCGATGTTTTTCAGAAACCTTTCCTACATTGCCACTGCATGTTCCATGACCTCCCCATCCTGACCACCCCGCGGTGCTTTTATCCATCCCACATTGCCACTCACTGCCTATGCTAATTCAGACCCTCCGATTCACAACACCCCGGGATGTTTTTCTCACTCCTACTAGTGAATGTAATGTAACACACACCCATACAATGCGCACCACCCCGCGAAATTTTTCAGAAAACTATCCTACATTGCCACTGCATGTTCCCTGAGCTCCCCATGCTGACCACCCCGCGGTGCATTTCTCCATCCTACAAAGCCACTCAATGTCTATCCTAATTCAGAACCTCCGATTCACACCACACCGTGATGTTTTTCTCACTTCTACTAGTGAATGTAATGTAACACACACCCATACAATGGGCACCACCCCGTGATTTTTTTCAGAAAACTATCCTACATTGCAACTGCATGTTCCCTGACCTCCCCTTGCTGTCCACCCCGCGGTGCTTTTCTCCAACCTACATTGCCACTCACTGCCTATCCTAATTCAGACCCTCCGATTGACACCACCCCATGATGTTTTGCTCACTCCTACTAGTGAATGTAATGTAACACACAACCATACAATGCGCACCAGCCCGTTATGTTTTTCTCACTCCTACTAGTGAATGTAATGTAACACACACCCATACAATGCGCACCACCCCGCGATGTTTTTCAGAAACCTATCCTACATTGCCAATGCATGTTCCCTGACCTCCCCATCCTGACCACCCCTCGGTGCTTTTCTCCATCCTACATTGCCACTCACTGATTATCCTAATTCAGACCCTCCGATTCACACCATCCCGTGATGTTTTTCTCACTCCTACTAGTGAATGTAATGTAACACACACCCATACAAGAGCACCACCCCGTTATTTTTTTTCACTCCTACTAGTGAATGTAATGTAACACACACCCATACAATGCGCACCACCACGTGATGATTTTCTCACTCCTACTAGTGAATGTAATGTAACACACACCCATACAATGCGCACCACCCCGTGATGTTTTTCTCACTCCTACTAGTGAATGTAATGTAACACACACCCATACAATGCGCACCACCCTGTGATGTTTTTCTCACTCCTACTAGTGAATGTAATGTAACACACAGAAATACAATGCACACCACCCTGCGATGTTTTTCAGAAACCTATCCTACATTGCCACTGCATGTTCCCTGACCTCCCCATGCTGACCACCCCTCGGTGCTTTTCTCCATCCTACATTGCCACTCACTGATTATCCTAATTCAGACCCTCCGATTCACTCCATCCCGTGATGTTTTTCTCACTCCTACTAGTGAATGTAATGTAACACACACCCATACAAGAGCACCACCCCGTTATTTTTTTTTCACCCCTACTAGTGAATGTAATGTAACACACACCCATACAATGCGCACCACCCCGCGATGTTTTTCAGAAACCTATCCTACATTGCCACTGCATGTTCCCTGACCTCCCCATGCTGACCACCCCGCGGTGCTTTTCTCCATCCTACATTGCCACTCACCGCCGATCCTAATTCAGACCCTCCGATTCACACCACCCCGTGATGTTTTTCTCACTCCTACTAGTGAATGTAATGTAACACACACCCATACAATGCGCACCACCCCGCGATGTTTTTCAGAAACCTATCCTACATTGCCACTGCATGTTCACTGACCTCCCCATGCTGACAACCCCTCGGTGCTTTTCTCCATCCTACATTGCCACTCACTGATTATCCTAATTCAGACCCTCCGATTCACTCCATCCCGTGATGTTTTTCTCACTCCTACTAGTGAATGTAATGTAACACACACCCATACAAGAGCACCACCCCGTTATTTTTTTTCACTCCTACTAGTGAATGTAATGTAACACACACCCATACAATGCGCACCACCACGTGATGATTTTCTCACTCCTACTAGTGAATGTAATGTAACACACACCCATACAATGCGCACCACCCCGTGATGTTTTTCTCACTCCTACTAGTGAATGTAATGTAACACACAGAAATACAATGCACACCACCCTGCGATGTTTTTCACAAACGTATCCTACATTGCCACTGCATGTTCCCTGACCTCCCAATGCTGACCACCCCGCGGTGCTTTTCTCCATCCTACATTGCCACTCACTGCCTATCCTAATTCAGACCCTCCGATTCACACCACCCCGCGATGTTTTTCCCACTCCTTCTAGTGAATGTAATGTAACACAAACCCATACAATGCGCACCACCCCGTGATGTTTTTCTCACTCCTACTAGTGAATGTAATGTAACACACACCCATACAATACGCACCACCCCGTGATGTTTTTCTCACTCCTACTAGTGAATGTAATGTAACACACACCCATACAATGCGCACCACCCCATGATGTTTTTCTCACTCCTACTAGTGAATGTAATGTAACACACACCCATACAATGCGCACCACACCGTGATGTTTTTCTCACTCCTACTAGTGAATGTAATGTAACACACACCCATACAATGCGCACCACCCCGCGATGTTTTTCAGAAACCTATCCTACATTGCCACTGCATGTTCCCAGACCTCCCCATGCTGACCAACCAACGGTGCTTTTCTCCATCCTATATTGCCACTCACTGCCTATACTAATTAAATCCCTCCGATTCACACCACCCCGTGATGTTTTGCTCACTCCTACTAGTGAATGTAATGTAACACACAACCATACAATGCGCACCAGCCCGTGATGTTTTTCTCACTCCTACTAGTGAATGTAATGTAACACACACCCATACAATGCGCACCACCCCGCGATGTTTTTCGGAAACCTATCCTACATTGCCACTGCATGTTCCCTGATCTCCCCATGCTGACCACCCCGTGGTGCTTTTCTCTATCTTACATTGCCACTCACTGCCGATCCTAATCCAGACCCTCCGATTCACACCACCCCGTGATGTTTTTCTCACTCCTACTAGTGAATGTAATGTAACACACACCCATACAATGCGCACCACCCCGTGATGTTTTTCTCACTCCTACTAGTGAATGTAATGTAACACACACCATACAATGCGCCCCACCCCGGGATGTTTTTCTCACTCCTACTAGTGAATGTAATGTAACACACAACGATACAATGCGCACCACCCCATGATGTTTTTCTCACTCCTACTAGTGAATGCTAATGTAACACACACCCATACAATGCGCACCACCCCGCGATGTTTTTCGTAAACCTATCCAACATTGCCACTGCATGTTCTCTGTCCTCCCCATGCTGACCACCCCGCGGTGCTTTTCTCCATCCTACATTGCCACTCACTGCCTATATTAATTCAGACCCACCGATTCACACCACCCCGTGATGTTTTTCTCACTCCTACTAGTGAATGTAATGTAACACACACCCATACAATGCGCACCACTCCGTGATGTTTTTCTCACTCCTACTAGTAAATGTAATGTAACATACACCCATACAATACGCACCACCCCGTGAGTTTTTCTCACTCCTACTAGTGAATGTAATGTAACACACACCCATACAATGCGCACCACCCCGCGATGTTTTTCAGAAACCTTTCCTACATTGCCACTGCATGTTCCATGACCTCCCCATCCTGACCACCCCGCGGTGCTTTTATCCATCCCACATTGCCACTCACTGCCTATGCTAATTCAGACCCTCCGATTCACACCTCCCCGGGATGTTTTTCTCACTCCTACTAGTGAATGTAATGTAACACACACCCATACAATGCGCACCACCCCGCGAAATTTTTCAGAAAACTATCCTACATTGCCACTGCATGTTCCCTGAGCTCCCCATGCTGACCACCCCGCGGTGCATTTCTCCATCCTACATTGCCACTCAATGTCTATCCTAATTCAGAACCTCCGATTCACACCACACCGTGATGTTTTTCTCACTTCTACTAGTGAATGTAATGTAACACACACCCATACAATGGGCACCACCCCGTGATTTTTTTCAGAAAACTATCCTACATTGCCACTTCATGTTCCCTGACCTCCCCTTGCTGTCCACCCCGCGGTGCTTTTCTCCAACCTACATTGCCACTCACTGCCTATCCTAATTCAGACCCTCCGATTGACACCACCCCATGATGTTTTGCTCACTCCTACTAGTGAATGTAATGTAACACACAACCATGCAATGCGCACCAGCCCGTGATGTTTTTCTCACTCCTACTAGTGAATGTAATGTGACACACACCCATACAATGCGCACCACCCCGCGATGTTTTTCAGAAACCTATCCTACATTGCCACTGCATGTTCCCTGACCTCCCCATGCTGACCACCCGCGGTGCTTTTCTCCATTCTACATTGCCACTCATTGCCTATCCTAATTCTGAACCTCCGATTCGCACCACCCCGTGATGTTTTTCTCACTCCTACTAGTGAATGTAATGTAACACACACCCATACAAGAGCACCACCCCGTTATTTTTTTTCACTCCTACTAGTGAATGTAATGTAACACACACCCATACAATGCGCACCACCACGTGATGATTTTCTCACTCCTACTAGTGAATGTAATGTAACACACACCCATACAATGCGCACCACCACGTGATGTTTTTCTCACTCCTACTAGTGAATGTAATGTAACACACACCCATACAATGCACACCACCCCGCGATGTTTTTCACAAACGTATCCTACATTGCCACTGCATGTTCCCTGACCTCCCCATGCTGACCAGCCCGCGGTGCTTTTCTCCATCCTACATTGCCACTCACTGCCTATCCTAATTCAGACCCTCCGATTCACACCACCCCGCGATGTTTTTCCCACTCCTCCTAGTGAATGTAATGTTACACAAACCCATACAGTGCGCACCACCCCGTGATGTTTTTCTCACTCCTACTAGTGAATGTAATGTAACACACACCCATACAATACGCACAACCCCGTGATGTTTTTCTCACTCCTACTAGTGAATGTAATGTAACACACACCCATACAATGCGCACCACCCCGTGATGTTTTTCTCACTCCTACTAGTGAATGTAATGTAACACACACCCATACAATGCGCACCACACCGTGATGTTTTTCTTACTCCTACTAGTGAATGTAATGTAACACACACCCATACAATGCGAACCACCCCGCAATGTTTTTCAGAAACCTATCCTACATTGCCACTGCATGTTCCCAGACCTCCCCATGCTGACCAACCCACGGTGCTTTTCTCCATCCTACATTGCCACTCACTGCCTATACTAATTCAGACCCTCCGATTCACACCACCCCGTGATGTTTTGCTCACTCCTACTAGTGAATGTAATGTAACACACAACCATACAATGCGCACCAGCCCGTGATGTTTTTCTCACTCCTACTAGTGAATGTAATGTAACACACACCCATACAATGCGCACCACCCCGCGATGTTTTTCGGAAACCTATCCTACATTGCCACTGCATGTTCCCTGATCTCCCCATGCTGACCACCCCGTGGTGCTTTTCTCTATCCTACATTGCCACTCACTGCCGATCCTAATTCAGACCCTCCGATTCACACCACCCCGTGATGTTTTTCTCACTCCTACTAGTGAATGTAATGTAACACACACCCATACAATGCGCACCACCCCGTGATGTTTTTCTCACTCCTACTAGTGAATGTAATGTAACACACACCCATACAATGCGCCCCACCCCGGGATGTTTTTCTCACTCCTACTAGTGAATGTAATGTAACACACAACCATACAATGCGCACCACCCCATGATGTTTTTCTCACTCCTACTAGTGAATGTAATGTAACACACACGCATACAATGCGCACCACCCCGCGATGTTTTTCGTAAACCTATCCTACATTGCCACTGCATGTTCCCTGTCCTCCCCATGCTGACCACTCCGCGATGCGTTTCTCCATCCTACATTGCCACTCACTGCCTATATTAATTCAGACCCACCGATTCACACCACTCCGTGATGTTTTTCTCACTCCTACTAGTGAATGTAATGAAACACACACCCATACAATGCGCACCACACCGTGATGTTTTTCTCACTCCTACTAGTAAATGTAATGTAACATACACCCATACAATACGCACCACCCCGTGATGTTTTTCTCACTCCTACTAGTGAATGTAATGTAACACACACCCATACAATGCGCACCACCCCGCGATGTTTTTCAGAAACCTTTCCTACATTGCCACTGCATGTTCCATGACCTCCCCATCCTGACCACCCCGCGGTGCTTTTATCCATCCCAAATTGCCACTCACTGCCTATGCTAATTCAGACCCTCCGATTCACACCACCCCGGGATGTTTTTCTCACTCCTACTAGTGAATGTAATGTAACACACACCCATACAATGCGCACCACCCCGCGAAATTTTTCAGAAAACTATCCTACATTGCCACTGCATGTTCCCTGAGCTCCACATGCTGACCACCCCGCGGTGCATTTCTCCATCCTACATTGCCACTCAATGTCTATCCTAATTCAGACCCTCCGATTCACACCACGCCGTGATGTTTTTCTCACTCCTACTAGTGAATGTATTGTAACACACACCCATACAATGGGCACCACCCCGTGATTTTTTTCAGAAAACTATCCTACATTGCCACTGCATGTTCCCTGACCTCCCCTTGTTGACCACCCCGCGGTGCTTTTCTCCAACCTACATTGCCACTCACTGCCTATCCTAATTCAGACCCTCCGATTCACACCACCCCGTGATGTTTTGCTCACTCCTACTAGTGAATGTAATGTAACACACAACCATACAATGCGCACCACCCCGCGATGTTTTTCAGAAACCTATCCTACATTGCCACTGCATGTTCCCTGACCTCCCCATGCTGACCACCCCGCGGTGCTTTTCTCCATTCTACATTGCCACTCATTGCCTATCCTAATTCAGACCCTCCGATTCGCACCACCCCGTGATGTTTTTCTCACTCCTACTAGTGAATGTAATGTAACACACACCCACACAATGCGCACCACCCCGCGATGTTTTTCAGAAACCTTTCCTACATTGCCACTGCATGTTCCATGACCTCCCCATCCTGACCACCCCGCGGTGCTTTTATCCATCCCACATTGCCACTCACTGCCTATGCTAATTCAGACCCTCCGATTCACACCACCCCGGGATGTTTTTCTCACTCCTACTAGTGAATGTAATGTAACACACACCCATACAATGCGCACCACCCCGCGAAATTTTTCAGAAAACTATCCTACATTGCCACTGCATGTTCCCTGAGCTCCCCATGCTGACCACCCCGCGGTGCATTTCTCCATCCTACATTGCCACTCAATGTCTATCCTAATTCAGACCCTCCGATTCACACCACGCCGTGATGTTTTTCTCACTCCTACTAGTGAATGTAATGTAACACACACCCATACAATGGGCACCACCCCGTGATTTTTTTCAGAAAACTATCCTACATTGCCACTGCATGTTCCCTGACCTCCCCTTGCTGACCACCCCGCGGTGCTTTTCTCCAACCTATATTGCCACTCACTGCCTATCCTAATTCAGACCCTCCGATTCACACCACCCCATGATGTTTTTCTCACTCCTACTAGTGAATGTAATGTAACACACAACCATCCAATGCGCACCACCCCGCGATGTTTTTCAGAAACCTATCCTACATTGCCACTGCATGTTCCCTGACCTCCCCATGCTGACCACCCCGCGGTGCTTTTCTCCATTCTACATTGCCACTCATTGCCTATCCTAATTCAGACCCTCCGATTCGCACCACCCCGTGATGTTTTTCTCACTCCTACTAGTGAATGCAATGTAACACACACCCACACAATGCGCACCACCCCGCGATGTTTTTCAGAAACCTATCCTACATTGCCACTGCATGTTCCCTGACCTCCCCATGCTGACCATCCCGCGGTGCTTTTCTCCATCCTACATTGCCACTCACTGCCTATCCTAATTCAGACCCTCCGATTCACACCACCCCGCGATGTTTTTCTCACTCCTACTAGTGAATGTAATTTAACACACACCCATACAATGCGCACCACCCCGCGATGTTTTTCAGAAACGTATCCTACATTGCCCTGCATGTTCCCTGACCTCCCCATGCTGACCACCCCGCGGTGCTTTTCTCCATCCTACATTGCCCCTCACTGCCTATCCTAATTCAGACCTTCCGATTCACACCACCCCGTGATGTTTTTCTCACTCCTACTAGTGAATGTAATGTAACACACACCCATACAATGCGCACCACCCCGCGATGTTTTGCAAATACCTATCCTACATTGCCACTGTATGTTCCCTGACCTCCACATGCTGACCACCCCGCGGTGCTTTTCTCCATCCTACATTGCCACTCACTGCCTATCCTAATTCAGACGCTCCGATTCACACCACCCCATGATGTTTTTCTCACTCCTACTAGTGAATGTAATGTAACACACACCCATACAATGAGCACTACCCCGTGATGTTTTTCTCACTCCTACTAGTGAATGTAATGTAACACACACCCATACAATGCGCACCACCCCGCGTTGTTTTTCAGAAACCTATCCTACATTGCCATTGCATGTTCCCTGACCTCCCCATGCTGACCAAACCGCGGTGCTTTTCTCCATCCTACATTGCCACTCACTGCCTATCCTAATTCAGACCCTCCGATTCACACCACCCCCTGATGTTTTTCTCACTCCTACTAGTGAATGTAACGTAACACACACCCATACAATGCGCACAACCCCGTGATGATTTTCTCACTCCTAATAGTGGATGTAATGTAACACACACCCATACAATGCGCACCACCCCGTGATGATTTTCTCACTCGTACTAGTGAATGTAATGTAACACACATCCAAACAATGCACAACACCCCGTGATGTTTTTCAGAAACCTATGCTACATTGCCACTGCATGTTCCCTGACCTCCCCATGCTGACCACACCGCGGTGCTTTTCTCCATCCTACATTGCCACTCACTGCCTATCCAAATTCAGACCCTCCGATTCGCACCACCCCGTGATGTTTTTCTCACTCCTACTAGTGAATGTAATGTAACACACACCCATACAATGCGCACCACCCCGCGATGTTATTCTCACTCCTACTAGTCAATGTAATGTAACACACACCCATACAATGCACACCACCCCGCGATGTTTTTCAGAAACGTATCCTACATTGCCACTGCATGTTCCCTGACCTCCCCAGGCTGACCACCCCGCGGAGCTTTTCTCCATCCTACATTGCCACTCACTGCCTATCCTAATTCAGACCCTCCGATTTACACCACCCCGCGATGTTTTTCTCACTCCTACTAGTGAATGTAATTTAACACACCCCCAACAATGCGCACCACCACGCGATGTTTTTCAGAAACCTATCGTACATTGCCACTGCATGTTCCCTGACTTCCCCATGCTGACCACCCCACGGTGCTTTTCTCCATCCTACATTGCCAGTCACTGCCTATCCTAATTCAGACTCTCCGATTCACACCACCCCGTGATGTTTTTCTCACTCCTACTAGTGAATGTAATGTAAAACACACCCATACAATGCGCATCACCCAGTGATGTTTTTCTCACTCCTACTAGTGAATGTAATGTAACACACACCCATACAATGCGCACCACCCCGCGATATTTTTCGGAAACCTATCCTACAATGCCACTGCATGTTCCCTGTCCTCCCAATGCTGACCACCCCGCGGTGCTTTTCTCCATCCTACATTGCCACTCACTGCCTATCCTAATTGAGACCCTCCGATTCACACCACCCCGTGATGTTTTTCTCACTCCTACTAGTGAATGTAATGTAACACACACCCATACAATGCGCCCCACCCAGGGATGTTTTTCTCACTCCTACTAGTGAATGTAATGTAACACACACCCATACAATGCGCCCCACCCCGGGATGTTTTTCTCACTCCTACTAGTGAATGTAATGTAACACACAACCATACAATGCGCACCACCCCGTGATGTTTTTCTCACTCCTACTAGTGAATGTAATGTAACACACACCCATACAATGCGCACCACCCCGCGATGTTTTTCGGAAACCTATCCTACATTGCCACTGCATGTTCCCTGTCCTCCCCATGCTGACCACCCCGCGGTGCTATTGTCCATCCTAAATTGCCACTAACTGCCTATATTAATTCAGACCCTCCGATTCACACCACCCCGTGATGTTTTTCTCACTCCTACTAGTGAATGTAATGTAACACACACCCATACAATGCGCACCACTCCGTGATGCTTTTCTCACTCCTACTAGTGAATGTAATGTAACATACACCCATACAATACGCACCACGCCGTTATGTTTTTCTCACTCCTACTAGTGAATGTAATGTAACACACACCCATACAATGCGCACCACTCCGTGATGCTTTTCTCACTCCTACTAGTGAATGTAATGTAACACACACCCATACAATGCACACCACCACGCGATGTTTTTTAGAAACCTTTCCTACATTGCCACTGCATGTTCCATGACCTCCCCATCCTGAACACCCCGCGGTGATTTTATCCATCCCACATTGCCACTCACTGCCTATGCTAATTCAGACCCTCCGATTCACACCACCCCGTGATGTTTTTCTCACTCCTACTAGTGAATGTAATGTAACACACACCCATACAATGCGCACCAACCCGCGAAATTTTTCAGAAAACTATCCTACATTGCCACTGCATGTTCCCTGAGCTCCCCATGCTGACCACCCCGCGGTGCATTTCTCCATCCTACATTGCCACTCACTGCCTATCCTAATTCAGATCCTCCGATTCACACAACCCCGTGATGTTTTTCTCACTCCTACTAGTGAATGTAATGTAACACACACCCATATAACGCGCACCACACCGCGAAGTTTTTCAGAAACCTATCCTACATTGCCACTGCATTTTCCCTGACCTCCCCATGCTGACCACCCCGCGGTGCTTTTCTCCATCCTACATTGCCACTCAATGTCTGTCCTAATTCAGAACCTCCGATTCACACCACGCCGTGATGTTTTTCTCACTCCTACTAGTGAATGTAATGTAACACACACCCATACAATGTGCACCACCCCGTGATGTTTTTCTCACTCCTACTAGTGAATGTAATGTAACACACACCCATACAATGCG
Organism: Cavia porcellus; assembly: GCF_034190915.1. NCBI lineage: Eukaryota > Metazoa > Chordata > Mammalia > Rodentia > Caviidae > Cavia > Cavia porcellus. The sequence goes on from NW_026947589.1 coordinate 710,016, forward strand.
AACCACCCCGCGAAGTTTTTCAGAAAACTATCCTACATTGCCACTGCATGTTTCCTGACCTCCCCATGCTGACCACCCCGTGGTGCTTTTCTCCATCCTACATTGCCACTCACTGCCTATCCTAATTCAGACGGTCCGATTCACACCACCCCGTGATGTTTTTCTCACTCCTACTAGTGAATGTAATGTAACACACACCCAGACAAGAGCACCACCCCGTTATTTTTTTTCACCCCTACTAGTGAATGTAATGTAACACACACCCATACAATGCGCACCACCCCGCGATGTTTTTCAGAAACCTATCCTACATTGCCACTGCATGTTCCCTGACCTCCCCATGCTGACCACCCCGCGGCGCTTTTCTCCATCCTACATTGCCACTCACTGCCGATCCTAATTCAGACCCTCCGATTCACACCACCCCGTGATGTTTTTCTCACTCCTACTAGTGAATGTAATGTAACACACACCCATACAATGCGCACCACCCCGCGATGTTTTTCAGAAACCTATCCGACATTGCCACTGCATGTTCCCTGACCTCCCCATGCTGACCACCCCTCGGTGCTTTTCTCCATCCTACATTGCCACTCACTGATTATCCTAATTCAGACCCTCCGATTCACACCATCCCGTGATGTTTTTCTCACTCCTACTAGTGAATGTAATGTAACACACACCCATACAAGAGCACCACCCCGTTATTTTTTTTCACTCCTACTAGTGAATGTAATGTAACACACACCCATACAATGCGCACCACCACGTGATGATTTTCTCACTCCTACTAGTGAATGTAATGTAACACACACCCATACAATGCGCACCACCCCGTGATGTTTTTCTCACTCCTACTAGTGAATGTAATGTAACACACACAAATACAATGCACACCACCCCGCGATGTTTTTCACAAACGTATCCTACATTGCCACTGCATGTTCCCTGACCTCCCCATGCTGACCACCCCGCGGTGCTTTTCTCCATCCTACATTGCCACTCACTGCCTATCCTAATTCAGACCCTCCGATTCACACCACCCCGCGATGTTTTTCCCACTCCTTCTAGTGAATGTAATGTAACACAAACCCATACAATGCGCACCACCCCGTGATGTTTTTCTCACTCCTACTAGTGAATGTAATGTAACACACACCCATACAATACGCACCACCCCGTGATGTTTTTCTCACTCCTACTAGTGAATGTAATGTAACACACACCCATACAATGCGCACCACCCCGTGATGTTTTTCTCACTCTTACTAGTGAATGTAATGTAACACACACCCATACAATGCGCATCACACCGTGATGTTTTTCTCACTCCTACTAGTGAATGTAATGTAACACACAACCATACAATGCGCACCAGCCCGTGTTGTTTTTCTCACTCCTACTAGTGAATGTCATGTAACACACACCCATAAAATGCGCACCACCCCGCGATGTTTTTCGGAAACCTATCCTACATTGCCACTGCATGTTCCCTGATCTCCCCATGCTGACCACCCCGTGGTGCTTTTCTCTATCCTACATTGCCACTCACTGCCGATCCTAATTCAGACCCTCCGATTCACACCACCCCGTGATGTTTTTCTCACTCCTACTAGTGAATGTAATGTAACACACACCCATACAATGCGCACCACCCCGTGATGTTTTTATCACTCCTACTAGTGAATGTAATGTAACACACACCCATACAATGAGCACCACACCGTGATGTTTTTCTTACTCCTACTAGTGAATGTAATGTAACACACACCCATACAATGCGCACCACCCCGCGATGTTTTTCAGAAACCTATCCTACATTGCCACTGCATGTTCCCAGACCTCCCCATGCTGACCAACCCACGGTGCTTTTCTCCATCCTACATTGCCACTCACTGCCTATACTAATTCAGACCCTCCGATTCACACCACCCCGTGATTTTTTGCTCACTCCTACTAGTGAATGTAATGTAACACACAACCATACAATGCGCACCAGCCCGTGATGTTTTTCTCACTCCTACTAGTGAATGTAATGTAACACACACCCATACAATGCGCACCACCCCGCGATGTTTTTCGGAAACCTATCCTACATTGCCACTGCATGTTCCCTGATCTCCCCATGCTGACCACCCCGTGGTGCTTTTCTCTATCCTACATTGCCACTCACTGTCAATCCTAATTCAGACCCTCCGATTCACACCACCCCGTGATGTTTTTCTCACTCCTACTAGTGAATGCAATGTAACACACACCCATACAATGCGCACCACCCCGTGATGTTTTTCTCACTCCTACTAGTGAATGTAATGTAACACACACCCATACAATGGGCACCACCCCGTGATTTTTTTCAGAAAACTATCCTACATTGCCACTGCATGTTCCCTGACCTCCACTTGCTGACCACCCCGCGGTGCTTTTCTCCAACCTACATTGCCACTCACTGCCTATCCTAATTCAGACCCTCTGATTGACACCACCCCGTGATGTTTTGCTCACTCCTACTAGTGAATGTAATGTAACACACAACCATACAATGCGCACCAGCCCGTGATGTTTTTCTCACTCCTAGTAGTGAATGTAATGTAACACACACCCATACAATGCGCACCACCCCGCCATGATTTTCAGAAACCTATCCTACATTGCAACTGCATGTTCCCTGACCTCCCCATGCTGACCACCCGCGGTGCTTTTCTCCATTCTACATTGCCACTCATTGCCTATCCTAATTCTGAACCTCCGATTCGCACCACCCCGTGATGTTTTTCTCACTCCTACTAGTGAATGTAATGTAACACACACCCATACAAGAGCACCACCCCGTTATTTTTTTCACTCCTACTAGTGAATGTAATGTAACACACACCCATACAATGCGCACCACCACGTGATGATTTTCTCACTCCTACTAGTGAATGTAATGTAACACACACCCATACAATGCTCACCACCACGTGATGTTTTTCTCACTCCTACTAGTGAATGTAATGTAACACACACCCATACAATGCACACCACCCCGCGATGTTTTTCACAAACGTATCCTACATTGCCACTGCATGTTCCCTGACCTCCCCATGCTGACCACCCCGCGGTGCTTTTCTCCATCCTACATTGCCACTCACTGCCTATCCTAATTCAGACCCTCCGATTCACACCACCCCGCGATGTTTTTCCCACTCCTTCTAGTGAATGTAATGTAACACAAACCCATACAATGCGCACCACCCCGTGATGATTTTCTCACTCCTACTTGTGAATGTAATGTAACACACACCCATACAATACGCACCACCCCGTGATGTTTTTCTCACTCCTACTAGTGAATGTAATGTAACACACACCCATACAATGCGCACCACCCCGTGATGTTTTTCTCACTCCTACTAGTGAATGTAATGTAACACACACCCATACAATGCGCACCACACCGTGATGTTTTTCTTACTCCTACTAGTGAATGTAATGTAACACACACCCATACAATGCGCACCACCCCGCGATGTTTTTCAGAAACCTATCCTACATTGCCACTGCATGTTCCCAGACCTCCCCAAGCTGACCAACCCAAGGTGCTTTTCTCCATCCTACATTGCCACTCACTGCCTATACTAATTCAGACCCTCCGATTCACACCACCCCGTGATGTTTTGCTCACTCCTACTAGTGAATGTAATGTAACACACAACCATACAATGCGCACCAGCCCGTGATGTTTTTCTCACTCCTACTAGTGAATGTAATGTAACACACACCCATACAATGCGCACCACCCCGCGATGTTTTTCGGAAACCTATCCAACATTGCCACTGCATGTTCCCTGATCTCCCCATGCTGACCACCCCGTGGTGCTTTTCTCTATCCTACATTGCCACTCACTGCCGATCCTAATTCAGACCCTCCGATTCACACCACCCCGTGATGTTTTTCTCACTCCTACTAGTGAATGTAATGTAACACACACCCATACAATGCACACCACCCCGTGATGTTTTTCTCACTCCTACTAGTGAATGTAATGTAACACACACCCATACAATGCGCCCCACCCCGGGATGTTTTTCTCACTCCTACTAGTGAATGTAATGTAACACACACCCATACAATGCGCACCACCCCGCGATGTTTTTCAGAAACCTTTCCTACATTGCCACTGCATGTTCCATGACCTCCCCATCCTGACCACCCCGCGGTGCTTTTATCCATCCCACATTTCCACTCACTGCCTATGCTAATTCAGACCCTCCGATTCACACCACCCCGGGATGTTTTTCTCACTCCTACTAGTGAATGTAATGTAACACACACCCATACAATGGGCACCACCCCGTGATTTTTTTCAGAAAACTATCCTACATTGCCACTGCATGTTCCCTGACCTCCCCTTGCTGACCACCCCGCGGTGCTTTTCTCCAACCTACATTGCCACTCACTGCCTATCCTAATTCAGACCTTCCGATTCACACCACCCCGTGATGTTTTGCTCACTCCTACTAGTGAATGTAATGTAACACACAACCATACAATGCGCACCAGCCCGTGATGTTTTTCTCACTCCTACTAGTGAATGTAATGTAACACACACCCATACAATGCGCACCACCCCGCGATGTTTTTCAGAAACCTATCCTACATTGGCACTGCATGTTCCCTGACCTCCCCATGCTGACCACCCCGCGGTGCTTTTCTCCATTCTACATTGCCACTCATTGCCTATCCAAATTCAGACCCTCCGATTCGCACCACCCCGTGATGTTTTTCTCACTCCTACTAGTGAATGTAATGTAACACACACCCACACAATGCGCACCACCCTGCGATGTTTTTCAGAAACCTATCCTACATTGCCAGTGCATGTTCCCTGACCTCCCCATGCTGACCACCCCGCGGTGCTTTTCTCCATCCTACATTGCCACTCACTGCCTATCCGAATTCAGACCCTCCAATTCACACCACCCCGCGATGTTTTTCTCAGTCCTACTAGTGAATGTAATTTAACACACACGCATACAATGCGCACCACCCCGCGATGTTTTTCAGAAACCTATCCTACATTGCCCTGCATGTTCCCTGACCTCCCCATGCTGACCACCCCGCGGTGCTTTTCTCCATCCTACATTGCCCCTCACTGCCTATCCTAATTCAGACCTTCCGATTCACACCACCCCGTGATGTTTTTCTCACTCCTACTAGTGAATGTAATGTAACACACACCCATACAATGCGCACCACCCCGCGATGTTTTTCAAATACCTATCCTACATTGCCACTGCATGTTCCCTGACCTCCACATGCTGACCACCCCGCGGTGCTTTTCTCCATCCTACATTGCCACTCACTGCCTATCCTAATTCAGACCCTCCGATTCACACCACCCCATGATGTTTTTCTCACTCCTACTAGTGAATGTAATGTAACACACACCCATACAATGAGCACTACCCCGTGATGTTTTTCTCACTCCTACTAGTGAATGTAATGTAACACACACCCATACAATGCGCACCACCCCGCGTTGTTTTTCAGAAACCTATCCTACATTGCCATTGCATGTTCCCTGACCTCCCCATGCTGACCAACCCGCGGTGCTTTTCTCCATCCTACATTGCCACTCACTGCCTATCCTAATTCAGACCCTCCGATTCACACCACCCCCTGATGTTTTTCTCACTCCTACTAGTGAATGTAATGTAACACACACCCATACAATGCGCACAACCCCGTGATGATTTTTTCACTCCTAATAGTGGATGTAATGTAACACACACCCATACAATGCGCACCACCCCGTGATGATTTTCTCACTCGTACTACTGAATGTAATGTAACACACATCCAAACAATGCACAACACCCCGTGATGTTTTTCAGAAACCTATGCTACATTGCCACTGCATGTTCCCTGACCTCCCCATGCTGACCACACCGCGGTGCTTTTCTCCATCCTACATTGCCACTCACTGCCTATCCAAATTCAGACCCTCCGATTCGCACCACCCCGTGATGTTTTTCTCACTCCTACTAGTGAATGTAATGTAACACACACCCACACAATGCGCACCACCCCGCGATGTTTTTCAGAAACCTATCCTACATTGCCACTGCATGTTCCCTGACCTCCCCATGCTGACCACCCCGCGGTGCTGTTCTCGATCCTACATTGCCACTCACTGCCTTTCCTAATTCAGACCCTCCGATTCACACCACCCCGTGATGTTTTTCTCACTCCTACTAGTGAATGTAATGTAACACACACCCATACAAGAGCACCACCCCGTTATTTTGTTTTCACTCCTACTAGTGAATGTAATGTAACACACACCCATACAATGTGCACCACCCCGTGATGATTTTCTCACTCCTACTAGTGAATGTAATGTAACACACACCCATACAATGTGCACCACACCGTGATGTTTTTCTCACTCCTCCTAGTGAATGTAATGTAACACACACCCATACAATGTGCACCACCCCGCGATGTTTTTCATAAACCTATCCTACATTGCCACTATATGTTCCCTGACCTCCCCATGCTGACCAACCCGCGGTGCTTTTCTCCATCCTACATTGCCACTCACTGCCTATCCTAATTCAGACCCTCCGATTCAAACCACCCCGTGATGTTTTTCTCACTCCTACTAGTGAATGTAATGTAACACACACCCATACAATGCGCACCAACCATGATGTTTATCTCACTCTTACTAGTGAATGTAATGTAACACACACCCATACAATGCGCACCACCCCGCGATGTTTTTCAGAAACCTATCCTACATTGCCACTGCATGTTCCCTGACCTCCCCATGCTGACCACCCCGCGGTGCTTTTCTCCATCCTACATTGCCACTCACTGCCGATCCTAATTCAGACCCTCCGATTCACACCACCCCGTGATGTTTTTCTCACTCCTACTAGTGAATGTAATGTAACACACACCCATACAATGCGCACCACCCCGCGATGTTATTCTCACTCCTACTAGTGAATTTATGTAACACACACCCATACAATGCACACCACCCCGCGATGTTTTTCAGAAACGTATCCTACATTGCCACTGCATGTTCCCTGACCTCCCCATGCTGACCACCCCGCGGAGCTTTTCTCCATCCTACATTGCCACTCACTGCCTATCCTAATTCAGACCCTCCGATTTACACCACCCCGCGATGTTTTTCTCACTCCTACTAGTGAATGTAATTTAACACACCCCCAACATTGCGCACCACCACGCGATGTTTTTCAGAAACCTATCCTACATTGCCACTGCATGTTCCCTGACTTCCCCATGCTGACCACCCCACGGTGCTTTTCTCCATCCTACATTGCCACTCACTGCCTATCCTAATTCAGACCCTCCGATTCACACCACCCCGTGATGTTTTTCTCACTCCTACTAGTGAATGTAATGTAACACACACCCATACAATGCGCACTACCCAGTGATGTTTTTCTCACTCCTACTAGTGAATGTAATGTAACACACACCCATACAATGCGCACCACCCGCGATATTTTTCGGAAAGCTATCCTACAATGCCACTGCATGTTCCCTGTCCTCCCAATGCTGACCACCCCGCGGTGCTTTTCTCCATCCTACATTGCCACTCACTGCCTATCCTAATTCAGACCCTCCGATTCACACCACCCCGTGATGTTTTTTCTCACTCCTACTAGTGAATGTAATGTAACACACACCCATACAATGCGCCCCACCCAGGGATGTTTTTCTCACTCCTACTAGTGAATGTAATGTACACACACCCATACAATGCGCCCCACCCCGGGATGTTTTTCTCACTCCTACTAGTGAATGTAATGAAACACACAACCATACAATGCGCACCACCCCGTGATGTTTTTCTCACTCCTACTAGTGAATGTAATGTAACACACACCCATACAATGCGCACCACCCGCGATGTTTTTCGGAAACCTATCCTACATTGCCACTGCATGTGCCCTGTCCTCCCCATGCTGACCACCCCGCGGTGCTTTTCTCCATCCTAAATTGCCACTCACTGCCTATATTAATTCAGACCCTCCGATTCACACCACCCCGTGATGTTTTTCTCACTCCTACTAGTGAATGTAATGTAACACACACCCATACAATGCGCACCACTCCGTGATGCTTTTCTCACTCCTACTAGTGAATGTAATGTAACATGCACCCATACAATACGCACCACGCCGTTATGTTTTTCTCACTCCTAATAGTGAATGTAATGTAACACACACCCATACAATGCGCACCACACCGCGATGTTTTCAGAAACCTTTCCTACATTGCCACTGCATGTTCCATGACCTCCCCTTCCTGACCACCCCGCGGTGCTTTTATCCATCCCACATGCCACTCACTGCCTATGCTAATTCAGACCCTCCGATTCACACCACCCCGTGATGTTTTTCTTACTCCTACTAGTGAATGTAATGTAACACACACCCATACAATGCGCACCACCCCGCGAAATTTTTCAGAAAACTATCCTACATTGCCACTGCATGTTCCCTGAGCTCCCCATGCTGACCACCCCGCGGTGCATTTCTCCATCCTACATTGCCACTCACTGCCTATCCTAATTCAGACCCTCCGATTCACACCACCCCGTGATGTTTTTCACACTCCTACTAGTGAATGTAATGTAAAACACACCCATACAATGCGCACCACACCGCGATGTTTTTCAGAAACCTATCCTACATTGCCACTGCATGTTCCCTGAACTCCCATGCTGACCAACCCGCGGTGCTTTTCTCCATCCTACATTGCCACTCACTGCCTATCCTAATTCAGACCCTCCGATTCACACCACCCCGTGATGTTTTTCTCACTCCTACTAGTGAATGTAATGTAACACACACCCATACAATGCGCACCACCCCGTGATGCTTTTCTCACTCCTACTAGTGAATGTAATGTAACACACACCCATACAATGCGCACCACCCCGCGATGTTTTTCGGAAACCTATCCTACATTGCCACTGCATGTTCCCTGTCCTCCCCATGCTGACCACCCCGCGGTGCATTTCTCCATCCTACATTGCCACTCACTGCCTGTCCTAATTCAGACCCTCCGATTCACACCACCCCGTGATGTTTTTCTCACTCCTACTAGTGAATGTAATGTAACACACACCCATACAACGCTCACCACACCGCGATGTTTTTCAGAAACCTATCCTACATTCCCACTGCATTTTCCCTGACCTCCCCATGCTGACCACCCCGCGGTGCTTTTCTCCTTCCTACATTGCCACTCACTGTCTATCCTAATTCAGACCCTCCGATTCACACCACGCCGTGATGTTTTTCTCACTCCTACTAGTGAATGTAATGTAACACACACCCATACAATGCGCACCACCCCGTGATTTTTTTCAGAAAACTATCCTACATTGCCACTGCATGTTCCCTGACCTCCCCATGCTGACCACCCCGCGGTACTTTTCTCCATCCTACATTGCCACTCACTGCCTATCCTAAATCAGACCCTAGGATTCACACCACCCCGTGATGTTTTTCTCACTCCTACTAGTGAATGTAATGTAACACACACCCATACAATGCGCACCAGCCCGTGATGTTTTTCTCACTCTTACTAGTGAATGTAATGTAACACACACCCATACAATGCCCACCAACCCGCGATGTTTTTCAGAAACCTATCCTACATTGCCACTGCATGTTCCCTGACCTCGCCATGCTGACCACCCCGCGGTGCTTTTCTCCATCCTACATTGGCACTCATTGCCTATCCTAATTCAGACCTTCCGATTCGCACCACCCCGTGATGTTTTTCTCACTCCTACTAGTGAATGTAATGTAACACACACCTACACAATGCGCACCATCCCGTGATATTTTTCAGAAACCTGTCCTACATTGCCACAGCATGTTCCCTGACCTCCCCATGCTGACCACCCTGCGGTGCTTTCTCCATCCTACATTGCCACTCACTGCCTATCCTAATTCAGAACGGCCGATTCACACCAACCCGTGATGTTTTTCTCACTCCTACTAGTGAATTTAATGTAACACACACACATACAAGAGCACCACCCCGTTATTTTTTCACTCCTACTAGTGAATGTAATGTAACACACACCCATAAAATGCGCACCACCCCGTGATGATTTTCTCACTCCTACTAGTGAATGTATGTAACACACTCCCATACAATGTGCACCACCCCGTGATGTTATTCTCACTCCTACTAGTGAATGTAATGTAACACACACCCATACAATGCGCACCACCCCGCGATGTTTTTCAGAAACTTATCCTACATTGCCACTGCATGTTCCCTGACCTCCCCATGCTGACCACCCCGCGGAGCTTTTCTCCGTCCTACATTGCCACTCACTGCCTATCCTAATTCAGACTCTCCGATTTACACCACCCCGTGATGTTTTTCTCACTCCTACTAGTGAATGTAATGTAACACACACCCACACAATGCGCACCACCCCGCGATGTTTTTCAGAAACCTTTCCTACATTGCCACTGCATGTTCCATGACCTCCCCATCCTGACCACCCCGCGGTGCTTTTATCCATCCCACATTGCCACTCAGTGCCTATGCTAATTCAGACCCTCCGATTCACACCACCCCGTGATGTTTTTCTCACTCCTACTAGTGAATGTAATGTAACACACACCCATACAATGCGCACCACCCCGCGAAATTTTTCAGAAAACTATCCTACATTGCCACTGCATGTTCCCTGAGCTCCCCATGCTGACCACCCCGCGGTGCATTTCTCCATCCTACATTGCCACTCACTGCCTATCCTAATTCAGATCCTCCGATTCACACAACCCCGTGATGTTTTTCTCACTCCTACTAGTGAATGTAATGTAACACACACCCATATAACGCGCAGCACACCGCGATGTTTTTCAGAAACCTATCCTACATTGCCACTGCATTTTCCCTGACCTCCCCATGCTGACCACCCCGCGGTGCTTTTCTCCATCCTACATTGCCATTCAATGTCTATCCTAGTTCAGAACCTCCGATTCACACCACGCCGTGATGTTTTTCTCACTCCTACTAGTGAATGTAATGTAACACACACCCATACAATAGGCACCACCCCGTGATTTTTTTCAGAAAACTATCCTACATTGCCACTGCATGTTCCCTGACCTCCCCTTGCTGACCACCCCGCGGTGCTTTTCTCCATCCTACATTGCCACTCACTGCCTATCCTAATTCAGACCCTCCGATTCACACCACCCCGTGATGTTTTTCTCACTCCTACTAGAGAATGTAATGTAACACACACCCATACAATGCGCACCACCCCGCGATGTTTTTCACAGACCTATCCTACTTTGCCACTGCATGTTCCCTGACCTCCCCATGCTGAACACCCCGCGGTGCTTTTCTCCATTCTACATTGCCACTCATTGCCTATCCTAATTCAGACCCTCCGATTCGCACCACCCCGTGATGTTTTTCTCACTCCTACTAGAGAATGTAATGTAACACACACCCACACAATGCGCACCATCCCGCGATGTTTTTCAGAAACCTATCCTACATTGCCACTGCATGTTCCCTGACGTCCCCATGCTGACCACCCCGCGGTGCTTTTCTCCATCCTACATTGCCACTCACTGCCTATCCTAATTCAGACCCTCCGATTCACACCACCCCGCGATGTTTTTCTCACTCCTACTAGTGAATGTAATTTAACACACACCCATACAATGCGCACCACCCCGCGATGTTTTTCAGAAACCTATCCTACATTGCCCTGCATGTTCTCTGACCTCCCCATGCTGACCACCCCGCGGTGCTTTTCTCCATCCTACATTGCCCCTCACTGCCTATCCTAATTCAGACCCTCCGATTCACACCACCCCGTGATGTTTTTCTCACTCCTACTAGTGAATGTAATGTAACACACACCCAAACAATGCGCACCACCCCGCGATGTTTTTCAAATACCTATCCTACATTGCCACTGCATGTTCCCTGACCTCCACATGCTGACCACCCCGCGGTGCTTTACTCCATCCTACATTGCCACTCACTGCCTATCCTAATTCACACCCTCCGATTCACACCACCCCGTGATGTTTTTCTCACTCCTACTAGTGAATGTAACGTAACACACACCCATACAATGAGCACTACCCCGTGATGTTTTTCTCACTCCTACTAGTGAATGTAATGTAACACACACCCATAAAATGCGCACCACCCCGCGATGTTTTTTCAGAAACCTATCCTACGTTGCCACTGCATGTTCCCTGACCTCCCCATGCTGACCACCCCGCGGTGCTTTTCTCCATCCTACATTGCCACTCACTGCCTATCCTAATTCAGACCCTCCGATTCACACAACCCCCTGATGTTTTTCTCACTCCTACTAGTGAATGTAATTTAACACACACCCATACAATGCGCACCACCCCGTGATGATTTTCTCACTCCTACTAGTGGATGTAATGTAACACACACCCATACAATGCGCACCACCCCATGATGATTTTCTCACTCCTACTAGTGAATGTAATGTAACACACATCCATACAATGCACACCACACCGTGATGTTTTTCAGAAACCTATGCTACATTGCCACTGCATGTTTCCTGACCTCCCCATGCTGACCACACCGCGGTGCTTTTCTCCATCCTACATTGCCACTCACTGCCTATCCAAATTCAGACCCTCCGATTCGCACCACCCCGTGATGATTTTCTCACTCCTACTAGTGAATGTAATGTAACACACACCCACACAATGCGCACCACCCCGCGATGTTTTTCAGAAACCTATCCTACATTGCCACTGCATGTTCCCTGACCTCCACATACTGACCACCCCGCGGTGCTTTTCTCCATCCTACATTGCCACTCACTGCCTATCCTAATTCAGACCCTCCGATTCACACCACCCCGTGATGTTTTTCTCACTCCTACTAGTGAACGTAATGTAACACACACCCATACAAGAGCACCACCCCGTTATTTTTTTTCACTCCTACTAGTGAATGTAATGTAACACACACCCATACAATGCGCACCACCACTTGATGATTTTCTCACTCCTACTAGTGAATGTAATGTAACACACACCCATACAATGCGCACCACCCCGTGATGTTTTTCTCACTCCTACTAGTGAATGTAATGTAACACACACCCATACAATGCACACCACCCCGCGATGTTTTTCACAAACGTATCCTACATTGCCACTGCATGTTCCCTGACCTCCCCATGCTGACCACCCCGCGGTGCTTTTCTCCATCCTACATTGCCACTCACTGCCTATCCTAATTCAGACCCTCCGATTCACACCACCCCGCGATGTTTTTCCCACTCCTTCTAGTGAATGTAATTTAACACACACCCATACAATGCGCACCACCACGTGATGTTTTTCAGAAACCTATCCTACATTGCCACTACATGTTCCCTGACTTCCCCATGCTGACCCCCCCACGGTGCTTTTCTCCATCCTACATTGCCACTCACTGCCTGTCCTAATTCAGACCCTCCGATTCACAGCACCCCGTGATGTTTTTCTCACTCCTAATAGTGAATGTAATGTAACACACACCCATTCAATGCGCACCACCCAGTGATGTTTTTCTCACTCCTACTAGTGAATGTAATGTAACACACACCCATACAATGCGCACCACCCCGCGATATTTTTTGGAAACCTATCCGACAATGCCACTGCATGTTCCCTGTCCTCCCAATGCTGACCACCCCGCGGTGCTTTTCTCCATCCTACATTGCCACTCACTGCCTATCCTAATTCAGACCCTCCGATTCACACCACCCCGTGATGTTTTTCTCACTCCTACTAGTGAATGTAATGTAACACACACCCATACAATGCGCCCCACCCAGGGATGTTTTTCTCACTCCTACTAGTGAATGTAATGTACACACACCCATACAATGCGCCCCACCCCGGGATGATTTTCTCACTCCTACTAGTGAATGTAATGTAACACACAACCATACCATGCGCACCACCCCGTGATGTTTTTCTCACTCCTACTAGTGAATGTAATGTAACACACACCCATACAATGCGCACCACCCCGCGATGTTTTTCGGAAACCTATACTACATTGCCACTGCATGTGCCCTGTCCTCCCCATGCTGACCACCCCGCGGTGCTTTTCTCCATCCTAAATTGCCACTCACTGCCTATATTAATTCAGACCCTCCGATTCACACCACCCCGTGATGTTTTTCTCACTCCTACTAGTGAATGTAATGTAACACACACCCATACAATGCGCACCACTCCGTGATGCTTTTCTCACTCCTACTAGTGAATGTAATGTAACATACACCCATACAATACGCACCACGCCGTTATGTTTTTCTCACTCCTACTAGTGAATGTAATGTAACACACACCCATACAATGCGCACCACACCGCGATGTTTTTCAGAAACCTTTCCTACATTGCCACAGCATGTTCCATGACCTCCCCTTCCTGACCACCCCGCGGTGCTTTTATCCATCCCACATTGCCACTCACTGCCTATGCTAATTCAGACCCTCCGATTCACACCACCCCGTGATGTTTTTCTCACTCCTACTAGTGAATGTAATGTAACACACACCCATACAATGCGCACCACCCCGCGAAATTTTTCAGAAAACTATCCTACATTGCCACTGCATGTTCCCTGAGCTCCCCATGCTGACCACCCCGCGGTGCATTTCTCCATCCTACATTGCCACTCACTGCCTATCCTAATTCAGACCCTCCGATTCACACCACCCCGTGATGTTTTTCACACTCCTACTAGTGAATGTAATGTAAAACACACCCATACAATGCGCACCACACCGCGATGTTTTTCAGAAACCTATCCTACATTGCCACTGCATGTTCCCTGAACTCCCCATGCTGACCAACCCGCGGTGCTTTTCTCCATCCTACATTGCCACTCACTGCCTATCCTAATTCAGACCCTCCGATTCACACCACCCCGTGTTTTTCTCACTCCTACTAGTCAATGTAATGTAACACACACCCATACAATGCGCACCACCCCGTGGTGCTTTTCTCACTCCTACTAGTGAATGTAATGTAACACACACCCATACAATGCGCACCACCCCGCGATGTTTTTCGGAAACCTATCCTACATTGCCACTGCATGTTCCCTGTCCTCCCCATGCTGACCACCCCGCGGTGCATTTCTCCATCCTACATTGCCACTCACTGCCTGTCCTAATTCAGACCCTCCGATTCACACCACCCCGTGATGTTTTTCTCACTCCTACTAGTGAATGTAATGTAACACACACCCATACAACGCTCACCACACCGCGATGTTTTTCAGAAACCTATCCTACATTCCCACTGCATTTTCCCTGACCTCCCCATGCTGACCACCCTGCGGTGCTTTTCTCCTTCCTACATTGCCACTCACTGTCTATCCTAATTCAGACCCTCTGATTCACACCACGCCGTGATGTTTTTCTCACTCCTACTAGTGAATGTAATGTAACACACACCCATACAATGCGCACCACCCCGTGATTTTTTTCAGAAAACTATCCTACATTGCCACTGCATGTTCCCTGACCTCCCCATGCTGACCACCCCGCGGTGCTTTTCTCCATCCTACATTGCCACTCACTGCCTATCCTAAATCAGACCCTAGGATTCACACCACCCCGTGATGTTTTTCTCACTCCTACTAGTGAATGTAATGTAACACACACCCATACAATGCGCACCAGCCCGTGATGTTTTTCTCACTCTTACTAGTGAATGTAATGTAACACACACCCATACAATGCCCACCACCCCGCGATGATTTTCAGAAACCTATCCTACATTGCCACTGCATGTTCCCTGACCTCGCCATGCTGACCACCCCGCGGTGCTTTTCTCCATCTTACATTGGCACTCATTGCCTATCCTAATTCAGACCCTCCGATTCGCACCACCCCGTGATGTTTTTCTCACTCCTACTAGTGAATGTAATGTAACACACACCTACACAATGCGCACCATCCCGTGATATTTTTCAGAAACCTGTCCTACATTGCCACAGCATGTTCCCTGACCTCCCCATGCTGACCACCCTGCGGTGCTTTTCTCCATCCTACATTGCCACTCACTGCCTATCCTAATTCAGACCGGCCGATTCACACCACCCCGTGATGTTTTTCTCACTCCTACTAGTGAATTTAATGTAACACACACACATACAAGAGCACCACCCCGTTATTTTTTTTCACTCCTACTAGTGAATGTAATGTAACACACACCCATACAATGCGCACCACCCCGTGATGATTTTCTCACTCCTACTAGTGAATGTAATGTAACACACTCCCATACAATGTGCACCACCCCGTGATGTTATTCTCACTCCTACTAGTGAATGTAATGTAACACACACCCATACAATGCACACCACCCCGCGATGTTTTTCAGAAACGTATCCTACATTGCCACTGCATGTTCCCTGACCTCCCCATGCTGACCACCCCGCGGAGCTTTTCTCCATCCTACATTGCCACTCACTGCCTATCCTAATTCAGACCCTCCGATTTACACCACCCCGTGATGTTTTTCTCACTCCTACTAGTGAATGTAATGTAACACACACCCATACAATGCGCACCACTCCGTGATGTTTTTCTCACTCCTACTGGTGAATGTAATGTAACATACACCCATACAATACACACCACACCATGATGTTTTTCTCACTCCTACTAGTGAATGTAATGTAACACACACCCACACAATGCGCACCACCCCGCGATGTTTTTCAGAAACCTTTCCTACATTGCCACTGCATGTTCCATGACCTCCCCATCCTGAACACCCCGCGGTGCTTTTATCCATCCCACATTGCCACTCAGTGCCTATGCTAATTCAGACCCTCCGATTCACACCACCCTGTGATGTTTTTCTCACTCCTACTAGTGAATGTAATGTAACACACACCCATACAATGCGCACCACCCCGCGAAATTTTTCAGAAAACTATCCTACATTGCCACTGCATGTTCCCTGAGCTCCCCATGCTGACCAACCCGCGGTGCATTTCTCCATCCTACATTGCCACTCACTGCCTATCCTAATTCAGATCCTCCGATTCACACAACCCCGTGATGTTTTTCTCACTCCTACTAGTGAATGTAATGTAACACACACGCATATAACGCGCAGCACACCGCGATGTTTTTCAGAAACCTATCCTACATTGCCACTGCATTTTCCCTGACCTCCCCATGCTGACCACCCCGCGGTGCTTTTCTCCATCCTACATTGCCATTCAATGTCTATCCTAGTTCAGAACCTCCGATTCACACCACGCCGTGATGTTTTTCTCACTCCTACTAGTGAATGTAATGTAACACACACCCATACAAAAGGCACCACCCCGTGATTTTTTTCAGAAAACTATCCTACATTGCCACTGCATGTTCCCTGACCTCCCCTTGCTGACCACCCCGCGGTGCTTTTCTCCATCCTACATTGCCACTCACTGCCTATCCTAATTCAGACCCTCCGATTCACACCACCCCGTGATGTTTTTCTCACTCCTACTAGTGAATGTAATGTAACACACACCCATACAATGCGCACCACCCCGCGATGTTTTTCAGAGACCTATCCTACTTTGCCACTGCATGTTCCCTGACCTCCCCATGCTGACCACCCCGCGGTGCTTTTCTCCATTCTACATTGCCACTCATTGCCTATCCTAATTCAGACCCTCCGATTCGCACCACCCCGTGATGTTTTTCTCACTCCTACTAGTGAATGTAATTTAACACACACCCACACAATGCGCACCATCCCGCGATGTTTTTCAGAAACCTATCCTACATTGCCCTTCATGTTCCCTGACCTCCCCATGCTGACCACCCCGCGGTGCTTTTCTCCATCCTACATTGCCCCTCACTGCCTATCCTAATTCAGACCCTCCGATTCACACCACCCCGTGATGTTTTTCTCACTCCTACTAGTGAATGTAATGTAACACACACCCAAACAATGCGCACCACCCCGCGATGTTTTTCAAATACCTATCCTACATTGCCACTGCATGTTCCCTGACCTCCACATGCTGACCACCCCGCGGTGCTTTACTCCATCCTACATTGCCACTCACTGCCTATCCTAATTCACACCCTCCGATTCACACCACCCCGTGATGTTTTTCTCACTCCTACTAGTGAATGTAATGTAACACACACCCATACAATGAGCACTACCCCGTGATGTTTTTCTCACTCCTACTAGTGAATGTAATTTAACACACACCCATAAAATGCGCACCACCCCGCGATGTTTTTTCAGAAACCTATCCTACATTGCCACTGCATGTTCCCTGACCTCCCCATGCTGACCACCCCGCGGTGCTTTTCTCCATCCTACATTGCCACTCACTGCCTATCCTAATTCAGACCCTCCGATTCACACAACCCCCTGATGTTTTTCTCACTCCTACTAGTGAATGTAATTTAACACACACCCATACAATGCGCACCACCCCGTGATGATTTTCTCACTCCTACTAGTGGATGTAATGTAACACACACCCATACAATGCGCACCACCCCGTGATGATTTTCTCACTCCTACTAGTGAATGTAATGTAACACACATCCATACAATGCACACCACACCGTGATGTTTTTCAGAAACCTATGCTACATTGCCACTGCATGTTTCCTGACCTCCCCATGCTGACCACACCGCGGTGCTTTTCTCCATCCTACATTGCCACTCACTGCCTATCCAAATTCAGACCCTCCGATTCGCACCACCCCGTGATGATTTTCTCACTCCTACTAGTGAATGTAATGTAACACACACCCACACAATGCGCACCACCCCGCGATGTTTTTCAGAAACCTATCCTACATTGCCACTGCATGTTCCCTGACCTCCCCATGCTGACCACCCCGCGGTGCTTTTCTCCATCCTACATTGCCACTCACTGCCTATCCTAATTCAGACCCTCCGATTCACACCACCCCGTGATGTTTTTCTCACTCCTACTAGTGAATGTAATGTAACACACACCCATACAAGAGCACCACCCCGTTATTTTTTTTCACTCCTACTAGTGAATGTAATGTAACACACACCCATACAATGCGCACCACCACTTGATGATTTTCTCACTCCTACTAGTGAATGTAATGTAACACACACCCATACAATGCGCACCACCCCGTGATGTTTTTCTCACTCCTACTAGTGAATGTAATGTAACACACACCCATACAATGCACACCACCCCGCGATGTTTTTCACAAACGTATCCTACATTGCCACTGCATGTTCCCTGACCTCCCCATGCTGACCACCCCGCGGTGCTTTTCTCCATCCTACATTGCCACTCACTGCCTATCCTAATTCAGACCCTCCGATTCACACCACCCCGCGATGTTTTTCCCACTCCTTCTAGTGAATGTAATTTAACACACACCCATACAATGCGCACCACCACGTGATGTTTTTCAGAAACCTATCCTACATTGCCACTGCATGTTCCCTGACTTCCCCATGCTGACCCCCCCACGGTGCTTTTCTTCATCCTACATTGCCACTCACTGCCTGTCCTAATTCAGACCCTCCGATTCACAGCACCCCGTGATGTTTTTCTCACTCCTAATAGTGAATGTAATGTAACACACACCCATACAATGCGCACCACCCCATGATGTTTTTCTCACTCCTACTAGTGAATGTAATGTAACACACACCCATACAATGCGAACCACCCCGCGATGTTTTTCGGAAACATATACTACATTGCCACTGCATGTTCCCTGTCCTCCCCATGCTACCACCCCGCGGTGCTTTTCTCCATTCTACATTGCCACTCACTGCCTATCCTAATTCAGACCCTCCGATTCACACCACCCCGTGATGTTTTTCTCACTCCTACTAGTGAATGTAATGTAACACACACCCATACAATGCGCACCACCCCGTTATGTTTTTCTCACTCCTACTAGTGAATGTAATGTAACACACACCCATATAATTGGCACCACCCCGTGATGTTTTTCTCACTCCTACTATTGAATGTAATGTAACACACAACCATACAATGCGCACCACCCCGTGATGTTTTTCTCACTCCTACTAGTGAATGTAATGTAATACACACCCATACAATGCACACCACCCGCGATGTTTTTCACAAACGTATCCTACATTGCCACTGCATGTTCCCTGACCTCCCCATGCTGACCACCCCGCGGTGCTTTTCTCCATCCTACATTGCCACTCACTGCCTATCCTAATTCAGACCCTCCGATTCACACCACCCCGCGATGTTTTTCCCACTCCTTCTAGTGAATGTAATTTAACACACACCCATACAATGCGCACAACCACGTGATGTTTTTCAGAAACCTATCCTACATTGCCACTGCATGTTCCCTGACTTCCCCATGCTGACCCCCCCACGGTGCTTTTCTCCATCCTACATTGCCACTCACTGCCTATAGTAATTCTGACCCTCCGATTCACACCACCCCGTGATGTTTTGCTCACTCCTACTAGTGAATGTAATGTAACACACAACCATACAATGCGCACCAGCCCGTGATGTTTTTCTCACTCCTACTAATGAATGTAATGTAACACACACCCATACAATGCGCACCACCCCGCGATGTTTTTCGGAAACCTATCCTACATTGCCACTGCATGTTCCCTGATCTCCCCATGCTGACCACCCCGTAGTGCTTTTCTCTATCCTACATTGCCACTCACTGCCGATCCTAATTCAGACCCTCCGATTCACACCACCCCGTGATGTTTTTCTCACTCCTACTAGTGAATGTAATGTAACACACACCCATACAATGCGCACCACCCCGTGATGTTTTTCTCACTCCTACTAGTGAATGTAATGTAACACACACCCATACAATGCGCCCCACCCCGGGATGTTTTTCTCACTCCTACTAGTGAATGTAATGTAACACACAACCATACAATGCGCACCACCCCATGATGTTTTTCTCACTCCTACTAGTGAATGTAATGTAACACACACCCATACAATGCGCACCACCCCGCGATGTTTTTCGGAAATATATACTACATTGCCACTGCATGTCCCCTGTCCTCCCCATGCTGACCACCCCGCGGTGCTTTTCTCCATTCTACATTGCCACTCACTGCCTATCCTAATTCAGACCCTCCGATTCACACCACCCCGTGATATTTTTCTCACTCCTACTAGTGAATGTAATGTAACACACACCCATACAATGCGCACCACCCCGCGATGTTTTTCAGAAACCTATCCTACATTGCCACTGCATGTTCCCTGACCTCCCCATGCTGACCACCCGGCGGTGCTTTTCTCCATTCTACATTGCCACTCATTGCCTATCCTAATTCAGACCCTCCGATTCGCACCACCCCGTGATGTTTTTCTCACTCCTACTAGTGAATGTAATGTAACACACAACCATACAATGCGCACCAGCCCGTGATGTTTTTCTCACTCCTACTAGTGAATGTAATGTAACAAACACCCATACAATGCGTAACACCCCGCGATGTTTTTCGGAAACCTATCCTATATTGCCACTGCATGTTCCCTGATCTCCCCATGCTGACCACCCCGTGGTGCTTTTCTCTATCCTACATTGCCACTCACTGCCAATCCTAATTCAGACGCTCCGATTCAAACCACCCCGTCATGTTTTTCTCACTCCTAATAGTGAATGTAATGTAACACACACACATACAATGCGCACCACCCCGTGATGTTTTTCTCACTCCTACTAGTGAATGTAATGTAACACACACCCTACAATGCGCCCCTCCCCTGGATGTTTTTCTCACTCCTACTAGTGAATGTAATGTAACACACAACCATACAATGCGCACCACCCCATGATGTTTTTCTCACTCCTACTAGTGAATGTAATGTAACACACACCCATACAATGCGCACCACCCCGCGATGTTTTTCGTAAACCTATCTTACATTGCCACTGCATGTTCCCTGTCCTCCCCATGCTGACCACCCCGCGGTGCTTTTCTCCATCCTACATTGCCACTCACTGCCTATATTAATTCAGACCCACCGATTCACACCACCCTGTGATGTTTTTCTCACTCCTACTAGTGAATGTAATGTAACACACTCCCATACAATGCGCACCACCCCGTGATGTTATTCTCACTCCTACTAGTGAATGTAATGTAACACACACCCATACAATGCACACCACCCCGCGATGTTTTTCAGAAACGTATCCTACATTGCCACTGCATGTTCCCTGACCTCCCCATGCTGACCACCCCGCGGAGCTTTTCTCCATCCTACATTGCCACTCACTGCCTATCCTAATTCAGACCCTCCGATTTACACCACCCCGTGATGTTTTTCTCACTCCTACTAGTGAATGTAATGTAACACATACCCATACAATGCGCACCACTCCGTGATGTTTTTCTCACTCCTACTGGTGAATGTAATGTAACATACACCCATACAATACACACCACCCCGTGATGTTTTTCTCACTCCTACTAGTGAATGTAATGTAACACACACCCACACAATGTGCACCACCCCGCGATGTTTTTCAGAAACCTTTCCTACATTGCCACTGCATGTTCCATGACCTCCCCATCCTGACCACCCCGCGGTGCTTTTATCCATCCCACATTGCCAATCAGTGCCTATGCTAATTCAGACCCTCCGATTCACACCACCCCGTGATGTTTTTCTCACTCCTACTAGTGAATGTAATGTAACACACACCCATACAATGCGCACCACCCCGCGAAATTTTTCAGAAAACTATCCTACATTGCCATTGCATGTTCCCTGAGCTCCCAATGCTGACCACCCCGCGGTGCATTTCTCCATCCTACATTGCCACTCACTGCCTATCCTAATTCAGATCCTCCGATTCACACAACCCCGTGATGTTTTTCTCACTCCTACTAGTGAATGAAATGTAACACACACCCATATAACACGCAGCACACCGCGATGTTTTTCAGAAACCTATCCTACATTGCCACTGCATTTTCCCTGACCTCCCCATGCTGACCACCCCGCGGTGCTTTTCTCCATCCTACATTGCCATTCAATGTCTATCCTAGTTCAGAACCTCCGATTCACACAACGCCGTGATGTTTTTCTCACTCCTACTAGTGAATGTAATGTAACACACACCCATACAATAGGCACCACCCCGTGATTTTTTTCAGAAAACTATCCTACATTGCCACTGCATGTTCCCTGACCTCCCCTTGCTGACCACCCCGCGGTGCTTTTCTCCATCCTACATTGCCACTCACTGCCTATCCTAATTCAGACCCTCCGATTCACACCACCCCGTGATGTTTTTCTCACTCCTACTAGTGAATGTAATGTAACACACACCCATACAATGCGCACCACCCCGCGATGTTTTTCAGAAACCTATCCTACATTGCCACTGCATGTTCCCTGACCTCCCCATGCTGACCACCCGGCGGTGCTTTTCTCCATTCTACATTGCCACTCATTGCCTATCCTAATTCAGACCCTCCGATTCGCACCACCCCGTGATGTTTTTCTCACTCCTACTAGTGAATGTAATGTAACACACACCCACACAATGCACACCATCCCGCGATGTTTTTCAGAAACCTATCCTACATTGCCACTGCATGTTCCCTGACGTCCCCATGCTGACCACCCCGCGGTGCTTTTCTCTATCCTACATTGCCACTCACTGCCTATCCTAATTCAGACCCTCCGATTCACACCACCCCGCGATGTTTTTCTCACTCCTACTAGTGAATGTAATTTAACACACACCCATACAATGCGCACCACCCCGCGATGTTTTTCAGAAACCTATCCTACATTGCCCTGCATGTTCCCTGACCTCCCCATGCTGACCACCCCGCGGTGCTTTTCTCCATCCTACATTGCCCCTCACTGCCTATCCGAATTCAGACCCTCCGATTCACACCACCCCGTGATGTTTTTCTCACTGCTACTAGTGAATGTAATGTAACACACACCCAAACAATGCGCACCACCCCGCGATGTTTTTCAAATACCTATCCTACATTGCCACTGCATGTTCCCTGACCTCCACAAGCTGACCACCCCGCGGTGCTTTACTCCATCCTACATTGCCACTCACTGCCTATCCTAATTCACACCCTCCGATTCACACCACCACGTGATGTTTTTCTCACTCCTACTAGTGAATGTAATGTAACACACACCCATAAAATGAGCACTACCCCGTGATGATTTTCTCACTCCTACTAGTGAATGTAATGTAACACACACCCATAAAATGCGCACCACCCCGTGATGATTTTCTCACTCCTACTAGTGGATGTAATGTAACACACACCCATACAATGCGCACCACCCCGTGATGATTTTCTCACTCCTACTAGTGAATGTAATGTAACACACATCCATACAATGCACACCACACCGTGATGTTTTTCAGAAACCTATCCTACATTGCCACTGCATGTTTCCTGACCTCCCCATGCTGACCACACCGCGGTGCTTTTCTCCATCCTACATTGCCACTCACTGCCTATCCAAATTCAGACCCTCCGATTCGCACCACCCCGTGATGATTTTCTCACTCCTACTAGTGAATGTAATGTAACACACACCCACACAATGCGCACCACCCCGCGATGTTTTTCAGAATCCTATCCTACATTGCCACTGCATGTTCCCTGACCTCCCCATGCTGACCACCCCGCGGTGCATTTCTCCATCCTACATTGCCACTCACTGCCTATCCTAATTCAGACCCTCCGATTCACACCACCCCGCGATGTTTTTCCCACTCCTTCTAGTGAATGTAATTTAACACACACCCATACAATGCGCACCACCACGCGATGTTTTTCAGAAACCTATCCTACATTGCCACTGCATGTTCCCTGACTTCCCCATGCAGACCCCCCCACGGTGCTTTTCTCCATCCTACATTGCCACTCACTGCCTGTCCTAATTCAGACCCTCCGATTCACAGCACCCCGTGATGTTTTTCTCACTCCTACTAGTGAATGTAATGTAACACACACCCATACAATGCGCACCACCCCATGATGTTTTTCTCACTCCTACTAGTGAATGTAATATAACACACACCCATACAATGCGCACCACCCCACGATGTTTTTCGGAAACATATACTACATTGCCACTGCATGTTCCCTGTCCTCCCCATGCTACCACCCCGCGGTGCTTTTCTCCATTCTACATTGCCACTCACGGCCTATCCTAATTCAGACCCTCCGATTCACACCACCCCGTGATGTTTTTCTCACTCCTACTAGTGAATGTAATGTAACACACACCCATACAATGCGCACCACCCCGTGATGTTTTTCTCACTCCTACTAGTGAATGTAATGTAACAAACACCCATACAATTGGCACCACCCCGTGATGTTTTTCTCACTCCTACTAGTGAATGTAATGTAACACACACCAATACAATGCGCACCACCCGGTGATGTTTTTCTCACTCCTACTAGTGAATGTAATGTAACACACACCCATACAATGCGCACCACACCGTGATGTTTTTCTCACTCCTACTAGTGAATGTAATGTAACACACACCCGTACAATGCGCACCACCCCGCGATGTTTTTCAGAAACCTATCCTACATTGCCACTGCATGTTCAGAGACCTCCCCATGCTGACCAACCCACGGTGCTTTTCTCCATCCTACATTGCCACTCACTGCCTATACTAATTCTGACCCTCCGATTCACACCACCCCGTGATGTTTTGCTCACTCCTACTAGTGAATGTAATGTAACACACAACCATACAATGCGCACCAGCCCGTGATGTTTTTCTCACTCCTACTTGTGAATGTAATGTAACACACACCCATACAATGCGCACCACCCCGCGATGTTTTTCGGAAACCTATCCTACATTGCCACTGCATGTTCCCTGATCTCCCCATGCTGACCACCCCGTGGTGCTTTTCTCTATCCTACATTGCCACTCACTGCCGATCCTAATTCAGACCCTCCGATTCACACCACCCCGTGATGTTTTTCTCACTCCTACTAGTGAATGTAATGTAACACACACCCATACAATGCGCACCACCCCGTGATGTTTTTCTCACTCCTACTAGTGAATGTAATGTAACACACACCCATACAATGCGCCCCACCCCGGGATGTGTTTCTCACTCCTACTAGTGAATGTAATGTAACAAACAACCATACAATGCGCACCACCCCATGATGTTTTTCTCACTCCTACTAGTGAATGTAATGTAACACACACCCATACAATGTGCACCACCCCGCGATGTTTTTCGGAAATATATACTACATTGCCACTGCATGTTCCCTGTCCTCCCCATGCTGACCACCCCGCCTTGCTTTTCTCCATTCTACATTGCCACTCACTGCCTATCCTAATTCAGACCCTCCGATTCACTCCACCCCGTGATGTTTTTCTCACTCCTACTAGTGAATGTAATGTAACACACACCCATACAATGCGCACCACCCCGTGATGTTTTTCTCACTCCTACTAGTGAATGTAATGTAACACACACCCATACAATTGGCACCACCCCGTGATGTTTTTCTCACTCCTACTAGTGAATGTAATGTAACACACACCAATACAATGCGCACCACCCCGTGATGTTTTTCTCACTCCTACTAGTGAATGTAATGTAACACACACCCATACAATGCGCACCACACCGTGATGTTTTTCTCACTCCTACTAGTGAATGTAATGTAACACACACCCATACAATGCGCACCACCCCGCGATGTTTTTCAGAAACGTATCCTACATTGCCACTGCATGTTCCCAGACCTCCCCATGCTGACCAACCCACGGTGCTTTTCTCCATCCTACATTGCCACTCACTGCCTATACTAATTCTGACCCTCCGATTCACACCACCCCGTGATGTTTTGCTCACTCCTACTAGTGAATGTAATGTAACACACAACCATACAATGCGCACCAGCCCGTGATGTTTTTCTCACTCCTACTAGTGAATGTAATGTAACACACACCCATACAATGCGCACCACCCCGCGATTTTTTTCGGAAACCTATCCTACATTGCCACTGCATGTTCCCTGATCTCCCCATGCTGACCACCCCGTGGTGCTTTTCTCTATCCTACATTGCCACTCACTGCCGATCCTAATTCAGACCCTCCGATTCACACCACCCAGTGATGTTTTTCTCACTCCTACTAGTGAATGTAATGTAACACACACCCATACAATGCGCACCACCCCGTGATGTTTTTCTCACTCCTACTAGTGAATGTAATGTAACACACACCCATACAATGCGCCCCACCCCGGGATGTTTTTCTCACTCCTACTAGTGAATGTAATGTAACAAACAACCATACAATGCGCACCACCCCATGATGTTTTTCTCACTCCTACTAGTGAATGTAATGTAACACACACCCATACAATGCGCACCACCCCGCGATGTTTTTCGGAAATATATACTACATTGCCACTGCATGTTCCCTGTCCTCCCCATGCTGACCACCCTGCCTTGCTTTTCTCCATTCTACATTGCCACTCACTGCCTATCCTAATTCAGACCCTCCGATTCACTCCACCCTGTGATGTTTTTCTCACTCCTACTAGTGAATGTAATGTAACACACACCCATACAATGCGCACCACCCCGTGATGTTTTTCTCACTCCTACTAGTGAATGTAATGTAACACACACCCATACAATTGGCACCACCCCGTTATGTTTTTCTCACTCCTACTAGTGAATGTAATGTAACACACACCAATACAATGCGCACCACCCCGTGATGTTTTTCTCACTCCTACTAGTGAATGTAATGTAACACACACCCATACAATGCGAACCACACCGTGATGTTTTTCTCACTCCTACTAGTGAATGTAATGTAACACACACCCATACAATGCGCACCACCCCGCGATGTTTTATAGAAACCTATCCTACATTGCCACTGCATGTTCCCAGACCTCCCCATGCTGACCAACCCACGGTGCTTTTCTCCATCCTACATTGCCACTCACTGCCTATACTAATTCTGACCCTCCGATTCACACCACCCCGTGATGTTTTGCTCACTACTACTAGTGAATGTAATGTAACACACAACCATACAATGCGCACCAGCCCGTGATGTTTTTCTCACTCCTACTAGTGAATGTAATGTAACACACACCCATACAATGCGCACCACCCTGCGATGTTTTTCGGAAACCTATCCTATATTGCCACTGCATGTTCCCTGATCTCCCCATGCTGACCACCCCGTGGTGCTTTTCTCTATCCTACATTGCCACTCACTGCCGATCCTAATTCAGACCCTCCGATTCACACCACCCCGTGATGTTTTTCTCACTCCTACTAGTGAATGTAATGTAACACACACCCATACAATGCGCACCACCCCGTGATGTTTTTCTCACTCCTACTAGTGAATGTAATGTAACACACACCCTACAATGCGCCCCACCCCGGGATGTTTTTCTCACTCCTACTAGTGAATGTAATGTAACACACAACCATACAATGCGCACCACCCCATGATGTTTTTCTCACTCCTACTAGTGAATGTAATGTAACACACACCCATACAATGCGCACCACACCGCGATGTTTTTCGTAAACCTATCTTACATTGCCACTGCATGTTCCCTGTCCTCCCCATGCTGACCACCCCGCGGTGCTTTTCTCCATCCTACATTGCCACTCACTGCCTATATTAATTCAGACCCACCGATTCACACCACCCCGTGATGTTTTTCTCACTCCTACTAGTGAATGTAATGTAACACACACCCATACAATGCGCACCACCCCGCGATGTTTTTCAGAAACCTATCCTACATTGCCACTGCATGTTCCCTGACCTCCCCATGCTGACCACCCCGCGGTGCTTTTCTCCATTCTACATTGCCACTCATTGCCTATCCTAATTCAGACCCTCCGATTCGCACCACCCCGTGATGTTTTTCTCACTCCTACTAGTGAATGTAATGTAACACACACCCACACAATGCGCACCACCCCGCGATGTTTTGCAGAAACCTATCCTACATTGCCACTGCATGTTCCCTGACCTCCCCATGCTGACCACCCCGCGGTGCTTTTCTCCATCCTACATTGCCACTCACTGCCTATACTAATTCTGACCCTCCGATTCACACCACCCCGTGATGTTTTGCTCACTCCTACTAGTGAATGTAATGTAACACACAACCATACAATGCGCACCAGCCCGTGATGTTTTTCTCACTCCTACTAGTGAATGTAATGTAACACACACCCATACAATGCGCACCACCCCGCGATTTTTTTCGGAAACCTATCCTACATTGCCACTGCATGTTCCCTGATCTCCCCATGCTGACCACCCCGTGGTGCTTTTCTCTATCCTACATTGCCACTCACTGCCGATCCTAATTCAGACCCTCCGATTCACACCACCCCGTGATGTTTTTCTCACTCCTACTAGTGAATGTAATGTAACACACACCCATACAATGCGCACCACCCCGTGATGTTTTTCTCACTCCTACTAGTGGATGTAATGTAACACACACCCATACAATGCGCACCACCCCGTGATGATTTTCTCACTCCTACTAGTGAATGTAATGTAACACACATCCATACAATGCACACCACACCGTGATGTTTTTCAGAAACCTATCCTACATTGCCACTGCATGTTTCCTGACCTCCCCATGCTGACCACACCGCGGTGCTTTTCTCCATCCTACATTGCCACTCACTGCCTATCCAAATTCAGACCCTCCGATTCGCACCACCCCGTGATGATTTTCTCACTCCTACTAGTGAATGTAATGTAACACACACCCACACAATGCGCACCACCCCGCGATGTTTTTCAGAATCCTATCCTACATTGCCACTGCATGTTCCCTGACCTCCCCATGCTGACCACCCCGCGGTGCATTTCTCCATCCTACATTGCCACTCACTGCCTATCCTAATTCAGACCCTCCGATTCACACCACCCCGCGATGTTTTTCCCACTCCTTCTAGTGAATGTAATTTAACACACACCCATACAATGCGCACCACCACGCGATGTTTTTCAGAAACCTATCCTACATTGCCACTGCATGTTCCCTGACTTCCCCATGCTGACCCCCCCACGGTGCTTTTCTCCATCCTACATTGCCACTCACTGCCTGTCCTAATTCAGACCCTCCGATTCACAGCACCCCGTGATGTTTTTCTCACTCCTACTAGTGAATGTAATGTAACACACACCCATACAATGCGCACCACCCCATGATGTTTTTCTCACTCCTACTAGTGAATGTAATATAACACACACCCATACAATGCGCACCACCCCACGATGTTTTTCCGAAACATATACTACATTGCCACTGCATGTTCCCTGTCCTCCCCATGCTACCACCCCGCGGTGCTTTTCTCCATTCTACATTGCCACTCACGGCCTATCCTAATTCAGACCCTCCGATTCACACCACCCCGTGATGTTTTTCTCACTCCTACTAGTGAATGTAATGTAACACACACCCATACAATGCGCACCACCCCGTGATGTTTTTCTCACTCCTACTAGTGAATGTAATGTAACAAACACCCATACAATTGGCACCACCCCGTGATGTTTTTCTCACTCCTACTAGTGAATGTAATGTAACACACACCAATACAATGCGCACCACCCGGTGATGTTTTTCTCACTCCTACTAGTGAATGTAATGTAACACACACCCATACAATGCGCACCACACCGTGATGTTTTTCTCACTCCTACTAGTGAATGTAATGTAACACACACCCGTACAATGCGCACCACCCCGCGATGTTTTTCAGAAACCTATCCTACATTGCCACTGCATGTTCCCAGACCTCCCCATGCTGACCAACCCACGGTGCTTTTCTCCATCCTACATTGCCACTCACTGCCTATACTAATTCTGACCCTCCGATTCACACCACCCCGTGATGTTTTGCTCACTCCTACTAGTGAATGTAATGTAACACACAACCATACAATGCGCACCAGCCCGTGATGTTTTTCTCACTCCTACTTGTGAATGTAATGTAACACACACCCATACAATGCGCACCACCCCGCGATGTTTTTCGGAAACCTATCCTACATTGCCACTGCATGTTCCCTGATCTCCCCATGCTGACCACCCCGTGGTGCTTTTCTCTATCCTACATTGCCACTCACTGCCGATCCTAATTCAGACCCTCCGATTCACACCACCCCGTGATGTTTTTCTCACTCCTACTAGTGAATGTAATGTAACACACACCCATACAATGCGCACCACCCCGTGATGTTTTTCTCACTCCTACTAGTGAATGTAATGTAACACACACCCATACAATGCGCCCCACCCCGGGATGTGTTTCTCACTCCTACTAGTGAATGTAATGTAACAAACAACCATACAATGCGCACCACCCCATGATGTTTTTCTCACTCCTACTAGTGAATGTAATGTAACACACACCCATACAATGTGCACCACCCCGCGATGTTTTTCGGAAATATATACTACATTGCCACTGCATGTTCCCTGTCCTCCCCATGCTGACCACCCCGCCTTGCTTTTCTCCATTCTACATTGCCACTCACTGCCTATCCTAATTCAGACCCTCCGATTCACTCCACCCCGTGATGTTTTTCTCACTCCTACTAGTGAATGTAATGTAACACACACCCATACAATGCGCACCACCCCGTGATGTTTTTCTCACTCCTACTAGTGAATGTAATGTAACACACACCCATACAATTGGCACCACCCCGTGATGTTTTTCTCACTCCTACTAGTGAATGTAATGTAACACACACCAATACAATGCGCACCACCCCGTGATGTTTTTCTCACTCCTACTAGTGAATGTAATGTAACACACACCCATACAATGCGCACCACACCGTGATGTTTTTCTCACTCCTACTAGTGAATGTAATGTAACACACACCCATACAATGCGCACCACCCCGCGATGTTTTTCAGAAACGTATCCTACATTGCCACTGCATGTTCCCAGACCTCCCCATGCTGACCAACCCACGGTGCTTTTCTCCATCCTACATTGCCACTCACTGCCTATACTAATTCTGACCCTCCGATTCACACCACCCCGTGATGTTTTGCTCACTCCTACTAGTGAATGTAATGTAACACACAACCATACAATGCGCACCAGCCCGTGATGTTTTTCTCACTCCTACTAGTGAATGTAATGTAACACACACCCATACAATGCGCACCACCCCGCGATTTTTTTCGGAAACCTATCCTACATTGCCACTGCATGTTCCCTGATCTCCCCATGCTGACCACCCCGTGGTGCTTTTCTCTATCCTACATTGCCACTCACTGCCGATCCTAATTCAGACCCTCCGATTCACACCACCCCGTGATGTTTTTCTCACTCCTACTAGTGAATGTAATGTAACACACACCCATACAATGCGCACCACCCCGTGATGTTTTTCTCACTCCTACTAGTGAATGTAATGTAACACACACCCATACAATGCGCCCCACCCCGGGATGTTTTTCTCACTCCTACTAGTGAATGTAATGTAACAAACAACCATACAATGCGCACCACCCCATGATGTTTTTCTCACTCCTACTAGTGAATGTAATGTAACACACACCCATACAATGCGCACCACCCCGCGATGTTTTTCGGAAATATATACTACATTGCCACTGCATGTTCCCTGTCCTCCCCATGCTGACCACCCTGCCTTGCTTTTCTCCATTCTACATTGCCACTCACTGCCTATCCTAATTCAGACCCTCCGATTCACTCCACCCTGTGATGTTTTTCTCACTCCTACTAGTGAATGTAATGTAACACACACCCATACAATGCGCACCACCCCGTGATGTTTTTCTCACTGCTACTAGTGAATGTAATGTAACACACACCCATACAATTGGCACCACCCCGTTATGTTTTTCTCACTCCTACTAGTGAATGTAATGTAACACACACCAATACAATGCGCACCACCCCGTGATGTTTTTCTCACTCCTACTAGTGAATGTAATGTAACACACACCCATACAATGCGCACCACACCGTGATGTTTTTCTCACTCCTACTAGTGAATGTAATGTAACACACACCCATACAATGCGCACCACCCCGCGATGTTTTATAGAAACCTATCCTACATTGCCACTGCATGTTCCCAGACCTCCCCATGCTGACCAACCCACGGTGCTTTTCTCCATCCTACATTGCCACTCACTGCCTATACTAATTCTGACCCTCCGATTCACACCACCCCGTGATGTTTTGCTCACTACTACTAGTGAATGTAATGTAACACACAACCATACAATGCGCACCAGCCCGTGATGTTTTTCTCACTCCTACTAGTGAATGTAATGTAACACACACCCATACAATGCGCACCACCCTGCGATGTTTTTCGGAAACCTATCCTATATTGCCACTGCATGTTCCCTGATCTCCCCATGCTGACCACCCCGTGGTGCTTTTCTCTATCCTACATTGCCACTCACTGCCGATCCTAATTCAGACCCTCCGATTCACACCACCCCGTGATGTTTTTCTCACTCCTACTAGTGAATGTAATGTAACACACACCCATACAATGCGCACCACCCCGTGATGTTTTTCTCACTCCTACTAGTGAATGTAATGTAACACACACCCTACAATGCGCCCCACCCCGGGATGTTTTTCTCACTCCTACTAGTGAATGTAATGTAACACACAACCATACAATGCGCACCACCCCATGATGTTTTTCTCACTCCTACTAGTGAATGTAATGTAACACACACCCATACAATGCGCACCACACCGCGATGTTTTTCGTAAACCTATCTTACATTGCCACTGCATGTTCCCTGTCCTCCCCATGCTGACCACCCCGCGGTGCTTTTCTCCATCCTACATTGCCACTCACTGCCTATATTAATTCAGACCCACCGATTCACACCACCCCGTGATGTTTTTCTCACTCCTACTAGTGAATGTAATGTAACACACACCCATACAATGCGCACCACCCCGCGATGTTTTTCAGAAACCTATCCTACATTGCCACTGCATGTTCCCTGACCTCCCCATGCTGACCACCCCGCGGTGCTTTTCTCCATTCTACATTGCCACTCATTGCCTATCCTAATTCAGACCCTCCGATTCGCACCACCCCGTGATGTTTTTCTCACTCCTACTAGTGAATGTAATGTAACACACACCCACACAATGCGCACCACCCCGCGATGTTTTGCAGAAACCTATCCTACATTGCCACTGCATGTTCCCTGACCTCCCCATGCTGACCACCCCGCGGTGCTTTTCTCCATCCTACATTGCCACTCACTGCCTATCCTAATTCAGACCCTCCGATTCACACCACCCCGCGATGTTTTTCTCACTCCTACTAGTGAATGTAATTTAACACACACCCATACAATGCGCACCACCCCGCGATGTTTTTCAGAAACCTATCCTACATTGCCCTGCATGTTCCCTGACCTCCCCATGCTGACCACCCCGCGGTGCTTTTCTCCATCCTACATTGCCCCTCACTGCCTATCCTAATTCAGACCTTCCGATTCACACCACCCCGTGATGTTTTTCTCACTCCTAGGGGTGAATGTAATGTAACACACACCCATACAATGCGCACCACCCCGCGATGTTTTTCAAATACCTATCCTACATTGCCACTGCATGTTCCCTGACCTCCACATGCTGACCACCCCGCGGTGCTTTTCTCCATCCTACATTGCCACTCACTGCCTATCCTAATTCAGACCCTCCGATTCACACCACCCCTTGATGTTTTTCTCACTCCTACTAGTGAATGTAATGTAACACACACCCATACAATGCGCACAACCCCGTGATGATTTTCTCACTCCTAATAGTGGATGTAATGTAACACACACCCATACAATGCGCACCACCCCGTAATGATTTTCTCACTCGTACTAGTGAATGTAATGTAACACACATCCATACAATGCACACCACCCCGTGATGTTTTTCAGAAACCTATGCTACATTGCCAATGCATGTTCCCTGACCTCCCCATGCTGACCACACCGCGGTGCTTTTCTCCATCCTACATTGCCACTCACTGCCTATCCAAATTCAGACCCTCCGATTCGCACCACCCCGTTATGTTTTTCTCACTCCTACTAGTGAATGTAATGTAACACACACCCACACAATGCGCACCACCCCGCGATGTTTTTCAGAAACCTATCCTACATTGCCACTGCATGTTCCCTGACCTCCCCATGCTGACCACCCCGCGGTGCTGTTCTCCATCCTACATTGCCACTCACTGCCTATCCTAATTCAGACCCTCCGATTCACACCACCCCGTGATGTTTTTCTCACTCCTACTAGTGAATGTAATGTAACACACACCCATACAAGAGCACCACCCCGTTATTTTGTTTTCACTCCTACTAGTGAATGTAATGTAACACACACCCATACAATGTGCACCACCCCGTGATGATTTTCTCACTCGTACTAGTGAATGTAATGTAATACACACCCATACAATGTGCACCACCCCGTGATGTTTTTCTCACTCCTCCTAGTGAATGTAATGTAACACACACCCATACAATGCGCACCACAACGCGATGTTTTTCATAAACCTATCCTACTTTGCCACTGTATGTTCCCTGACCTCCCCATGCTGACCAACCCGCGGTGCTTTTCTCCATCCTACATTGCCACTCACTGCCTATCCTAATTCAGACCATCCGATTCACACCACCCCGCGATGTTTTTCTCACTCCTACTAGTGAATGTAATGTAACACACACCCATACAATGCGCACCACCCCGCGATGTTTTTCAGAAACCTATCCTACATTGCCCTGCATGTTCCCTGACCTCCCCATGCTGACCACCCCGCGGTGCTTTTCTCCATCCTACATTGCCCCTCACTGCCTATTCTAATTCTGACCCTCCGATTCACACCACCCCGTGATGTTTTTCTCACTCCTACGAGTGAATGTAATGTAACACACACCCATACAATGCGCACCACCCCGCGATGTTTTTCAAATACCTATCCTACATTGCCACTGCATGTTCCCTGACCTCCCCATGCTGACCACACCGCGGTGCTTTTCTCCATCCTACATTGCCACTCACTGCCTATCCTAATTCAGACCCTCCGATTCACACCACCCCGTGATGTTTTTCTCACTCCTACTAGTGAATGTAATGTAACACACACCCGTACAATGCGCACCACCCCGTGATGTTTTTCTCACTCCTACTAGTGAATGTAATGTAACACACACCCATACAATACGCACCACCCCGTGATGTTTTTCTCTCTCCTACTAGTGAATGTAATGTAACACACACCCATACAATGCGCACCACCGCGTGATGTTTTTCTCACTCCTACTAGTGAATGTAATGTAACACACACCCATACAATGCGCACCACACCGTGATGTTTTTCTCACTCCTACTAGTGAATGTAATGTAACACACACCCATACAATGCGCACCACACCGTGATGTTTTTCTCACTCCTACTAGTGAATGTAATGTAACACACACCCATACAATGCGCACCACCCCGCGATGTTTTTAAGAAACCTATCCTACATTGCCACTGCATGTTCCCTGACCTCCCCATGCTGACCACCCGGCGGTGGTTTTCTCCATCCTACTTTGCCACTCACTGCCTATACTAATTCAGACACTCCGATTCACACCACCCCGTGATGTTTTGCTCACTCCTACTAGTGAATGTAATGTAACACACAACCATACAATGCGCACCAGCCCGTGATGTTTTTCTCACTCCTACTAGTGAATGTAATGTAACACACACCCATACAATGCGCACCACCCCGCGATGTTTTTCTGAAACCTATCCTACATTGCCACTGCATGTTCCCTGACCTCCCCATGCTGACCACCCCGCGGTGCTTTTCTCCATCCTACATTGCCACTCATTGCCTATCCTAATTCAGACCCTCCGATTCGCACCACCCCGTGATGTTTTTCTCACTCCTACTAGTGAATGCAATGTAACACACACCCACACAATGCGCACCACCCCGCGATGTTTTTCAGAAACCTATCCTACATTGCCACTGCATGTTCCCTCACCTCCCCATGCTGACCACCCCGCGGTGCTTTTCTCCATCCTACATTGCCACTCACTGCCTATCCTAATTCAGACCCTCCGATTCACACCACCCCGTGATGTTTTTCTCACTCCTACGAGTGAATGTAATGTAACACACACCCATACAATGCGCACCACCCCGCGAAGTTTTTCAAATACCTATCCTACATTGCCACTGCATGTTCCCTGACCTCCCCATGCTGACCACCCCGCAGTGCTTTTCTCCATCCTACATTGCCACTCACTGCCTATCCTAATTCAGACCCTCTGATTCACACCCCCCCTGATGTTTTTCTCACTCCTACTAGTGAATGTAATGTAACACACACCCATACAATGCGCACCACCCCGTGATGATTTTCTCACTCCTACTAGTGGATGTAATGTAACACACACCCATACAATGCGCAACACCCCGTGATGATTTTCTCACTCCTACTAGTGAATGTAATGTAACACACATCCATACAATGCACACCACCCCGTGATGTTTTTCAGAAACCTATGCTACATTGCCACTGCATGTTCCCTGACCTCCCCATGCTGACCACACCGCGGTGCTTTTCTCCATCCTACATTGCCACTCACTGCCTATCCAAATTCAGACCCTCTGATTCGCACCACCCCGTGATGTTTTTCTCACTCCTACTAGTGAATGCAATGTAATACACACCCACACAATGCGCACCACCGCGCGATGTTTTTCGGAAACCTATCCTACATTGCCACTGCATGTTCCCTGACCTCCCCATGCTGACCACCCCGCGGTGCTTTTCTCAATCCTACATTGCCACTCACTGCCTATCCTAATTCAGACACTCCGATTCACACCACCCGGTGATGTTTTTCTCACTCCTACTAGTGAATGTAATGTAACACACACCCATACAACACGCACCACCCCGTGATGTTTTTCTCACTCCTACTAGTGAATGTAATGTAACACACACCCATACAATGCGCACCACCCCGTGATGTTTTTCTCACTCCTACTAGTGAATGTAATGTAACACACACCCATATAATGCGCACCACCCCGCGATGTTTTTCAGAAACCTATCCTACATTGCCACTGCATGTTCCCTGACCTCCCCATGCTGACCAACCTGCGGTGCTTTTCTCCATCCTACATTGCCACTCACTGCGTATCCTAATTCAGACCCTCCGATTCACACCACCCCGTGATGTTTTGCTCACTACAACTAGTGAATGTAATGTAACACACAACCATACAATGCGCACCAGCCCGTGATGTTTTTCTCACTCCTACTAGTGAATGTAATGTAACACACACCCATACAATGCGCACCACCCCGCGATGTTTTTCAGAAACCTATCCTACATTGCCACTGCATGTTCCCTGACCTCCCCATGCTGACCACCCCGCGGTGCTTTTCTCCATTCTACATTGCCACTCATTGCCTATCCTAATTCAGACCCTCCGATTCCCACCACCCCGTGTTGTTTTTCTCACTCCTACTAGTGAATGTAATGTAACACACACCCATACAATGCGCACCACCCCGCGATGTTTTTCAGAAACCTATCCTACATTGCCCTGCATGTTCCCTGACCTCCCCATGCTGACCACCCCGCGGTGCTTTTCTCCATTCTACATTGCCCCTCACTGCCTATCCTAATTCTGACCCTCCGATTCACACCACCCCGTGATGTTTTTCTCACTCCTACGAGTGATTGTAATGTAACACACACCCATACAATGCGCACCACCCCGCGATGTTTTTCAAATACCTATCCTACATTGCCACTGCATGTTCCCTGACCTCCACATGCTGACCACCCCGCGGTGCTTTTCTCCATCCTACATTGCCACTCACTGCCTATCCTAATTCAGACCCTCCGATTCACACCACCCCGTGATGCTTTTCTCACTCCTACTAGTGAATGTAATGTAACACACACCCATACAATGAGCACAACCCCGTGATGTTTTTCTCACTCCTACTAGTGAATGTAATGTAGCACACACCCATACAATGCGCACCACCCCGCGATGTTTTTCAGAAACCTATCCTACATTGCCACTGCATGTTCCCTGACCTCCCCATGCTGACCACCCCGCGGTGCTTTTCTCCATCCTACATTGCCACTCACTGCCTATCCTAATTCAGACACTCCGATTCACACCACCCCCTGATTTTTTCTCACTCCTACTAGTGAATGTAATGTAACACACACCCATACAATGCGCACCACCACGCGATGTTTTTCAGAAACCTATCCTACATTGCCACTGCATGTTCCCTGACTTCCCTATGCTGACCCCCCCCACGGTGCTTTTCTCCATCCTACATTGCCACTCACTGCCTATCCTAATTCAGACTCTCCGATTCACACCACCCCGCTATGTTTTTCCCACTCCAACTAGTGAATGTAATTTAACACACACCCATACAATGCGCACCACCACGCGATGTTTTTCAGAAACCTATCCTACATTGGCACTGCATGTTCCCTGACTTCTCCATGCTGACCCGCCCACGGTGCTTTTCTCCATCCTACATTGCCACTCACTGCCTATCCTAATTCAGACCCTCCGATTCACAGCACCCCGTGATGTTTTTCTCACTCCTACTAGTGAATGTAATGTAACACACACCCATACAATGCGCACCACCCCATGATGTTTTTCTCACTCCTACTAGTGAATTTAATGTAACACACACCCATACAATGCGCACCACCCCGCGATGTTTTTCGGAAACCTATCCTACATTGCCACTGCATGTTCCCTGTCCTCCCCATGCTGACCACCCCGCGGTGCTTTTCTCCATCCTACATTGCCACTCACTGCCTATCCTAATTCAGACCCTCCGATTCACACCACCCCGTGATGTTTCTCTCACTCCTACTAGTGAATGTAATGTAACACACACCCATACAATGCGCACCACACCGCGATGTTTTTCCGAAACCTATCCTACATTGCCACTGCATGTTCCCTGACCTCCCCATGCTGACCACCCCGCGGTGCTTTTCTCCATCCTACATTGCCACTCACTGCCTATCCTAATTCAGACCCTCTGATTCACACCCCCCCTGATGTTTTTCTCACTCCTACTAGTGAATGTAATGTAACACACACCCATACAATGCGCACCACCCCGTGATGATTTTCTCACTCCTACTAGTGGATGTAATGTAACACACACCCATACAATGCGCACCACCCCGTGATGATTTTCTCACTCCTACTAGTGAATGTAATGTAACACACATCCATACAATGCACACCACCCCGTGATGTTTTTCAGAAACCTATGCTACATTGCCACTGCATGTTCCCTGACCTCCCCATGCTGACCACACCGCGGTGCTTTTCTCCATCCTACATTGCCACTCACTGCCTATCCAAATTCAGACCATCTGATTCGCACCACCCCGTGATGTTTTTCTCACTCCTACTAGTGAATGTAATGTAACACACACCCACACAATGCGCACCACCCAGCGATGTTTTTCAGAAACCTATCCTACATTGCCACTGCATGTTCCCTGACCTCCCCATGCTGACCACCCCGCGGTGCTTTTCTTAATCCTACATTGCCACTCACTGCCTATCCTAATTCAGACACTCCGATTCACACCACCCCGTGATGTTTTTGTCACTCATACTAGTGAATGTAATGTAACACACACCCATACAATGCGCACCACCGCGCGATGTTTTTCGGAAACCTATCCTGCATTGCCACTGTATGTTCCCTGACCTCCCCATGCTGACCACCCCGCGGTGCTTTTCTTAATCCTACATTGCCACTCACTGCCTATCCTAATTCAGACACTCCAATTCACACCACCCGGTGATGTTTTTCTCACTCCTACTAGTGAATGTAATGTAACACACACCCATACAATGCGCACCACCCCGTGATGTTTTTCTCACTCCTACTAGTGAATGTAATGTAACACACACCCATACAATACGCACCACCCCGTGATGTTTTTCTCACTCCTACTAGTGAATGTAAGGTAACACACACCCATACAATGCGCACCACCCCGTGATGTTTTTCTCACTCCTACTAGTGAATGTAATGTAACACACACCCATATAATGCGCACCACCCCGCGATGTTTTTCAGAAACCTATCCTACATTGCCACTGCATGTTCCCTGACCTCCCCATGCTGACCAACCCGCGGTGCTTTTCTCCATCCTACATTGCCACTCACTGCCTATCCTAATTCAGACCCTCCGATTCACACCACCCCGTGATGTTTTGCTCACTACAACTAGTGAATGTAATGTAACACACAACCATACAATGCGCACCAGCCCGTGATGTTTTTCTCACTCCTACTAGTGAATGTAATGTAACACACACCCATACAATGCGCACCACCCCGCGATGTTTTTCAGAAACCTATCCTACATTGCCACTGCATGTTCCCTGACCTCCCCATGCTGACCACCCCGCGGTGCTTTTCTCCATTCTACATTGCCACTCATTGCCTATCCTAATTCAGACGCTCCGATTCCCACCACCCCGTGTTGTTTTTCTCACTCCTACTAGTGAATGTAATGTAACACACACCCATACAATGCGCACCACCCCGCGATGTTTTTCAGAAACCTATCCTACATTGCCCTGCATGTTCCCTGACCTCCCCATGCTGACCACCCCGCGGTGCTTTTCTCCATCCTACATTGCCCCTCACTGCCTATCCTAATTCTGACCCTCCGATTCACACCACCCCGTGATGTTTTTCTCACTCCTACGAGTGAATGTAATGTAACACACACCCATACAATGCGCACCACCCCGCGATGTTTTTCAAATACCTATCCTACATTGCCACTGCATGTTCCCTGACCTCCACATACTGACCACCCCGCGGTGCTTTTCTCCATCCTACATTGCCACTCACTGCCTATCCTAATTCAGACACTCCGATTCACACCACCCCGTGATGCTTTTCTCACTCCTACTAGTGAATGTAATGTAACACACACCCATACAATGAGCACTACCCCGTGATGTTTTTCTCACTCCTACTAGTGAATGTAATGTAACACACACCCATACAATGCGCACCACCCCGCGATGTTTTTCAGAAACCTATCCTACATTGCCACTGCATGTTCCCTGACCTCCCCATGCTGACCACCCCGCGGTGCTTTTCTCCATCCTACATTGCCACTCACTGCCTATCCTAATTCAGACCCTCCGATTCACACCACCCCCTGATGTTTTTCTCACTCCTACTAGTGAATGTAATTTAACACACACCCATACAATGCGCACCACCACGCGATGTTTTTCAGAAACCTATCCTACATTGCCCTGCATGTTCCCTGACCTCCCCATGCTGACCACCCCGCGGTGCTTTTCTCCATCCTACATTGCCCCTCACTGCCTATTCTAATTCAGACCCTCCGATTCACACCACCCCGTGATGTTTTTCTCACTCCTACGAGTGAATGTAATGTAACACACACCCATACAATGCGCACCAACCCGCGATGTTTTTCAAATACCTATCCTACATTGCCACTGCATGTTCCCTGACCTCCACATGCTGACCACCCCGCGGTGCTTTTCTCCATCCTACATTGCCACTCACTGCCTATCCTAATTCAGACCCTCCGATTCACACCACCCCGTGATGTTTTTCTCACTCCTACTAGTGAATGTAATGTAACACACACCCATACAATGAACACTACCCCGTGATGTTTTTCTCACTCCTACTAGTGAATGTAATGTAACACACACACATACAATGCGCACCACCCCGCGATGTTTTTCAGAAACCTATCCTACATTGCCACTGCATGTTCCCTGACCTCCCCATGCTGACCACCCCGCGGTGCTTTTCTCCATCCTACATTGCCACTCACTGCCTATCCTAATTCAGACCCTCCGATTCACACCACCCCCTGATGTTTTTCTCACTCCTACTAGTGAATGTAATTTAACACACACCCATACAATGCGCACCACCACGCGATGTTTTTCAGAAACCTATCCTACATTGCCCTGCATGTTCCCTGACCTCCCCATGCTGACCACCCCGCGGTGCTTTTCTCCATCCTACATTGCCCCTCACTGCCTATTCTAATTCAGACCCTCCGATTCACACC
Source organism: Cavia porcellus (assembly GCF_034190915.1). NCBI lineage: Eukaryota > Metazoa > Chordata > Mammalia > Rodentia > Caviidae > Cavia > Cavia porcellus. Next base: position 753,364 of record NW_026947589.1, read on the forward strand.
ACCCCGTGATGTTTTTCTCACTCCTACGAGTGAATGTAATGTAACACACACCCATACAATGCGCACCAACCCGCGATGTTTTTCAAATACCTATCCTACATTGCCACTGCATGTTCCCTGACCTCCACATGCTGACCACCCCGCGGTGCTTTTCTCCATCCTACATTGCCACTCACTGCCTATCCTAATTCAGACCCTCCGATTCACACCACCCCGTGATGTTTTTCTCACTCCTACTAGTGAATGTAATGTAACACACACCCATACAATGAACACTACCCCGTGATGTTTTTCTCACTCCTACTAGTGAATGTAATGTAACACACACACATACAATGCGCACCACCCCGCGATGTTTTTCAGAAACCTATCCTACATTGCCACTGCATGTTCCCTGACCTCCCCATGCTGACCACCCCGCGGTGCTTTTCTCCATCCTACATTGCCACTCACTGCCTATCCTAATTCAGACCCTCCGATTCACACCACCCCCTGATGTTTTTCTCACTCCTACTAGTGAATGTAATGTAACACACACCCATACAATGCGCACCACCCTGTGATGATTTTCTCACTCCTACTAGTGAATGTAATGTAACACACACCCATACAATGCGCACCACCCCGTGATGATTTTCTCACTCCTACTAGTGAATGTAATGTAACACACATCCATACAATGCACACCACCCCGTGATGTTTTTCAGAAACCTATGCTACATTGCCACTGCATGTTCCCTGACCTCCCCATGCTGACCACACCGCGGTGCTTTTCTCCATCCTACATTGCCACTCACTGCCTATCCAAATTCAGACCCTCCGATTCGCACCACCCCGTGATGTTTTTCTCACTCCTACTAGTGAATGTAATGTAACACACACCCACACAATGCGCACCACCCCGCGATGTTTTTCAGAAACCTATCCTACATTGCCACTGCATGTTCCCTGACCTCCCCATGCTGACCACCCCGCGGTGCTTTTCTCCATCCTTCATTGCCACTCACTGCCTATCCTAATTCAGACCCTCCGATTCACACCACCCCGTGATGTTTTTCTCACTCCTACTAGTGAATGTAATGTAACACACACCCATACAAGAGCACCACCCCTTTATTTTTTTTTCACTCCTACTAGTGAATGTAATGTAACACACACCCATACAATGCGCACCACCCTGTGATGATTTTCTCACTCCTACTGGTGAATGTAATGTAACACACACCCATACAATGTGCACCACCCCGTGATGTTTTTCTCACTCCTCCTAGCGAATGTAATGTAACACACACCCATACAATGCGCACCACCCCGCGATGTTTTTCATAAACCTATCCTACATTGCCACTGTATGTTCCTTGACCTCCCCATGCTGACCAACCCGCGGTGCTTTTCTCCATCCTACATTGCCACTCACTGCCTATCCTAATTCAGACCCTCCGATTCACACCACCCCGTGATGTTTTTCTCACTCCTACTAGTGAATGTAATGTAACACACACCCATACAATGCGCACCAACCATGATGTTTATCTCACTCCTACTAGTGAATGTAATGTAACACACACCCATACAATGTGCACCACCCCGCGATGTTTTTCAGAAACCTATCCTACATTGCCACTGCATGTTCCCTGACCTCCCCATGCTGACCACCCCGCGGTGCTTTTCTCCATCCTACATTGCCACTCACTGCCGATCCTAATTCAGACCCTCCGATTCACACCACCCCGTGATGTTTTTCTCACTCCTACTAGTGAATGTAATGTAACACACACCCATACAATGCGCACCACCCATGATGATTTTCTCACTCCTACTAGTGAATGTAATGTAACACACACCCATACAAGAGCACCACCCCGTTATTTTTTTTCACTCCTACTAGTGAATGTAATGTAACACACACCCATACAATGCGCACCACCACGTGATGATTTTCTCACTCCTACTAGTGAATGTAATGTAACACACACCCATACAATGCGCACCACCCCGTGATGTTTTTCTCACTCCTACTAGTGAATGTAATGTAACACACACCCATAAAATGAACAGCAACCCGCGATGTTTTTCACAAACGTATCCTACATTGCCGCAGCATGTTCCCTGACCTCCCCATGCTGACCACCCCGCGGTGCTTTTCTCCATCCTACATTGCCACTCACTGCCTATCCTAATTCAGACCCTCCGATTCACACCACCCCGTGATGTTTTTCTCACTCCTACTAGTGAATTTAATGTAACACACACCCACACAATGCGCACCAACCATGATGTTTATCTCACTCCTACTAGTGAATGTAATGTAACACACACCCATACAATGCGCACCACCCCGCGATGTTTTTCAGAAACCTATCCTACATTGCCACTGCATGTTCCCTGACCTCCCCATGCTGACCACCCCGCGGTGCTTTTCTCCATTCTACATTGCCACTCATTGCCTATCCTAATTCAGACCCTCCGATTCGCACCACCCCGTGATGTTTTTCTCACTCCTACTAGTGAATGTAATGTAACACACACCCACACAATGCGCACCACCCCGCGATGTTTTTCAGAAACCTATCCTTCATTGCCACTGCATGTTCCCTGACGTCCCCATGCAGACCACCCCGCGGTGCTTTTCTCCATCCTACATTGCCACTCACTGCCTATCCTAATTCAGACCCTCCGATTCACACCACCCCGCGATGTTTTTCTCACTCCTACTTGTGAATGTAATTTAAGACACACCCATACAATGCGCACCACCCCGGATGTTTTTCAGAAACCTATCCTACATTGCCCTGCATGTTCCCTGACCTCCCCATGCTGACCACCCCGCGGTGCTTTTCTCCATCCTACATTGCCCCTCACTGCCTATCCTAATTCAGACCCTCCGATTCACACCACCCCGTGATGTTTTTCTCACTCCTACGAGTGAATGTAATGTAACACACACCCATACAATGCGCACCACCCCGCGATGTTTTTCAAATACCTATCCTACATTGCCACTGCATGTTCCCTGACCTCCACATGCTGACCACCCCGCGGTGCTTTTCTCCATTCTACATTGCCACTCACTGCCTATCCTAATTCAGACCCTCCGATTCACACCACCCCGTGATGTTTTTCTCACTCCTACTAGTGAACGTAATGTAACACACACCCATACAATGAGCACTACACCGTGATGTTTTTCTCACTCCTACTAGTGAATGAAATGTAACACACAACCATACAATGCGCACAAGCCCGTGATGTTTTTCTCACTCCTACTAGTGAATGTAATGTAACACACACCCATACAATGCGCACCACCCCGCGATGTTTTTCAGAAACCTATCCTACATTGCCACTGCATGTTCCCTGACCTCCCCATGCTGACCACCCCGCGGTGCTTTTCTCCATCCTACATTGCCACTCATTGCCTATCCTAATTCAGACCCTCCGATTCGCACCACCCCGTGATGTTTTTCTCACTCCTACTAGTGAATGCAATGTAACACACACCCACACAATGCGCACCACCCCGCGATGTTTTTCAGAAACCTATCCTACATTGCCACTGCATGTTCCCTGACCTCCCCATGCTGACCACCCCGCGGTGCTTTTCTCCATCCCACATTGCCACTCACTGCCTATCCTAATTCAGACCCTCCGATTCACACCACCCCGTGATGTTTTTCTCACTCCTACTAGTGAATGTAATGTAACACACCCCCATACAATGCGCACCACACCGCGATGTTTTTCAGAAACCTATCCTACATTGCCACTGCATGTTCCCTGACCTCCCCATGCTGACCACCCCGCGGTGCTTTTCTCCATCCTATATTGCCACTCACTGCCTATCCTAATTCAGACCCTCTGATTCACACCCCCCCTGATGTTTTTCTCACTCCTACTAGTGAATGTAATGTAACACACACCCATACAATGCGCACCACCCCGTGATGATTTTCTCACTCCTAGTAGTGGATGTAATGTAACACACACCCATACAATGCGCACCACCCCGTGATGATTTTCTCACTCCTACTAGTGAATGTAATGTAACACACATCCATACAATGCACACCAACCCGTGATGTTTTTCAGAAACCTATGCTACATTGCCACTGCATGTTCCCTGACCTCCCCATGCTGACCACACCGCGGTGCTTTTCTCCATCCTACATTGCCACTCACTGCCTATCCAAATTCAGACCCTCCAATTCGCACCACCCCGTGATGTTTTTCTCACTACTACTAGTGAATGTAATGTAACACACACCCATACAATGCGCACCACCGCGCGATGTTTTTCGGAAACCTATCCTACATTGCCACTGCATGTTCCCTGTCCTCCCCATGCTGACGACCCCGCGGTGCTTTTCTCCATCCTACATTGCCACTCACTGCCTATCCTAATTCAAACCCTCCGATTCACACCACCCCGCGATGTTTTTCTCACTCCTACTAGTGAATGTAATTTAACACACACCCATACAATGCGCACCACCCCGCGATGTTTTTCAGAAACCTATCCTACATTACCCTGCATGTTCCCTGACCTCCCCATGCTGACCACCCCGCGGTGCTTTTCTCCATCCTACATTGCCCCTCACTGCCTATCCTAATTCAGACCCTCCGATTCACACCACACCGTGAATTTTTTCTCACTCCTACGAGTGAATGTAATGTAACACACACCCATACAATGCGCACCACCCCGCGATGTTTTTCAAATACCTATCCTACATTGCCACTGCATGTTCCTTGACCTCCACATGCTGACCACCCCGCGGTGCTTTTCTCCATCCTACATTGCCACTCACTGCCTATCCTAATTCAGACCCTCCGATTCACACCACCCCGTGATGTTTTTCTCACTCCTACTAGTGAATGTAATGTAACACACACCCATACAATGAACACTACCCCGTGATGTTTTTCTCACTCCTACTAGTGAATGTAATGTAACACACACCCATACAATGCGCACCACCCCGCGATGTTTTTCAGAAACCGATCCTACATTGCCACTGCATGTTCCCTGACCTCCCCATGCTGACCACCCCGCGGTGCTTTTCTCCATCCTACATTGCCACTCACTGCCTATCCTAATTCAGACCCTCCGATTCACACCACCCCCTGATGTTTTTCTCACTCCTACTAGTGAATGTAATGTAACACACACCCATACAATGCGCACCACCCTGTGATGATTTTCTCACTCCTACTAGTGAATGTAATGTAACACACACCCATACAATGCGCACCACCCCGTGATGATTTTCTCACTCCTACTAGTGAATGTAATGTAACACACACCCACACAATGCGCACCACCCCGCGATGTTTTTCAGAAACCTATCCTTCATTGCCACTGCATGTTCCCTGACGTCCCCATGCAGACCACCCCGCGGTGCTTTTCTCCATCCTACATTGCCACTCACTGCCTATCCTAATTCAGACCCTCCGATTCGCACCACCCCGCGATGTTTTTCTCACTCCTACTTGTGAATGTAATTTAAGACACACCCATACAATGCGCACCACCCCGGATGTTTTTCAGAAACCTATCCTACATTGCCCTGCATGTTCCCTGACCTCCCCATGCTGACCAACCCGCGGTGCTTTTCTCCATCCTACATTGCCCCTCACTGCCTATCCTAATTCAGACCCTCCGATTCACACCACCCCGTGATGTTTTTCTCACTCCTACGAGTGAATATAATGTAACACACACCCATACAATGCGCACCACCCCGCGATGTTTTTCAAATACCTATCCTACATTGCCACTGCATGTTCCCTGACCTCCACATGCTGACCACCCCGCGGTGCTTTTCTCCATTCTACATTGCCACTCACTGCCTATCCTAATTCAGACCCTCCGATTCACACCACCCCGTGATGTTTTTCTCACTCCTACTAGTGAATGTAATGTAACACACACCCATACAATGAGCACTACACCGTGATGTTTTTCTCACTCCTACTAGTGAATGAAATGTAACACACAACCATACAATGTGCACAAGCCCGTGAAGTTTTTCTCACTCCTACTAGTGAATGTCATGTAACACACACCCATACAATGCGCACCACCCCGCGATGTTTTTCAGAAACCTATCCTACATTGCCACTGCATGTTCCCTGACCTCCCCATGCTGACCACCCCGCGGTGCTTTTCTCCATCCTACATTGCCACTCATTGCCTATCCTAATTCAGACCCTCCGATTCGCACCACCCCGTGATGTTTTTCTCACTCCTACTAGTGAATGCAATGTAACACACACCCACACAATGCGCACCACCCCGCGATGTTTTTCAGAAACCTATCCTACATTGCCACTGCATGTTCCCTGACCTCCCCATGCTGACCACCCCGCGGTGCTTTTCTCCATCCTACATTGCCACTCACTGCCTATCCTAATTCAGACCCTCCGATTCACACCACCCCGTGATGTTTTTCTCACTCCTACTAGTGAATGTAATGTAACACACACCCATACAATGCGCACCACACCGCGATGTTTTTCAGAAACCTATCCTACATTGCCACTGCATGTTCCCTGACCTCCCCATGCTGACCACCCCGCGGTGCTTTTCTCCATCCTACATTGCCACTCACTGCCTATCCTAATTCAGACCCTCTGATTCACACCCCCCCTGATGTTTTTCTCACTCCTACTAGTGAATGTAATGTAACACACACCCATACAATGCGCACCACCCCGTGATGATTTTCTCACTCCTAGTAGTGGATGTAATGTAACACACACCCATACAATGCGCACCACCCCGTGATGATTTTCTCACTCCTACTAGTGAATGTAATGTAACACACATCCATACAATGCACACCACCCCGTGATGTTTTTCAGAAACCTATGCTACATTGCCACTGCATGTTCCCTGACCTCCCCATGCTGACCACACCGCGGTGCTTTTCTCCATTCTACATTGCCACTCACTGCCTATCCAAATTCAGACCCTCCAATTCGCACCACCCCGTGATGTTTTTCTCACTACTACTAGTGAATGTAATGTAACACACACCCATACAATGCGCACCACCGCGCGATGTTTTTCGGAAACCTATCCTACATTGCCACTGCATGTTCCCTGTCCTCCGCATGCTGACGACCCCGCGGTGCTTTTCTCCATCCTACATTGCCACTCACTGCCTATCCTAATTCAAACCCTCCGATTCACACCACCCCGCGATGTTTTTCTCACTCCTACTAGTGAATGTAATTTAACACACACCCATACCATGCGCACCACCCCGCGATGTTTTTCAGAAACCTATGCTACATTCCCTGACCTCCCCATGCTGACCACCCCGCGGTGCTTTTCTCCATCCTACATTGCCCCTCACTGCCTATCCTAATTCAGACACTCCGATTCACACCACCCCGTGAATTTTTTCTCACTCCTACGAGTGAATGTAATGTAACACACACCCATACAATGCGCACCACCCCGCGATGTTTTTCAAATACCTATCCTACATTGCCACTGCATGTTCCTTGACCTCCACATGCTGACCACCCCGCGGTGCTTTTCTCCATCCTACATTGCCACTCACTGCCTATCCTAATTCAGACCCTCCGATTCACACCACCCCGTGATGTTTTTCTCACTCCTATTAGTGAATGTAATGTAACACACACCCATACAATGAACACTACCCCGTGATGTTTTTCTCACTCCTACTAGTGAATGTAATGTAACACACACCCATACAATGCGCACCACCCCGCGATGTTTTTCAGAAACCTATCCTACATTGCCACTGCATGTTCCCTGACCTCCCCATGCTGACCACCCCGCGGTGCTTTTCTCCATCCTACATTGCCACTCACTGCCTATCCTAATTCAGACCCTCCGATTCACACCACCCCCTGATGTTTTTCTCACTCCTACTAGTGAATGTAATGTAACACACACCCATACAATGCGCACCACCCTGTGATGATTTTCTCACTCCTACTAGTGAATGTAATGTAACACACACCCATACAATGCGCACCACCCTGTGATGATTTTCTCACTCCTACTAGTGAATGTAATGTAACACACATCCATACAATGCACACCACCCCGTGATGTTTTTCAGAAACCTATGCTACATTTCCACTGCATGTTCCCTGACCTCCCCATGCTGACCACACCGCGGTGCTTTTCTCCATCCTACATTGCCACTCACTGCCTATCCAAATTCAGACCCTCCGATTCGCACCACCCCGTGATGTTTTTCTCACTCCTACTAGTGAATGTAATGTAACACACACCCACACAATGCGCACCACCCCGCGATGTTTTTCAGAAACCTATCCTACATTGCCACTGCATGTTCCCTGACCTCCCCATGCTGACCACCCCGCGGTGCTTTTCTCCATCCTTCATTGCCACTCACTGCCTATCCTAATTCAGACCCTCCGATTCACACCACCCCGTGATGTTTTTCTCACTCCTACTAGTGAATGTAATGTAACACACACCCATACAAGAGCACCACCCCTTTATTTTTTTTTCACTCCTACTAGTGAATGTAATGTAACACACACCCATACAATGCGCACCACCCTGTGATGATTTTCTCACTCCTACTAGTGAATGTAATGTAACACACACCCATACAATGTGCACCACCCCGTGATGTTTTTCTCACTCCTCCTAGTGAATGTAATGTAACACACACCCATACAATGCGCACCACCCCGCGATGTTTTTCATAAACCTATCCTACATTGCCACTGTATGTTCCTTGACCTCCCCATGCTGACCAACCCGCGGTGCTTTTCTCCATCCTACATTGCCACTCACTGCCTATCCTAATTCAGACCCTCCGATTCACACCACCCCGTGATGTTTTTCTCACTCCTACTAGTGAATGTAATGTAACACACACCCATACAATGCGCACCAACCATGATGTTTATCTCACTCCTACTAGTGAATGTAATTTAACACACACCCATACAATGCGCACCACCCCGCGATGTTTTTCAAAAACCTATCCTACATTGCCACTGCATGTTCCCTGACCTCCCCATGCTGACCACCCCGCGGTGCTTTTCTCCATCCTACATTGCCACTCACTGCCGATCCTAATTCAGACCCTCCGATTCACACCACCCCGTGATGTTTTTCTCACTCCTACTAGTGAATGTAATGTAACACACACCCATACAATGCGCACCACCCCACGATGTTTTTCAGAAACCTATCCTACATTGCCACTGCATGTTCCCTGACCTCCCCATGCTGACCACCCCGCGGTGCTTTTCTCCATCCTACATTGCCACTCACTGCCTATCCTAATTCAGACCCTCCGATTCACACCACCCCGTGATGTTTTTCTCACTCCTACTAGTGAATGTAATGTAACACACACCCATACAAGAGCACCACCCCGTTATTTTTTTTCACTCCTACTAGTGAATGTAATGTAACACACACCCATACAATGCGCACCACCACGTGATGATTTTCTCACTCCTACTAGTGAATGTAATGTAACACACACCCATACAATGCGCACCACCCCGTGATGTTTTTCTCACTCCTACTAGTGAATGTAATGTAACACACACCCATAAAATGAACAGCACCCCGCGATGTTTTTCACAAACGTATCCTACATTGCCGCAGCATGTTCCCTGACCTCCCCATGCTGACCACCCCGCGGTGCTTTTCTCCATCCTACATTGCCACTCACTGCCTATCCTAATTCAGACCCTCCGATTCACACCACCCCGTGATGTTTTTCTCACTCCTACTAGTGAATGTAATGTAACACACACCCATACAATGCGCACCAACCATGATGTTTATCTCACTCCTACTAGTGAATGTAATGTAACACACACCCATACAATGCGCACCACCCCGCGATGTTTTTCAGAAACCTATCCTACATTGCCACTGCATGTTCCCTGACCTCCCCATGCTGACCACCCCGCGGTGCTTTTCTCCATTCTACATTGCCACTCATTGCCTATCCTAATTCAGACCCTCCGATTCGCACCACCCCGTGATGTTTTTCTCACTCCTACTAGTGAATGTAATGTAACACACACCCACACAATGCGCACCACCCCGCGATGTTTTTCAGAAACCTATCCTTCATTGCCACTGCATGTTCCCTGACGTCCCCATGCAGACCACCCCGCGGTGCTTTTCTCCATCCTACATTGCCACTCACTGCCTATCCTAATTCAGACCCTCCGATTCACACCACCCCGCGATGTTTTTATCACTCCTACTTGTGAATGTAATTTAAGACACACCCATACAATGCGCACCACCCCGGATGTTTTTCAGAAACCTATCCTACATTGCCCTGCATGTTCCCTGACCTCCCCATGCTGACCACCCCGCGGTGCTTTTCTCCATCCTACATTGCCCCTCACTGCCTATCCTAATTCAGACCCTCCGATTCACACCACCCCGTGATGTTTTTCTCACTCCTACGAGTGAATGTAATGTAACACACACCCATACAATGCGCACCACCCCGCGATGTTTTTCAAGTACCTATCCTACATTGCCACTGCATGTTCCCTGACCTCCACATGCTGACCACCCCGCGGTGCTTTTCTCCATTCTACATTGCCACTCACTGCCTATCCTAATTCAGACCCTCCGATTCACACCACCCCGTGATGTTTTTCTCACTCCTACTAGTGAATGTAATATAACACACACCCATACAATGAGCACTACACCGTGATGTTTTTCTCACTCCTACTAGTGAATGTAATGTAACACACAACCATACAATGCGCACAAGCCCGTGATGTTTTTCTCACTCCTACTAGTGAATGTAATGTAACACACACCCATACAATGCGCACCACCCCGCGATGTTTTTCAGAAACCTATCCTACATTTCCACTGCATGTTCCCTGACCTCCCCATCCTGACCACCCCGCGGTGCTTTTCTCCATCCTACATTGCCACTAATTGCCTATCCTAATTCAGACCCTCCGATTCGCACCACCCCGTGATGTTTTTCTCACTCCTACTAGTGAATGCAATGTAACACACACCCACACAATGCGCACCACCCCGCGATGTTTTTCAGAAACCTATCCTACATTGCCACTGCATGTTCCCTGACCTCCCCATGCTGACCACCACGCGGTGCTTTTCTCCATCCTACATTGCCACTCACTGCCTATCCTAATTCAGACCCTCCGATTCACACCACCCCGTGATGTTTTTCTCACTCCTACTAGTGAATGTAATGTAACACACACCCATACAATGCGCACCACACCGCGATGTTTTTCAGAAACCTATCCTACATTGCCACTGCATGTTCCCTGACCTCCCCATGCTGACCACCCCGCGGTGCTTTTCTCCATTCTACATTGCCACTCACTGCCTATCCTAATTCAGACCCTCTGATTCACACCCCCCCTGATGTTTTTCTCACTCCTACTAGTGAATGTAATGTAACACACACCCATACAATGCGCACCACCCCGTGATGATTTTCTCACTCCTACTAGTGGATGTAATGTAACACACACCCATACAATGCGCACCACCCCGTGATGATTTTCTCACTCCTACTAGTGGATGTAATGTAACACACACCCATACAATGCGCACCACCCCGTGATGTTTTTCTCACTCCTACTAGTGAATGTAATGCAACACACACCCATACAATACGCACCACCCCGTGATGTTTTTCTCACTCCTACTAGTGAATGTAATGTAACACATACCCATACAATGCGCACCACCGCGTGATGTTTTTCTCACTCCTACTAGTGAATGTAATGTAACACACACCCATACAATGCGCACCACCCCGCGATGTTTTTCAGAAACCTATCCTACATTGCCACTGCATGTTCCCTGACCTCCCCATGCTGACCACCCCACGGTGCTTTTCTCCATCCTACATTGCCACTCACTGCCTATCCTAATTCAGACCCTCCGATTCACACCACCCCGTGATGTTTTGCTCACTCCTACTAGTGAATGTAATGTAACACACAACCATACAATGCGCACAAGCCCGTGATGTTTTTCTCACTCCTACTAGTGAATGTAATGTAACACACACCCATACAATGCGCACCACCCCGCGATGTTTTTCAGAAACCTATCCTACATTGCCACTGCATGTTCCCTGACCTCCCCATGCTGACCACCCCGCGGTGCTTTTCTCCATCCTACATTGCCACTCATTGCCTATCCTAATTCAGACCCTCCGATTCGCACCACCCCGTGATGTTTTTCTCACTCCTACTAGTGAATGCAATGTAACACACACCCACACAATGCGCACCACCCCGCGATGTTTTTCAGAAACCTATCCTACATTGCCACTGCATGTTCCCTGACCTCCCCATGCTGACCACCCCGCGGTGCTTTTCTCCATCCTACATTGCCACTCACTGCCTATCCTAATTCAGACCCTCCGATTCACACCACCCCGTGATGTTTTTCTCACTCCTACTAGTGAATGTAATGTAACACACACCCATACAATGCGCACCACACCGCGATGTTTTTCAGAAACCTATCCTACATTGCCACTGCATGTTCCCTGACCTCCCCATGCTGACCAGCCCGCGGTGCTTTTCTCCATCCTACATTGCCACTCACTGCCTATCCTAATTCAGACCCTCTGATTCACACCCCCCCTGATGTTTTTCTCACTCCTACTAGTGAATGTAATGTAACACACACCCATACAATGCGTACCACCCCGTGATGATTTTCTCACTCCTAATAGTGGATGTAATGTAACACACACCCATACAATGCGCACCACCCCGTGATGATTTTCTCACTCCTACTAGTGAATGTAATGTAACACACATCCATACAATGCACACCACCCCGTGATGTTTTTCAGAAACCTATGCTACATTGCCACTGCATGTTCCCTGACCTCCCCATGCTGACCACACAGCGGTGCTTTTCTCCATCCTACATTGCCACTCACTGCCTATCCAAATTCAGACCCTCCAATTCGCACCACCCCGTGATGTTTTTCTCACTACTACTAGTGAATGCAATGTAACACACACCCACACAATGCGCACCACCCCGCGATGTTTTTCAGAAACCTATCCTACATTGCCACTGCATGTTCCCTGACCTCCCCATGCTGACCACCACGCGGTGCTTTTCTCCATCCTACATTGCCACTCACTGCCTATCCTAATTCAGACCCTCCGATTCACACCACCCCGTGATGTTTTTCTCACTCCTACTAGTGAATGTAATGTAACACACACCCATACAATGCGCACCACACCGCGATGTTTTTCAGAAACCTATCCTACATTGCCACTGCATGTTCCCTGACCTCCCCATGCTGACCACCACGCGGTGCTTTTCTCCATCCTACATTGCCACTCACTGCCTATCCTAATTCAGACACTCCGATTCACACCACCCCGTGAATTTTTTCTCACTCCTACGAGTGAATGTAATGTAACACACACCCATACAATGCGCACCACCCCGCGATGTTTTTCAAATACCTATCCTACATTGCCACTGCATGTTCCTTGACCTCCACATGCTGACCACCCCGCGGTGCTTTTCTCCATCCTACATTGCCACTCACTGCCTATCCTAATTCAGACCCTCCGATTCACACCACCCCGTGATGTTTTTCTCACTCCTATTAGTGAATGTAATGTAACACACACCCATACAATGAACACTACCCCGTGATGTTTTTCTCACTCCTACTAGTGAATGTAATGTAACACACACCCATACAATGCGCACCACCCCGCGATGTTTTTCAGAAACCTATCCTACATTGCCACTGCATGTTCCCTGACCTCCCCATGCTGACCACCCCGCGGTGCTTTTCTCCATCCTACATTGCCACTCACTGCCTATCCTAATTCAGACCCTCCGATTCACACCACCCCCTGATGTTTTTCTCACTCCTACTAGTGAATGTAATGTAACACACACCCATACAATGCGCACCACCCTGTGATGATTTTCTCACTCCTACTAGTGAATGTAATGTAACACACACCCATACAATGCGCACCACCCTGTGATGATTTTCTCACTCCTACTAGTGAATGTAATGTAACACACATCCATACAATGCACACCACCCCGTGATGTTTTTCAGAAACCTATGCTACATTTCCACTGCATGTTCCCTGACCTCCCCATGCTGACCACACCGCGGTGCTTTTCTCCATCCTACATTGCCACTCACTGCCTATCCAAATTCAGACCCTCCGATTCGCACCACCCCGTGATGTTTTTCTCACTCCTACTAGTGAATGTAATGTAACACACACCCACACAATGCGCACCACCCCGCGATGTTTTTCAGAAACCTATCCTACATTGCCACTGCATGTTCCCTGACCTCCCCATGCTGACCACCCCGCGGTGCTTTTCTCCATCCTTCATTGCCACTCACTGCCTATCCTAATTCAGACCCTCCGATTCACACCACCCCGTGATGTTTTTCTCACTCCTACTAGTGAATGTAATGTAACACACACCCATACAAGAGCACCACCCCTTTATTTTTTTTTCACTCCTACTAGTGAATGTAATGTAACACACACCCATACAATGCGCACCACCCTGTGATGATTTTCTCACTCCTACTAGTGAATGTAATGTAACACACACCCATACAATGTGCACCACCCCGTGATGTTTTTCTCACTCCTCCTAGTGAATGTAATGTAACACACACCCATACAATGCGCACCACCCCGCGATGTTTTTCATAAACCTATCCTACATTGCCACTGTATGTTCCTTGACCTCCCCATGCTGACCAACCCGCGGTGCTTTTCTCCATCCTACATTGCCACTCACTGCCTATCCTAATTCAGACCCTCCGATTCACACCACCCCGTGATGTTTTTCTCACTCCTACTAGTGAATGTAATGTAACACACACCCATACAATGCGCACCAACCATGATGTTTATCTCACTCCTACTAGTGAATGTAATTTAACACACACCCATACAATGCGCACCACCCCGCGATGTTTTTCAAAAACCTATCCTACATTGCCACTGCATGTTCCCTGACCTCCCCATGCTGACCACCCCGCGGTGCTTTTCTCCATCCTACATTGCCACTCACTGCCGATCCTAATTCAGACCCTCCGATTCACACCACCCCGTGATGTTTTTCTCACTCCTACTAGTGAATGTAATGTAACACACACCCATACAATGCGCACCACCCCACGATGTTTTTCAGAAACCTATCCTACATTGCCACTGCATGTTCCCTGACCTCCCCATGCTGACCACCCCGCGGTGCTTTTCTCCATCCTACATTGCCACTCACTGCCTATCCTAATTCAGACCCTCCGATTCACACCACCCCGTGATGTTTTTCTCACTCCTACTAGTGAATGTAATGTAACACACACCCATACAAGAGCACCACCCCGTTATTTTTTTTCACTCCTACTAGTGAATGTAATGTAACACACACCCATACAATGCGCACCACCACGTGATGATTTTCTCACTCCTACTAGTGAATGTAATGTAACACACACCCATACAATGCGCACCACCCCGTGATGTTTTTCTCACTCCTACTAGTGAATGTAATGTAACACACACCCATAAAATGAACAGCACCCCGCGATGTTTTTCACAAACGTATCCTACATTGCCGCAGCATGTTCCCTGACCTCCCCATGCTGACCACCCCGCGGTGCTTTTCTCCATCCTACATTGCCACTCACTGCCTATCCTAATTCAGACCCTCCGATTCACACCACCCCGTGATGTTTTTCTCACTCCTACTAGTGAATGTAATGTAACACACACCCATACAATGCGCACCAACCATGATGTTTATCTCACTCCTACTAGTGAATGTAATGTAACACACACCCATACAATGCGCACCACCCCGCGATGTTTTTCAGAAACCTATCCTACATTGCCACTGCATGTTCCCTGACCTCCCCATGCTGACCACCCCGCGGTGCTTTTCTCCATTCTACATTGCCACTCATTGCCTATCCTAATTCAGACCCTCCGATTCGCACCACCCCGTGATGTTTTTCTCACTCCTACTAGTGAATGTAATGTAACACACACCCACACAATGCGCACCACCCCGCGATGTTTTTCAGAAACCTATCCTTCATTGCCACTGCATGTTCCCTGACGTCCCCATGCAGACCACCCCGCGGTGCTTTTCTCCATCCTACATTGCCACTCACTGCCTATCCTAATTCAGACCCTCCGATTCACACCACCCCGCGATGTTTTTATCACTCCTACTTGTGAATGTAATTTAAGACACACCCATACAATGCGCACCACCCCGGATGTTTTTCAGAAACCTATCCTACATTGCCCTGCATGTTCCCTGACCTCCCCATGCTGACCACCCCGCGGTGCTTTTCTCCATCCTACATTGCCCCTCACTGCCTATCCTAATTCAGACCCTCCGATTCACACCACCCCGTGATGTTTTTCTCACTCCTACGAGTGAATGTAATGTAACACACACCCATACAATGCGCACCACCCCGCGATGTTTTTCAAGTACCTATCCTACATTGCCACTGCATGTTCCCTGACCTCCACATGCTGACCACCCCGCGGTGCTTTTCTCCATTCTACATTGCCACTCACTGCCTATCCTAATTCAGACCCTCCGATTCACACCACCCCGTGATGTTTTTCTCACTCCTACTAGTGAATGTAATATAACACACACCCATACAATGAGCACTACACCGTGATGTTTTTCTCACTCCTACTAGTGAATGTAATGTAACACACAACCATACAATGCGCACAAGCCCGTGATGTTTTTCTCACTCCTACTAGTGAATGTAATGTAACACACACCCATACAATGCGCACCACCCCGCGATGTTTTTCAGAAACCTATCCTACATTTCCACTGCATGTTCCCTGACCTCCCCATCCTGACCACCCCGCGGTGCTTTTCTCCATCCTACATTGCCACTAATTGCCTATCCTAATTCAGACCCTCCGATTCGCACCACCCCGTGATGTTTTTCTCACTCCTACTAGTGAATGCAATGTAACACACACCCACACAATGCGCACCACCCCGCGATGTTTTTCAGAAACCTATCCTACATTGCCACTGCATGTTCCCTGACCTCCCCATGCTGACCACCACGCGGTGCTTTTCTCCATCCTACATTGCCACTCACTGCCTATCCTAATTCAGACCCTCCGATTCACACCACCCCGTGATGTTTTTCTCACTCCTACTAGTGAATGTAATGTAACACACACCCATACAATGCGCACCACACCGCGATGTTTTTCAGAAACCTATCCTACATTGCCACTGCATGTTCCCTGACCTCCCCATGCTGACCACCCCGCGGTGCTTTTCTCCATTCTACATTGCCACTCACTGCCTATCCTAATTCAGACCCTCTGATTCACACCCCCCCTGATGTTTTTCTCACTCCTACTAGTGAATGTAATGTAACACACACCCATACAATGCGCACCACCCCGTGATGATTTTCTCACTCCTACTAGTGGATGTAATGTAACACACACCCATACAATGCGCACCACCCCGTGATGATTTTCTCACTCCTACTAGTGGATGTAATGTAACACACACCCATACAATGCGCACCACCCCGTGATGTTTTTCTCACTCCTACTAGTGAATGTAATGCAACACACACCCATACAATACGCACCACCCCGTGATGTTTTTCTCACTCCTACTAGTGAATGTAATGTAACACATACCCATACAATGCGCACCACCGCGTGATGTTTTTCTCACTCCTACTAGTGAATGTAATGTAACACACACCCATACAATGCGCACCACCCCGCGATGTTTTTCAGAAACCTATCCTACATTGCCACTGCATGTTCCCTGACCTCCCCATGCTGACCACCCCACGGTGCTTTTCTCCATCCTACATTGCCACTCACTGCCTATCCTAATTCAGACCCTCCGATTCACACCACCCCGTGATGTTTTGCTCACTCCTACTAGTGAATGTAATGTAACACACAACCATACAATGCGCACAAGCCCGTGATGTTTTTCTCACTCCTACTAGTGAATGTAATGTAACACACACCCATACAATGCGCACCACCCCGCGATGTTTTTCAGAAACCTATCCTACATTGCCACTGCATGTTCCCTGACCTCCCCATGCTGACCACCCCGCGGTGCTTTTCTCCATCCTACATTGCCACTCATTGCCTATCCTAATTCAGACCCTCCGATTCGCACCACCCCGTGATGTTTTTCTCACTCCTACTAGTGAATGCAATGTAACACACACCCACACAATGCGCACCACCCCGCGATGTTTTTCAGAAACCTATCCTACATTGCCACTGCATGTTCCCTGACCTCCCCATGCTGACCACCCCGCGGTGCTTTTCTCCATCCTACATTGCCACTCACTGCCTATCCTAATTCAGACCCTCCGATTCACACCACCCCGTGATGTTTTTCTCACTCCTACTAGTGAATGTAATGTAACACACACCCATACAATGCGCACCACACCGCGATGTTTTTCAGAAACCTATCCTACATTGCCACTGCATGTTCCCTGACCTCCCCATGCTGACCAGCCCGCGGTGCTTTTCTCCATCCTACATTGCCACTCACTGCCTATCCTAATTCAGACCCTCTGATTCACACCCCCCCTGATGTTTTTCTCACTCCTACTAGTGAATGTAATGTAACACACACCCATACAATGCGTACCACCCCGTGATGATTTTCTCACTCCTAATAGTGGATGTAATGTAACACACACCCATACAATGCGCACCACCCCGTGATGATTTTCTCACTCCTACTAGTGAATGTAATGTAACACACATCCATACAATGCACACCACCCCGTGATGTTTTTCAGAAACCTATGCTACATTGCCACTGCATGTTCCCTGACCTCCCCATGCTGACCACACAGCGGTGCTTTTCTCCATCCTACATTGCCACTCACTGCCTATCCAAATTCAGACCCTCCAATTCGCACCACCCCGTGATGTTTTTCTCACTACTACTAGTGAATGTAATGTAACACACACCCATACAATGCGCACCACCGCGCGATGTTTTTCGGAAACCTATCCTACATTGCCACTGCATGTTCCCTGTCCTCCCCATGCTGACGACCCTGCGGTGCTTTTCTCCATCCTACATTGCCACTCACTGCCTATCCTAATTCAGACCCTCCGATTCACACCACCCCGCGATGTTTTTCTCACTCCTACTAGTGAATGTAATTTAACACACACCCATACAATGCGCACCACCCCGCGATGTTTTTCAGAAACCTATCCTACATTGCCCTGCATGTTCCCTGACCTCCCCATGCTGACCACCCCGCGGTGCTTTTCTCCATCCTACATTGCCCCTCACTGCCTATTCTAATTCAGACCCTCCGATTCACACCACCCCGTGATGTTTTTCTCACTCCTACGAGTGAATGTAATGTAACACACACCCATACAATGCGCACCACCCCGCGATGTTTTTCAAATACCTATCCTACATTGCCACTGCATGTTCCCTGACCTCCACATGCTGACCACCCCGCGGTGCTTTTCTCCATCCTACATTGCCACTCACTGCCTATCCTAATTCAGACCCTCCGATTCACACCACCCCGTGATGTTTTTCTCACTCCTACTAGTGAATGTAATGTAACACACACCCATACAATGAACACTACCCCGTGATGTTTTTCTCACTCCTACTAGTGAATGTAATGTAACACACACCCATACAATGCGCACCACCCCGCGATGTTTTTCAGAAACCTATCCTACATTGCCACTGCATGTTCCCTGACCTCCCCATGCTGACCACACCGCGGTGCTTTTCTCCATCCTACATTGCCACTCACTGCCTATCCAAATTCAGACCCTCCGATTCGCACCACCCCGTGATGTTTTTCTCACTCCTACTAGTGAATGTAATGTAACACACACCCACACAATGCGCACCACCCCGCGATGTTTTTTAGAAACCTATCCTACATTGCCACTGCATGTTCCCTGACCTCCCCATGCTGACCACCCCGCGGTGCTTTTCTCCATCCTTCATTGCCACTCACTGCCTATCCTAATTCAGACCCTCCGATTCACACCACCCCGTGATGTTTTTCTCACTCCTACTAGTGAATGTAATGTAACACACACCCATACAAGAGCACCACCCCTTTATTTATTTTTCACTCCTACTAGTGAATGTAATGTAACACACACCCATACAATGCGCACCACCCTGTGATGATTTTCTCACTCCTACTGGTGAATGTAATGTAACACACACCCATACAATGTGCACCACCCCGTGATGTTTTTCTCACTCCTCCTAGTGAATGTAATGTAACACACACCCATACAATGCGCACCACCCCGCGATGTTTTTCATAAACCTATCCTACATTGCCACTGTATGTTCCTTGACCTCCCCATGCTGACCAACCCGCGGTGCTTTTCTCCATCCTACATTGCCACTCACTGCCTATCCTAATTCAGACCCTCCGATTCACACCACCCCGTGATGTTTTTCTCACTCCTACTAGTGAATGTAATGTAACACACACCCATACAATGCGCACCAACCATGATGTTTATCTCACTCCTACTAGTGAATGTAATGTAACACACACCCATACAATGTGCACCACCCCGCGATGTTTTTCAGAAACCTATCCTACATTGCCACTGCATGTTCCCTGACCTCCCCATGCTGACCACCCCGCGGTGCTTTTCTCCATCCTACATTGCCACTCACTGCCGATCCTAATTCAGACCCTCCGATTCACACCACCCCGTGATGTTTTTCTCACTCCTACTAGTGAATGTAATGTAACACACACCCACACAATGCGCACCACCCCACGATGTTTTTCAGAAACCTATCCTACATTGCCACTGCATGTTCCCTGACCTCCCCATGCTGACCACCCCGCGGTGCTTTTCTCCATCCTACATTGCCACTCACTGCCTATCCTAATTCAGACGCTCCGATTCACACCACCCCGTGATGTTTTTCTCACTCCTACTAGTGAATGTAATGTAACACACACCCATACAAGAGCACCACCCCGTTATTTTTTTTCACTCCTACTAGTGAATGTAATGTAACACACACCCATACAATGCGCACCACCACGTGATGATTTTCTCACTCCTACTAGTGAATGTAATGTAACACACACCCATACAATGCGCACCACCCCGTGATGTTTTTCTCACTCCTACTAGTGAATGTAATGTAACACACACCCATAAAATGAACAGCAACCCGCGATGTTTTTCACAAACGTATCCTACATTGCCGCAGCATGTTCCCTGACCTCCCCATGCTGACCACCCCGCGGTGCTTTTCTCCATCCTACATTGCCACTCACTGCCTATCCTAATTCAGACCCTCCGATTCACACCACCCCGTGATGTTTTGCTCACTCCTACTAGTGAATGTAATGTAACACACAACCATACAATGCGCACAAGCCCGTGATGTTTTTCTCACTCCTACTAGTGAATGTAATGTAACACACACCCATACAATGCGCACCACCCCGCGATGTTTTTCAGAAACCTATCCTACATTGCCACTGCATGTTCCCTGACCTCCCCATGCTGACCACCCCGCGGTGCTTTTCTCCATCCTACATTGCCACTCATTGCCTATCCTAATTCAGACCCTCCGATTCGCACCACCCCGTGATGTTTTTCTCACTCCTACTAGTGAATGCAATGTAACACACACCCACACAATGCGCACCACCCCGCGATGTTTTTCAGAAACCTATCCTACATTGCCACTGCATGTTCCCTGACCTCCCCATGCTGACCACCCCGCGGTGCTTTTCTCCATCCTACATTGCCACTCACTGCCTATCCTAATTCAGACCCTCCGATTCACACCACCCCGTGATGTTTTTCTCACTCCTACTAGTGAATGTAATGTAACACACACCCATACAATGCGCACCACCCCGCGATGTTTTTCAGAAACCTATCCTACATTGCCACTGCATGTTCCCTGACCTCCCCATGCTGACCACCCCGCGGTGCTTTTCTCCATCCTACATTGCCACTCACTGCCTATCCTAATTCAGACCCTCTGATTCACACCCCCCCTGATGTTTTTCTCACTCCTACTAGTGAATGTAATGTAACACACACCCATACAATGCGCACCACCCCGTGATGATTTTCTCACTCCTAATAGTGGATGTAATGTAACACACACCCATACAATGCGCACCACCCCGTGATGATTTTCTCACTCCTACTAGTGAATGTAATGTAACACACATCCATACAATGCACACCACCCCGTGATGTTTTTCAGAAACCTATGCTACATTGCCACTGCATGTTCCCTGACCTCCCCATGCTGACCACACCGCGGTGCTTTTCTCCATCCTACATTGCCACTCACTGCCTATCCAAATTCAGACCCTCCAATTCGCACCACCCCGTGATGTTTTTCTCACTACTACTAGTGAATGTAATGTAACACACACCCATACAATGCGCACCACCGCGCGATGTTTTTCGGAAACCTATCCTACATTGCCACTGCTTGTTCCCTGTCCTCCCCATGCTGACGACCCCGCGGTGCTTTTCTCCATCCTACATTGCCACTCACTGCCTATCCTAATTCAGACCCTCCGATTCACACCACCCCGCGATGTTTTTCTCACTCCTACTAGTGAATGTAATTTAACACACACCCATACAATGCGCACCACCCCGCGATGTTTTTCAGAAACCTATCCTACATTGCCCTGCATGTTCCCTGACCTCCCCATGCTGACCACCCCGCGGTGCTTTTCTCCATCCTACATTGCCCCTCACTGCCTATTCTAATTCAGACCCTCCGATTCACACCACCCCGTGATGTTTTTCTCACTCCTACGAGTGAATGTAATGTAACACACACCCATACAATGCGCACCACCCCGCGATGTTTTTCAAATACCTATCCTACATTGCCACTGCATGTTCCCTGACCTCCACATGCTGACCACCCCGCGGTGCTTTTCTCCATCCTACATTGCCACTCACTGCCTATCCTAATTCAGACCCTCCGATTCACACCACCCCGTGATGTTTTTCTCACTCCTACTAGTGAATGTAATGTAACACACACCCATACAATGAACACTACCCCGTGATGTTTTTCTCACTCCTACTAGTGAATGTAATGTAACACACACCCATACAATGCGCACCACCCCGCGATGTTTTTCAGAAACCTATCCTACATTGCCACTGCATGTTCCCTGACCTCCCCATGCTGACCACCCCGCGGTGCTTTTCTCCATCCTACATTGCCACTCACTGCCTATCCTAATTCAGACCCTCCGATTCACACCACCCCCTGATGTTTTTCTCACTCCTACTAGTGAATGTAATGTAACACACACCCATACAATGCGCACCACCCTGTGATGATTTTCTCACTCCTACTAGTGAATGTAATGTAACACACACCCATACAATGCGCACCACCCCGTGATGATTTTCTCACTCCTACTAGTGAATGTAATGTAACACACATCCATACAATGCACACCACCCCGTGATGTTTTTCTGAAACGTATGCTACATTGCCACTGCATGTTCCCTGACCTCCCCATGCTGACCACACCGCGGTGCTTTTCTCCATCCTACATTGCCACTCACTGCCTATCCAAATTCAGACCCTCCGATTCGCACCACCCCGTGATGTTTTTCTCACTCCTACTAGTGAATGTAATGTAACACACACCCACACAATGCGCACCACCCCGCGATGTTTTTCAGAAACCTATCCTACATTGCCACTGCATGTTCCCTGACCTCCCCATGCTGACCACCCCGCGGTGCTTTTCTCCATCCATCATTGCCACTCACTGCCTATCCTAATTCAGACCCTCCGATTCACACCACTCCGTGATGTTTTTCTCACTCCTACTAGTGAATGTAATGTAACACACACCCATACAAGAGCACCACCCCTTTATTTTTTTTTTTCACTCCTACTAGTGAATGTAATGTAACACACACCCATACAATGCGCACCACCCTGTGATGATTTTCTCACTCCTACTGGTGAATGTAATGTAACACACACCCATACAATGTGCACCACCCCGTGATATTTTTCTCACTCCTACTAGTGAATGTAATGTAACACACACCCATAAAATGAACAGCAACCCGCGATGTTTTTCACAAACGTATCCTACATTGCCGCAGCATGTTCCCTGACCTCCCCATGCTGACCACCCCGCGGTGCTTTTCTCCATCCTACATTGCCACTCACTGCCTATCCTAATTCAGACCCTCCGATTCACACCACCCCGTGATGTTTTTCTCACTCCTACTAGTGAATGTAATGTAACACACACCCATACAATGCGCACCACCGCGCGATGTTTTTCGGAAACCTATCCTACATTGCCACTGCTTGTTCCCTGTCCTCCCCATGCTGACGACCCCGCGGTGCTTTTCTCCATCCTACATTGCCACTCACTGCCTATCCTAATTCAGACCCTCCGATTCACACCACCCCGCGATGTTTTTCTCACTCCTACTAGTGAATGTAATTTAACACACACCCATACAATGCGCACCACCCCGCGATGTTTTTCAGAAACCTATCCTACATTGCCCTGCATGTTCCCTGACCTCCCCATGCTGACCACCCCGCGGTGCTTTTCTCCATCCTACATTGCCCCTCACTGCCTATTCTAATTCAGACCCTCCGATTCACACCACCCCGTGATGTTTTTCTCACTCCTACGAGTGAATGTAATGTAACACACACCCATACAATGCGCACCACCCCGCGATGTTTTTCAAATACCTATCCTACATTGCCACTGCATGTTCCCTGACCTCCACATGCTGACCACCCCGCGGTGCTTTTCTCCATCCTACATTGCCACTCACTGCCTATCCTAATTCAGACCCTCCGATTCACACCACCCCGTGATGTTTTTCTCACTCCTACTAGTGAATGTAATGTAACACACACCCATACAATGAACACTACCCCGTGATGTTTTTCTCACTCCTACTAGTGAATGTAATGTAACACACACCCATACAATGCGCACCACCCCGCGATGTTTTTCAGAAACCTATCCTACATTGCCACTGCATGTTCCCTGACCTCCCCATGCTGACCACCCCGCGGTGCTTTTCTCCATCCTACATTGCCACTCACTGCCTATCCTAATTCAGACCCTCCGATTCACACCACCCCCTGATGTTTTTCTCACTCCTACTAGTGAATGTAATGTAACACACACCCATACAATGCGCACCACCCTGTGATGATTTTCTCACTCCTACTAGTGAATGTAATGTAACACACACCCATACAATGCGCACCACCCCGTGATGATTTTCTCACTCCTACTAGTGAATGTAATGTAACACACATCCATACAATGCACACCACCCCGTGATGTTTTTCTGAAACGTATGCTACATTGCCACTGCATGTTCCCTGACCTCCTCATGCTGACCACACCGCGGTGCTTTTCTCCATCCTACATTGCCACTCACTGCCTATCCAAATTCAGACCCTCCGATTCGCACCACCCCGTGATGTTTTTCTCACTCCTACTAGTGAATGTAATGTAACACACACCCACACAATGCGCACCACCCCGCGATGTTTTTCAGAAACCTATCCTACATTGCCACTGCATGTTCCCTGACCTCCCCATGCTGACCACCCTGCGGTGCTTTTCTCCATCCATCATTGCCACTCACTGCCTATCCTAATTCAGACCCTCCGATTCACACCACCCCGTGATGTTTTTCTCACTCCTACTAGTGAATGTAATGTAACACACACCCATACAAGAGCACCACCCCTTTATTTTTTTTTCACTCCTACTAGTGAATGTAATGTAACACACACCCATACAATGCGCACCACCCTGTGATGATTTTCTCACTCCTACTGGTGAATGTAATGTAACACACACCCATACAATGTGCACCACCCCGTGATATTTTTCTCACTCCTACTAGTGAATGTAATGTAACACACACCCATAAAATGAACAGCAACCCGCGATGTTTTTCACAAACGTATCCTACATTGCCGCAGCATGTTCCCTGACCTCCCCATGCTGACCACCCCGCGGTGCTTTTCTCCATCCTACATTGCCACTCACTGCCTATCCTAATTCAGACCCTCCGATTCACACCACCCCGTGATGTTTTTCTCACTCCTACTAGTGAATGTAATGTAACACACACCCATACAATGCGCACCAACCATGATGTTTATCTCACTCCTACTAGTGAATGTAATGTAACACACACCCATACAATGCGCACCACCCCGCGATGTTTTTCAGAAACCTATCCTACATTGCCACTGCATGTTCCCTGACCTCCCCATGCTGACCACCCCGCCGTGCTTTTCTCCATTCTACATTGCCACTCATTGCCTATCCTAATTCAGACTCTCCGATTCGCACAACCCCGTGATGTTTTTCTCACTCCTACTAGTGAATGTAATGTAACACACACCCACACAATGCGCACCACCCCGCGATGTTTTTCAGAAACCTATCCTTCATTGCCACTGCATGTTCCCTGACGTCCCCATGCAGACCACCCCGCGGTGCTTTTCTCCATCCTACATTGCCACTCACTGCCTATCCTAATTCAGACCCTCCGATTCAAACCACCCCGCGATGTTTTTCTCACTCCTACTTGTGAATGTAATTTAAGACACACCCATACAATGCGCACCACCCCGGATGTTTTTCAGAAACCTATCCTACATTGCCCTGCATGTTCCCTGACCTCCCCATGCTGACCACCCCGCGGTGCTTTTCTCCATCCTACATTGCCCCTCACTGCCTATCCTAATTCAGACCCTCCGATTCACACCACCCCGTGATGTTTTTCTCACTCCTACGAGTGAATGTAATGTAACACACACCCATACAATGCGCACCACCCCGCGATGTTTTTCAAATACCTATCCTACATTGCCACTGCATGTTCCCTGACCTCCACATGCTGACCACCCCGCGGTGCTTTTCTCCATTCTACATTGCCACTCACTGCCTATCCTAATTCAGACCCTCCGATTCACACCACCCCGTGATGTTTTTCTCACTCCTACTAGTGAATGTAATGTAACACACACCCATACAATGAGCACTACACCGTGATGTTTTTCTCACTCCTACTAGTGAATGTAATGTAACACACAACCATACAATGCGCACAAGCCCGTGATGTTTTTCTCACTCCTACTAGTGAATGTAATGTAACACACACCCATACAATGCGCACCACCCCGCGATGTTTTTCAGAAACCTATCCTACATTGCCACTGCATGTTCCCTGACCTCCCCATGCTGACCACCCCGCGGTGCTTTTCTCCATCCTACATTGCCACTCATTGCCTATCCTAATTCAGACCCTCCGATTCGCACCACCCCGTGATGTTTTTCTCACTCCTACTAGTGAATGCAATGTAACACACACCCACACAATGCGCACCACCCCGCGATGTTTTTCAGAACCCTATCCTACATTGCCACTGCATGTTCCCTGACCTCCCCATGCTGACCACCCCGCGGTGCTTTTCTCCATCCTACATTGCCACTCACTGCCTATCCTAATTCAGACCCTCCGATTCACACCACCCCGTGATGTTTTTCTCACTCCTACTAGTGAATGTAATGTAACACACACCCATACAATGCGCACCACACCGCGATGTTTTTCAGAAACCTATCCTACATTGCCACTGCATGTTCCCTGACCTCCCCATGCTGACCACCCCGCGGTGCTTTTCTCCATCCTACATTGCCACTCACTGCCTATCCTAATTCAGACCCTCTGATTCACACCCCCCCTGATGTTTTTCTCACTCCTACTAGTGAATGTAATGTAACACACACCCATACAATGCGCACCACCCCGTGATGATTTTCTCACTCCTACTAGTGAATGTAATGTAACACACATCCATACAATGCACACCACCCCGTGATGTTTTTCAGAAACCTATGCTACATTGCCACTGCATGTTCCCTGACCTCCCCATGCTGACCACACCGCGGTGCTTTTCTCCATCCTACATTGCCACTCACTGCCTATCCAAATTCAGACCCTCCAATTCGCACCACCCCGTGATGTTTTTCTCACTACTACTAGTGAATGTAATGTAACACACACCCATACAATGCGCACCACCGCGCGATGTTTTTCGGAAACCTATCCTACATTGCCACTGCATGTTCCCTGTCCTCCCCATGCTGACGACCCCGCGGTGCTTTTCTCCATCCTACATTGCCACTCACTGCCTATCCTAATTCAAACCCTCCGATTCACACCACCCCGCGATGTTTTTCTCACTCCTACTAGTGAATGTAATTTAACACACACCCATACAATGCGCACCACCCCGCGATGTTTTTCAGAAACCTATCCTACATTGCCACTGCATGTTCCCTGACCTCCCCATGCTGACCACCCCGCGGTGCTTTTCTCCATCCTACATTGCCACTCACTGCCTATCCTAATTCAGACCCTCTGATTCACACCCCCCTGATGTTTTTCTCACTCCTACTAGTGAATGTAATGTAACACACACCCATACAATGCGCACCACCCCGTGATGATTTTCTCACTCCTAATAGTGGATGTAATGTAACACACACCCATACAATGCGCACCACCCCGTGATGATTTTCTCACTCCTACTAGTGAATGTAATGTAACACACATCCATACAATGCACACCACCCCGTGATGTTTTTCAGAAACCTATGCTACATTGCCACTGCATGTTCCCTGACCTCCCCATGCTGACCACACCGCGGTGCTTTTCTCCATCCTACATTGCCACTCACTGCCTATCCAAATTCAGACCCTCCAATTCGCACCACCCCGTGATGTTTTTCTCACTACTACTAGTGAATGTAATGTAACACACACCCATACAATGCGCACCACCGCGCGATGTTTTTCGGAAACCTATCCTACATTGCCACTGCATGTTCCCTGTCCTCCCCATGCTGACGACCCCGCGGTGCTTTTCTCCATCCTACATTGCCACTCACTGCCTATCCTAATTCAGACACTCCGATTCACACCACCCCGCGATGTTTTTCTCACTCCTACTAGTGAATGTAATTTAACACACACCCATACAATGCGCACCACCCCGCGATGTTTTTCAGAAACCTATCCTACATTGCCCTGCATGTTCCCTGACCTCCCCATGCTGACCACCCCGCGGTGCTTTTCTCCATCCCACATTGCCCCTCACTGCCTATTCTAATTCAGACCCTCCGATTCACACCACCCCGTGATGTTTTTCTCACTCCTACGAGTGAATGTAATGTAACACACACCCATACAATGCGCACCACCCCGCGATGTTTTTCAAATACCTATCCTACATTGCCACTGCATGTTCCCTGACCTCCACATGCTGACCACCCCGCGGTGCTTTTCTCCATCCTACATTGCCACTCACTGCCTATCCTAATTCAGACCCTCCGATTCACACCACCCCGTGATGTTTTTCTCACTCCTACTAGTGAATGTAATGTAACACACACCCATACAATGAACACTACCCCGTGATGTTTTTCTCACTCCTACTAGTGAATGTAATGTAACACACACCCATACAATGCGCACCACCCCGCGATGTTTTTCAGAAACCTATCCTACATTGCCACTGCATGTTCCCTGACCTCCCCATGCTGACCACCCCGCGGTGCTTTTCTCCATCCTACATTGCCACTCAATGCCTATCCTAATTCAGACCCTCCGATTCACACCACCCCCTGATGTTTTTCTCACTCCTACTAGTGAATGTAATGTAACACACACCCATACAATGCGCACCACCCTGTGATGATTTTCTCACTCCTACTAGTGAATGTAATGTAACACACACCCATACAATGCGCACCACCCCGTGATGATTTTCTCACTCCTACTAGTGAATGTAATGTAACACACATCCATACAATGCACACCACCCCGTGATGTTTTTCAGAAACGTATGCTACATTGCCACTGCATGTTCCCTGACCTCCCCATGCTGACCACACCGCGGTGCTTTTCTCCATCCTACATTGCCACTCACTGCCTATCCAAATTCAGACCCTCCGATTCGCACCACCCCGTGATGTTTTTCTCACTCCTACTAGTGAATGTAATGTAACACACACCCACACAATGCGCACCACCCCGCGATGTTTTTCAGAAACCTATCCTACATTGCCACTGCATGTTCCCTGACCTCCCCATGCTGACCACCCCGCGGTGCTTTTCTCCATCCTTCATTGCCACTCACTGCCTATCCTAATTCAGACCCTCCGATTCACACCACCCCGTGATGTTTTTCTCACTCCTACTAGTGAATGTAATGTAACACACACCCATACAAGAGCACCACGCCTTTATTTTTTTTTTCACTCCTACTAGTGAATGTAATGTAACACACACCCATACAATGCGCACCACCCTGTGATGATTTTCTCACTCCTACTGGTGAATGTAATGTAACACACACCCATACAATGTGCACCACCCCGTGATGTTTTTCTCACTCCTCCTAGTGAATGTAATGTAACACACACCCATACAATGCGCACCACCCCGCGATGTTTTTCATAAACCTATCCTACATTGCCACTGTATGTTCCTTGACCTCCCCATGCTGACCAACCCGCGGTGCTTTTCTCCATCCTACATTGCCACTCACTGCCTATCCTAATTCAGACCCTCCGATTCACACCACCCCGTGATGTTTTTCTCACTCCTACTAGTGAATGTAATGTAACACACACCCATACAATGCGCACCAACCATGATGTTTATCTCACTCCTACTAGTGAATGTAATGTAACACACACCCATACAATGTGCACCACCCCGCGATGTTTTTCAGAAACCTATCCTACCTTGCCACTGCATGTTCCCTGACCTCCCCATGCTGACCACCCCGCGGTGCTTTTCTCCATCCTACATTGCCACTCACTGCCGATCCTAATTCAGACCCTCCGATTCACACCACCCCGTGATGTTTTTCTCACTCCTAGTAGTGAATGTAATGTAACACACACCCATACAATGCGCACCACCCCACGATGTTTTTCACAAACCTATCCTACATTGCCACTGCATGTTCCCTGACCTCCCCATGCTGACCACCCCGCGGTGCTTTTCTCCATCCTACATTGCCACTCACTGCCTATCCAAATTCAGACCCTCCGATTCGCACCACCCCGTGATGTTTTTCTCACTCCTACTAGTGAATGTAATGTAACACACACCCACACAATGCGCACCACCCTGCGATGTTTTTCAGAAACCTATCCTACATTGCCACTGCATGTTCCCTGACCTCCCCATGCTGACCACCCCGCGGTGCTTTTCTCCATCCTTCATTGCCACTCACTGCCTATCCTAATTCAGACCCTCCGATTCACACCACCCCGTGATGTTTTTCTCACTCCTACTAGTGAATGTAATGTAACACACAATCATACAAGAGCACCACGCCTTTATTTTTTTTTTCACTCCTACTAGTGAATGTAATGTAACACACACCCATACAATGCGCACCACCCTGTGATGATTTTCTCACTCCTACTGGTGAATGTAATGTAACACACACCCATACAATGTGCACCACCCCGTGATGTTTTTCTCACTCCTCCTAGTGAATGTAATGTAACACACACCCATACAATGCGCACCACCCCGCGATGTTTTTCATAAACCTATCCTACATTGCCACTGTATGTTCCTTGACCTCCCCATGCTGACCAACCCGCGGTGCTTTTCTCCATCCTACATTGCCACTCACTGCCTATCCTAATTCAGACCCTCCGATTCACACCACCCCGTGATGTTTTTCTCACTCCTACTAGTGAATGTAATGTAACACACACCCATACAATGCGCACCAACCATGATGTTTATCTCACTCCTACTAGTGAATGTAATGTAACACACACCCATACAATGTGCACCACCCCGCGATGTTTTTCAGAAACCTATCCTACCTTGCCACTGCATGTTCCCTGACCTCCCCATGCTGACCACCCCGCGGTGCTTTTCTCCATCCTACATTGCCACTCACTGCCGATCCTAATTCAGACCCTCCGATTCACACCACCCCGTGATGTTTTTCTCACTCCTAGTAGTGAATGTAATGTAACACACACCCATACAATGCGCACCACCCCACGATGTTTTTCACAAACCTATCCTACATTGCCACTGCATGTTCCCTGACCTCCCCATGCTGACCACCCCGCGGTGCTTTTCTCCATCCTACATTGCCACTCACTGCCTATCCTAATTCAGACCCTCCGATTCACACCACCCCGTGATGTTTTTCTCACTCCTACTAGTGAATGTAATGTAACACACACCCATACAAGAGCACCACCCCGTTATTTTTTTTCACTCCTACTAGTGAATGTAATGTAACACACACCCATACAATGCGCACCACCACGTGATGATTTTCTCACTCCTACTAGTGAATGTAATGTAACACACACCCATACAATGCGCACCACCCCGTGATGTTTTTCTCACTCCTACTAGTGAATGTAATGTAACACACACCCATAAAATGAACAGCAACCCGCGATGTTTTTCACAAACGTATCCTACATTGCCGCAGCATGTTCCCTGACCTCCCCATGCTGACCACCCCGCGGTCCTTTTCTCCATCCTACATTGCCACTCACTGCCTATCCTAATTCAGACCCTCCGATTCACACCACCCCGTGATGTTTTTCTCACTCCTACTAGTGAATGTAATGTAACACACACCCATACAATGCGCACCAACCATGATGTTTATCTCACTCCTACTAGTGAATGTAATGTAACACACACCCATACAATGCGCACCACCCCACGATGTTTTTCAGAAACCTATCCTACATTGCCACTGCATGTTCCCTGACCTCCCCATGCTGACCACCCCGCGGTGCTTTTCTCCATTCTACATTGCCACTCATTGCCTATCCTAATTCAGACCCTCCGATTCGCACCACCCCGTGATGTTTTTCTCACTCCTACTAGTGAATGTAATGTAACACACACCCACACAATGCGCACCACCCCGCGATATTTTTCAGAAACCTATCCTTCATTGCCACTGCATGTTCCCTGACGTCCCCATGCAGACCACCCCGCGGTGCTTTTCTCCATCCTACATTGCCATTCACTGCCTATCCTAATTCAGACCCTCCGATTCACACCACCCCGCGATGTTTTTCTCACTCCTACTTGTGAATGTAATTTAAGACACACCCATACAATGCGCACCACCCCGGATGTTTTTCAGAAACCTATCCTACATTGCCCTGCATGTTCCCTGACCTCCCCATGCTGACCACCCCGCGGTGCTTTTCTCCATCCTACATTGCCCCTCACTGCCTATCCTAATTCAGACCCTCCGATTCACACCACCCCGTGATGTTTTTCTCACTCCTACGAGTGAATGTAATGTAACACACACCCATACAATGCGCACCACCCCGCGATGTTTTTCAAATACCTATCCTACATTGCCACTGCATGTTCCCTGACCTCCACATGCTGACCACCCCGCGGTGCTTTTCTCCATTCTACATTGCCACTCACTGCCTATCCTAATAAAGACCCTCCGATTCACACCACCCCGTGATGTTTTTCTCACTCCTACTAGTGAATGTAATGTAACACACACCCATACAATGAGCACTACACCGTGATGTTTTTCTCACTCCTACTAGTGAATGTAATGTAACACACAACCATACAATGCGCACAAGCCCGTGATGTTTTTCTCACTCCTACTAGTGAATGTAATGTAACACACACCCATACAATGCGCACCACCCCGCGATGTTTTTCAGAAACCTATCCTACATTGCCACTGCATGTTCCCTGACCTCCCCATGCTGACCACCCCGCGGTGCTTTTCTCCATCCTACATTGCCACTCATTTCCCATTCCAAATCAGACCCTCCTATTCGCACCACCCCGTGATGTTTTTCTCACTCCTACTAGTGAATGCAATGTAACACACACCCACACAATGCGCACCACCCCGCGATGTTTTTCACAAACCTATCCTACATTGCCACTGCATGTTCCCTGACCTCCCCATGCTGACCACCCCGCGGTGCTTTTCTCCATCCTACATTGCCCCTCACTGCCTATCCTAATTCAGACCCTCCGATTCACACCACCCCGTGATGTTTTTCTCACTCCTACTAGTGAATGTAATGTAACACACACCCATACAATGCGCACCACACCGCGATGTTTTTCAGAAACCTATCCTACATTGCCACTGCATGTTCCCTGACCTCCCCATGCTGACCACCCCGCGGTGCTTTTCTCCATCCTACATTGCCCCTCACTGCCTATCCTAATTCAGACCCTCTGATTCACACCCCCCCTGATGTTTTTCTCACTCCTACTAGTGAATGTAATGTAACACACACCCATACAATGCGCACCACCCCGTGATGATTTTCTCACTCCTAGTAGTGGATGTAATGTAACACACACCCATACAATGCGCACCACCCCGTGATGATTTTCTCACTCCTACTAGTGAATGTAATGTAACACACACCCATACAATGCGCACCACCCCGTGATGATTTTCTCACTCCTAGTAGTGGATGTAATGTAACACACACCCATACAATGCGCACCACCCCGTGATGATTTTCTCACTCCTACTAGTGAATGTAATGTAACACACATCCATACAATGCGCACCACCCCGCGATGTTTTTCAGAAACCTATCCTACATTGCCACTGCATGTTCCCTGACCTCCCCATGCTGACCACCCCGCGGTGCTTTTCTCCATCCTACATTGCCACTCACTGCCTATCCTAATTCAGACCCTCCGATTCACACCACCCCGTGATGTTTTTCTCACTCCTACTAGTGAATGTAATGTAACACACACCCATACAATGCGCACCACCCTGTGATGATTTTCTCACTCCTACTAGTGAATGTAATGTAACACACACCCATACAATGCGCACCACCCCGTGATGATTTTCTCACTCCTACTAGTGAATGTAATGTAACACACATCCATACAATGCACACCACCCCGTGATGTTTTTCAGAAACGTATGCTACATTGCCACTGCATGTTCCCTGACCTCCCCATGCTGACCACACCGCGGTGCTTTTCTCCATCCTACATTGCCACTCACTGCCTATCCAAATTCAGACCCTCCGATTCGCACCACCCCGTGATGTTTTTCTCACTCCTACTAGTGAATGTAATGTAACACACACCCACACAATGCGCACCACCCCGCGATGTTTTTCAGAAACCTATCCTACCTTGCCACTGCATATTCCCTGACCTCCCCATGCTGACCACCCCGCGGTGCTTTTCTCCATCCTTCATTGCCACTCACTGCCTATCCTAATTCAGACCCTCCGATTCACACCACCCCGTGATGTTTTTCTCACTCCTACTAGTGAATGTAATGTAACACACACCCATACAAGAGCACCACGCCTTTATTTTTTTTTCACTCCTACTAGTGAATGTAATGTAACACACACCCATACAATGCGCACCACCCTGTGATGATTTTCTCACTCCTACTGGTGAATGTAATGTAACACACACCCATACAATGTGCACCACCCCGTGATGTTTTTCTCACTCCTCCTAGTGAATGTAATGTAACACACACCCATACAATGCGCACCACCCCGCGATGTTTTTCATAAACCTATCCTACATTGCCACTGTATGTTCCTTGACCTCCCCATGCTGACCAACCCGCGGTGCTTTTCTCCATCCTACATTGCCACTCACTGCCTATCCTAATTCAGACCCTCCGATTCACACCACCCCGTGATGTTTTTCTCACTCCTACTAGTGAATGTAATGTAACACACACCCATACAATGCGCACCAACCATGATGTTTATCTCACTCCTACTAGTGAATGTAATGTAACACACACCCATACAATGTGCACCACCCCGCGATGTTTTTCAGAAACCTATCCTACATTGCCACTGCATGTTCCCTGACCTCCCCATGCTGACCACCCCGCGGTGCTTTTCTCCATCCTACATTGCCACTCACTGCCGATCCTAATTCAGACCCTCCGATTCACACCACCCCGTGATGTTTTTCTCACTCCTACTAGTGAATGTAATGTAACACACACCCATACAATGCGCACCACCCCACGATGTTTTTCAGAAACCTATCCTACATTGCCACTGCATGTTCCCTGACCTCCCCATGCTGACCACCCCGCGGTGCTTTTCTCCATCCTACATTGCCACTCACTGCCTATCCTAATTCAGACCCTCCGATTCACACCACCCCGTGATGTTTTTCTCACTCCTACTAGTGAATGTAATGTAACACACACCCATACAAGAGCACCACCCCGTTATTTTTTTTCACTCCTACTAGTGAATGTAATGTAACACACACCCATACAATGCGCACCACCACGTGATGATTTTCTCACTCCTACTAGTGAATGTAATGTAACACACACCCATACAATGCGCACCACCCCGTGATGTTTTTCTCACTCCTACTAGTGAATGT
Organism: Cavia porcellus; assembly: GCF_034190915.1. Taxonomy (NCBI): domain Eukaryota; kingdom Metazoa; phylum Chordata; class Mammalia; order Rodentia; family Caviidae; genus Cavia; species Cavia porcellus. The sequence continues at coordinate 789,988 of NW_026947589.1, forward strand.
AATGTAACACACACCCATAAAATGAACAGCAACCCGCGATGTTTTTCACAAACGTATCCTACATTGCCGCAGCATGTTCCCTGACCTCCCCATGCTGACCACCCCGCGGTCCTTTTCTCCATCCTACATTGCCACTCACTGCCTATCCTAATTCAGACCCTCCGATTCACACCACCCCGTGATGTTTTTCTCACTCCTACTAGTGAATGTAATGTAACACACACCCATACAATGCGCACCAACCATGATGTTTATCTCACTCCTACTAGTGAATGTAATGTAACACACACCCATACAATGCGCACCACCCCGCGATGTTTTTCAGAAACCTATCCTACATTGCCACTGCATGTTCCCTGACCTCCCCATGCTGACCACCCCGCGGTGCTTTTCTCCATTCTACATTGCCACTCATTGCCTATCCTCATTCAGACCCTCCGATTCGCACCACCCCGTGATGTTTTTCTCACTCCTACTAGTGAATGTAATGTAACACACACCCACACAATGCGCACCACCCCGCGATGTTTTTCAGAAACCTATCCTTCATTGCCACTGCATGTTCCCTGACGTCCCCATGCAGACCACCCCGCGGTGCTTTTCTCCATCCTACATTGCCACTCACTGCCTATCCTAATTCAGACCCTCCGATTCACACCACCCCGCGATGTTTTTCTCACTCCTACTTGTGAATGTAATTTAAGACACACCCATACAATGCGCACCACCCCGGATGTTTTTCAGAAACCTATCCTACATTGCCCTGCATGTTCCCTGACCTCCCCATGCTGACCACCCCGCGGTGCTTTTCTCCATCCTACATTGCCCCTCACTGCCTATCCTAATTCAGACCCTCCGATTCACACCACCCCGTGATGTTTTTCTCACGCCTACGAGTGAATGTAATGTAACACACACCCATACAATGCGCACCACCCCGCGATGTTTTTCAAATACCTATCCTATATTGCCACTGCATGTTCCCTGACCTCCACATGCTGACCACCCCGCGGTGCTTTTCTCCATTCTACAATGCCACTCACTGCCTATCCTAATTCAGACCCTCCGATTCACACCACCCCGTGATGTTTTTCTCACTCCTACTAGTGAATGTAATGTAACACACACCCATACAATGAGCACTACACCGTGATGTTTTTCTCACTCCTACTAGTGAATGTAATGTAACACACAACCATACAATGCGCACAAGCCCGTGATGTTTTTCTCACTCCTACTAGTGAATGTAATGTAACACACACCCATACAATGCGCACCACCCCTCGATGTTTTTCAGAAACCTATCCTACATTGCCACTGCATGTTCCCTGACCTCCCCATGCTGACCACCCCGCGGTGCTTTTCTCCATCCTACATTGCCACTCATTGCCTATCCTAATTCAGACCCTCCGATTCGCACCACCCCGTGATGTTTTTCTCACTCCTACTAGTGAATGCAATGTAACACACACCCACACAATGCGCACCACCCCGCGATGTTTTTCAGAAACCTATACTACATTGCCACTGCATGTTCCCTGACCTCCCCATGCTGACCACCTCGCGGTGCTTTTCTCCATCCTACATTGCCACTCACTGCCTATCCTAATTCAGACCCTCCGATACACACCACCCCGTGATGTTTTTCTCACTCCTACTAGTGAATGTAATGTAACACACACCCATACAATGCGCACCACACCGCGATGTTTTTCAGAAACCTATCCTACATTGCCACTGCATGTTCCCTGACCTCCCCATGCTGACCACCCCGCGGTGTTTTTCTCCATCCTACATTGCCACTCACTGCCTATCCTAATTCAGACCCTCTGATTCACACCCCCCCTGATGTTTTTCTCACTCCTACTAGTGAATGTAATGTAACACACACCCATACAATGCGCACCACCCCGTGATGATTTTCTCACTCCTACTAGTGGATGTAATGTAACACACACCCATACAATGCGCACCACCCCGTGATGATTTTCTCACTCCTACTAGTGAATGTAATGTAACACACATCCATACAATGCACACCACCCCGTGATGTTTTTCAGAAACCTATGCTACATTGCCACTGCATGTTCCCTGACCTCCCCATGCTGACCACACCGCGGTGCTTTTCTCCATCCGACATTGCCACTCACTGCCTATCCAAATTCAGACCCTCCAATTCGCACCACCCCGTGATGTTTTTCTCACTACTACTAGTGAATGTAATGTAACACACACCCATACAATGCGCACCACCGCGCGATGTTTTTCGGAAACCTATCCTACATTGCCACTGCATGTTCCCTGTCCTCCCCATGCTGACGACCCCGCGTTGCTTTTCTCCATCCTACATTGCCACTCACTGCCTATCCTAATTCAGACCCTCCGATTCAGACCACCCCGCGATGTTTTTCTCACTCCTACTAGTGAATGTAATTTAACACACACCCATACAATGCGCACCACCCCGCGATGTTTTTCAGAAACCTATCCTACATTGCCCTGCATGTTCCCTGACCTCCCCATGCTGACCACCCCGCGGTGCTTTTCTCCATCCTACATTGCCCCTCACTGCCTATCCTAATTCAGACCCTCCGATTCACACCACCCCGTGAATTTTTTCTCACTCCTACGAGTGAATGTAATGTAACACACACCCATACAATGCGCACGACCCCGCGATGTTTTTCAAATACCTATCCTACTTTGCCACTGCATGTTCACTGACCTCCACATGCTGACCACCCCGCGGTGCTTTTCTCCATCCTACATTGCCACTCACTGCCTATCCTAATTCAGACCCTCCGATTCACACCACCCCGTGATGTTTTTCTCACTCCTACTAGTGAATGTAATGTAACACACACCCATACAATGAACACTACCCCGTGATGTTTTTCTCACTCCTACTAGTGAATGTAATGTAACACACACCCATACAATGCGCACCACCCCGCGATGTTTTTCAGAAACCTATCCTACATTGCCACTGCATGTTCCCTGACCTCCCCATGCTGACCACCTCGCGGTGCTTTTCTCCCTCCTACATTGCCACTCACTGCCTATCCTAATTCAGACCCTCCGATTCACACCACCCCCTGATGTTTTTCTCACTCCTACTAGTGAATGTAATGTAACACACACCCATACAATGCGCACCACCCTGTGATGATTTTCTCACTCCTACTAGTGAATGTAATGTAACACACCCCCATACAATGCGCACCACCCCGTGATGATTTTCTCACTCCTACTAGTGAATGTAATGTAACACACATCCATACAATGCACACCACCCCGTGATGTTTTTCAGAAACCTATGCTACATTGCCACTGCATGTTCCCTGACCTCCCCATGCTGACCACACCGCGGTGCTTTTCTCCATCCTACATTGCCACTCACTGCCTATCCAAATTCAGACCCTCCGATTCGCACCACCCCGTGATGTTTTTCTCACTCCTACTAGTGAATGTAATGTAACACACACCCACACAATGCGCACCACCCCGCGATGTTTTTCAGAAAACCATCCTACATTGCCACTGCATGTTCCCTGACCTCCCCATGCTGACCACCCCGCGGTGCTTTTCTCCATCCTTCATTGCCACTCACTGCCTATCCTAATTCAGACCCTCCGATTCACACCACCCCGTGATGTTTTTCTCACTCCTACTAGTGAATGTAATGTAACACACACCCATACAAGAGCACCACCCCTTTATTTTTTTTTCACTCCTACTAGTGAATGTAATGTAACACACACCCATACAATGCGCACCACCCTGTGATGATTTTCTCACTCCTACTAGTGAATGTAATGTAACACACACCCATACAATGTGCACCACCCCGTGATGTTTTTCTCACTCCTCCTAGTGAATGTAATGTAACACACACCCATACAATGCGCACCACCCCGCGATGTTTTTCATAAACCTATCCTACATTGCCACTGTATGTTCCTTGACCTCCCCATGCTGACCAACCCGCGGTGCTTTTCTCCATCCTACATTGCCACTCACTGCCTATCCTAATTCAGACACTCCGATTCACACCACCCCGTGATGTTTTTCTCACTCCTACTAGTGAATGTAATGTAACACACACCCATACAATGCGCACCAACCATGATGTTTATCTCACTCCTACTAGTGAATGTAATGCAACACACACCCATACAATGCGCACCACCCCGCGATGTTTTTCAGAAACCTATCCTACATTGCCACTGCATGTTCCCTTACCTCCGCATGCTGACCACCCCGCGGTGCTTTTCTCCATCCTACATTGCCACTCACTGCCGATCCTATTTCAGACCCTCCGATTCACACCACCCCGTGATGTTTTTCTCACTCCTACTAGTGAATGTAATGTAACACACACCCATACAATGCGCACCACCCCACGATGTTTTTCAGAAACCTATCCTACATTGCCACTGCATGTTCCCTGACCTCCCCATGCTGACCACCCCGCGGTGCTTTTCTCCATCCTACATTGCCACTCACTGCCTATCCTAATTCAGACCCTCCGATTCACACCACCCCGTGATGTTTTTCTCACTCCTACTAGTGAATGTAATGTAACACACACCCATACAATGCGCACCAACCATGATGTTTATCTCACTCCTACTAGTGAATGTAATGTAACACACACCCATACAATGCGCACCACCCCGCGATGTTTTTCAGAAACCTATCCTACATTGCCACTGCATGTTCCCTGACCTCCCCATGCTGACCACCCCGCAGTGCTTTTCTCCATTCTACATTGCCACTCATTGCCTATCCTAATTCAGACCCTCCGATTCGCACCACCCCGTGATGTTTTTCTCACTCCTACTAGTGAATGTAATGTAACACACACCCACACAATGCGCACCACCCCGCGATGTTTTTCAGAAACCTATCCTTCATTGCCACTGCATGTTCCCTGACGTCCCCATGCAGACCACCCCGCGGTGCTTTTCTCCATCCTACATTGCCACTCACTGCCTATCCTAATTCAGACCCTCCGATTCACACCACCCCGCGATGTTTTTCTCACTCCTACTTGTGAATGTAATTTAAGACACACCCATACAATGCGCACCACCCCGGATGTTTTTCAGAAACCTATCCTACATTGCCCTGCATGTTCCCTGACCTCCCCATGCTGACCACCCCGCGGTGCTTTTCTCCATCCTACATTGCCCCTCACTGCCTATCCTAATTCAGACCCTCCGATTCACACCACCCCGTGATGTTTTTCTCACTCCTACTAGTGAATGTAATGTAACACACACCCATATAAGAGCACCACCCCTTTATTTTTTTTCACTCCTACTAGTGAATGTAATGTAACACACACCCATACAATGCGCACCACCCTGTGATGATTTTCTCACTCCTACTAGTGAATGTAATGTAACACACACCCATACAATGTGCACCACCCCGTGATGTTTTTCTCACTCCTCCTAGTGAATGTAATGTAACACACACCCATACAATGCGCACCACCCCGCGATGTTTTTCATAAACCTATCCTACATTGCCACTGTATGTTCCCTGACCTCCCCATGCTGACCAACCCGCGGTGCTTTTCTCCATCCTACATTGCCACTCACTGCCTATCCTTATTCAGACCCTCCGATTCACACCACCCCGTGATGTTTTTCTCACTCCTACTAGTGAATGTAATGTAACACACACCCATACAATGCGCACCAACCATGATGTTTATCTCACTCCTACTAGTGAATGTAATGTAACACACACCCATACAATGCGCACCACCCCGCGATGTTTTTCAGAAACCTATCCTACATTGCCACTGCATGTTCCCTGACCTCCCCATGCTGACCACCCCGCGGTGCTTTTCTCCATCCTACATTGCCACTCACTGCCGATCCTTATTCAGACCCTCCGATTCACACCACCCCGTGATGTTTTTCTCACTCCTACTAGTGAATGTAATGTAACACACACCCATACAATGCGCACCAACCATGATGTTTATCTCACTCCTACTAGTGAATGTAATGTAACACACACCCATACAATGCGCACCAACCATGATGTTTATCTCACTCCTACTAGTGAATGTAATGTAACACACACCGATACAATGCGCACCACCCCGCGATGTTTTTCAGAAACCTATCCTACATTGCCACTGCATGTTCCCTGACCTCCCCATGCTGACCACCCCGCGGTGCTTTTCTCCATCCTACATTGCCACTCACTGCCGATCCTAATTCAGACCCTCCGATTCACACCACCCCGTCATGTTTTTCTCACTCCTACTAGTGAATGTAATGTAACACACACCCATACAATGCGCACCACCCCACGATGTTTTTCAGAAACCTATCCTACATTGCCACTGCATGTTCCCTGACCTCCCCATGCTGACCACCCCGCGGTGCTTTTCTCCATCCTTCATTGCCACTCACTGCCTATCCTTATTCAGACCCTCCGATTCACACCACCCCGTGATGTTTTTCTCACTCCTATTAGTGAATGTAATGTAACACACACCCATACAAGAGCACCACCCCTTTATTTTTTTTTCACTCCTACTAGTGAATGTAATGTAACACACACCCATACAATGCGCACCACCCTGTGATGATTTTCTCACTCCTACTAGTGAATGTAATGTAACACACACCATACAATGTGCACCACCCCGTGATGTTTTTCTCACTCCTCCTAGTGAATGTAATGTAACACACACCCATACAATGCGCACCACCCCGCGATGTTTTTCATAAACCTATCCTACATTGCCACTGTATGTTCCTTGACCTCCCCATGCTGACCAACCCGCGGTGCTTTTCTCCATCCTACATTGCCACTCACTGCCTATCCTAATTCAGACCCTCCGATTCACACCACCCCGTGATGTTTTTCTCACTCCTACTAGTGAATGTAATGTAACACACACCCATACAATGCGCACCAACCATGATGTTTATCTCACTCCTACTAGTGAATGTAATGTAACACACACCCATACAATGCGCACCACCCCGCGATGTTTTTCAGAAACCTATCCTACATTGCCACTGCATGTTCCCTGACCTCCGCATGCTGACCACCCCGCGGTGCTTTTCTCCATCCTACATTGCCACTCACTGCCGATCCTAATTCAGACCCTCCGATTCACACCACCCCGTGATGTTTTTCTCACTCCTACTAGTGAATGTAATGTAACACACACCCATACAATGCGCACCACCCCACGATGTTTTTCAGAAACCTATCCTACATTGCCACTGCATGTTCCCTGACCTCCCCATGCTGACCACCCCGCGGTGCTTTTCTCCATCCTACATTGCCACTCACTGCCTATCCTAATTCAGACCCTCCGATTCACACCACCCCGTGATGTTTTTCTCACTCCTACTAGTGAATGTAATGTAACACACACCCATACAAGAGCACCACCCCGTTATTTTTTTTTCACTCCTACTAGTGAATGTAATGTAACACACACCCATACAATGCGCACCACCACGTGATGATTTTCTCACTCCTACTAGTGAATGTAATGTAACACACACCCATACAATGCGCACCACCCCGTGATGTTTTTCTCACTCCTACTGGTGAATGTAATGTAACACACACCCATAAAATGAACAGCACCCCGCGATGTTTTTCACAAACGTATCCTAAATTGCCGCAGCATGTTCCCTGACCTCCCCATGCTGACCACCCCGCGGTGCTTTTCTCCATCCTACATTGCCACTCACTGCCTATCCTAATTCAGACCCTCCGATTCACACCACCCCGTGATGTTTTTCTCACTCCTACTAGTGAATGTAATGTAACACACACCCATACAATGCGCACCAACCATGATGTTTATCTCACTCCTACTAGTGAATGTAATGTAACACACACCCATACAATGCGCACCACCCCGCGATGTTTTTCAGAAACCTATCCTACATTGCCACTGCATGTTCCCTGACCTCCCCATGCTGACCACCCCGCGGTGCTTTTCTCCATTCTACATTGCCACTCATTGCCTATCCTAATTCAGACCCTCCGATTCGCACAACCCCGTGATGTTTTTCTCACTCCTACTAGTGAATGTAATGTAACACACACCCACACAATGCGCACCACCCCGCGATGTTTTTCAGAAACCTATCCTTCATTGCCACTGCATGTTCCCTGACGTCCCCATGCAGACCACCCGGCGGTGCTTTTCTCCATCCTACATTGCCACTCACTGCCTATCCTAATTCAGACCCTCCGATTCACACCACCCCGCGATGTTTTTCTCACTCCTACTTGTGAATGTAATTTAAGACACACCCATACAATGCGCACCACCCCGGATGTTTTTCAGAAACCTATCCTACATTGCCCTGCATGTTCCCTGACCTCCCCATGCTGACCACCCCGCGGTGCTTTTCTCCATCCTACATTGCCCCTCACTGCCTATCCTAATTCAGACCCTCCGATTCACACCACCCCGTGATGTTTTTCTCACTCCTACTAGTGAATGTAATGTAACACACACCCATACAATGCGCACCAACCATGATGTTTATCTCACTCCTACTAGTGAATGTAATGTAACACACACCCATACAATGCGCACCACCCCGCGATGTTTTTCAGAAACCTATCCTACATTGCCACTGCATGTTCCCTGACCTCCCCATGCTGACCACCCCGCGGTGCTTTTCTCCATCCTACATTGCCACTCACTGCCGATCCTTATTCAGACCCTCCGATTCACACCACCCCGTGATGTTTTTCTCACTCCTACTAGTGAATGTAATGTAACACACACCCATACAATGCGCACCAACCATGATGTTTATCTCACTCCTACTAGTGAATGTAATGTAACACACACCCATACAATGCGCACCAACCATGATGTTTATCTCACTCCTACTAGTGAATGTAATGTAACACACACCCATACAATGCGCACCACCCCGCGATGTTTTTCAGAAACCTATCCTACATTGCCACTGCATGTTCCCTGACCTCCCCATGCTGACCACCCCGCGGTGCTTTTCTCCATCCTTCATTGCCACTCACTGCCTATCCTAATTCAGACCCTCCGATTCACACCACCCCGTGATGTTTTTCTCACTCCTATTAGTGAATGTAATGTAACACACACCCATACAAGAGCACCACCCCTTTATTTTTTTTTCACTCCTACTAGTGAATGTAATGTAACACACACCCATACAATGCGCACCACCCTGTGATGATTTTCTCACTCCTACTAGTGAATGTAATGTAACACACACCCATACAATGTGCACCACCCCGTGATGTTTTTCTCACTCCTCCTAGTGAATGTAATGTAACACACACCCATACAATGCGCACCACCCCGCGATGTTTTTCATAAACCTATCCTACATTGCCACTGTATGTTCCTTGACCTCCCCATGCTGACCAACCCGCGGTGCTTTTCTCCATCCTACATTGCCACTCACTGCCTATCCTAATTCAGACCCTCCGATTCACACCACCCCGTGATGTTTTTCTCACTCCTACTAGTGAATGTAATGTAACACACACCCATACAATGCGCACCAACCATGATGTTTATCTCACTCCTACTAGTGAATGTAATGTAACACACACCCATACAATGCGCACCACCCCGCGATGTTTTTCAGAAACCTATCCTACATTGCCACTGCATGTTCCCTGACCTCCGCATGCTGACCACCCCGCGGTGCTTTTCTCCATCCTACATTGCCACTCACTGCCGATCCTAATTCAGACCCTCCGATTCACACCACCCCGTGATGTTTTTCTCACTCCTACTAGTGAATGTAATGTAACACACACCCATACAATGCGCACCACCCCACGATGTTTTTCAGAAACCTATCCTACATTGCCACTGCATGTTCCCTGACCTCTCCATGCTGACCACCCCGCGGTGCTTTTCTCCATCCTACATTGCCACTCACTGCCTATCCTAATTCAGACCCTCCGATTCACACCACCCCGTGATGTTTTTCTCACTCCTACTAGTGAATGTAATGTAACACACACCCATACAAGAGCACCACCCCGTTATTTTTTTTCACTCCTACTAGTGAATGTAATGTAACACACACCCATACAATGCGCACCACCACGTGATGATTTTCTCACTCCTACTAGTGAATGTAATGTAACACACACCCATACAATGCGCACCACCCCGTGATGTTTTTCTCACTCCTACTGGTGAATGTAATGTAACACACACCCATAAAATGAACAGCACCCCGCGATGTTTTTCACAAACGTATCCTACATTGCCGCAGCATGTTCCCTGACCTCCCCATGCTGACCACCCCGCGGTGCTTTTCTCCATCCTACATTGCCACTCACTGCCTATCCTAATTCAGACCCTCCGATTCACACCACCCCGTGATGTTTTTCTCACTCCTACTAGTGAATGTAATGTAACACACACCCATACAATGCGCACCAACCATGATGTTTATCTCACTCCTACTAGTGAATGTAATGTAACACACACCCATACAATGCGCACCACCCCGCGATGTTTTTCAGAAACGTATCCTACATTGCCACTGCATGTTCCCTGACCTCCCCATGCTGACCACCCCGCGGTGCTTTTCTCCATTCTACATTGCCACTCATTGCCTATCCTAATTCAGACCCTCCGATTCGCACCACCCCGTGATGTTTTTCTCACTCCTACTAGTGAATGTAATGTAACACACACCCACACAATGCGCACCACCCCGCGATGTTTTTCAGAAACCTATCCTTCATTGCCACTGCATGTTCCCTGACGTCCCCATGCAGACCACCCCGCGGTGCTTTTCTGCATCCTACATTGCCACTCACTGCCTATCCTAATTCAGACCCTCCGATTCACACCACCCCGCGATGTTTTTCTCACTCCTACTTGTGAATGTAATTTAAGACACACCCATACAATGCGCACCACCCCGGATGTTTTTCAGAAACCTATCCTACATTGCCCTGCATGTTCCCTGACCTCCCCATGCTGACCACCCCGCGGTGCTTTTCTCCATCCTACATTGCCCCTCACTGCCTATCCTAATTCAGACCCTCCGATTCACACCACCCCGTGATGTTTTTCTCACTCCTACTAGTGAATGTAATGTAACACACACCCATATAAGAGCACCACCCCTTTATTTTTTTTTCACTCCTACTAGTGAATGTAATGTAACACACACCCATACAATGCGCACCACCCTGTGATGATTTTCTCACTCCTACTAGTGAATGTAATGTAACACACACCCATACAATGTGCACCACCCCGTGATGTTTTTCTCACTCCTCCTAGTGAATGTAATGTAACACACACCCATACAATGCGCACCACCCCGCGATGTTTTTCATAAACCTATCCTACATTGCCACTGTATGTTCCCTGACCTCCCCATGCTGACCAACCCGCGGTGCTTTTCTCCATCCTACATTGCCACTCACTGCCTATCCTTATTCAGACCCTCCGATTCACACCACCCCGTGATGTTTTTCTCACTCCTACTAGTTAATGTAATGTAACACACACCCATACAATGCGCACCAACCATGATGTTTATCTCACTCCTACTAGTGAATGTAATGTAACACACACCCATACAATGCGCACCACCCCGCGATGTTTCTCAGAAACCTATCCTACATTGCCACTGCATGTTCCCTGACCTCCCCATGCTGACCACCCCGCGGTGCTATTCTCCATCCTACATTGCCACTCACTGCCTATCCTAATTCAGACCCTCCGATTCGCACCACCCCGTGATGTTTTTCTCACTCCTACTAGTGAATGTAATGTAACACACACCCACACAATGCGCACCACCCCGCGATGTTTTTCAGAAACCTATCCTACATTGCCACTGCATGTTCCCTGACCTCCCCATGCTGACCACCCCGCGGTGCTTTTCTCCATCCTACATTGCCACTCACTGCCTATCCTAATTCAGACCCTCCGATTCACACCACCCCGTGATGTTTTTCTCACTCCTACTAGTGAATGTAATGTAACACACACCCATACAATGCGCACCACCCTGTGATGTTTTTCTCACTCCTACTAGTGAATGTAATGTAACACACACCCATACAATACGCACCACCCTGTGATGTTTTTCTCACTCCTACTAGTGAATGTAATGTAACACACACCCATACAATGCGCACCACCCCGCGATGTTTTTCAGAAACCTATCCTACATTGCCACTGCACGTTCCCTGACGTCCCCATGCTGACCACCCCGCGGTGCTTTTCTCCATCCTACATTGCCACTCACTGCCTATCCTAATTCAGACCCTCCGATTCACACCACCCCGTGATGTTTTTCTCACTCCTACTAGTGAATGTAATTTAACACACACCCATACAATGCGCACCACCCCGCGATGTTTTTCAGAAACCTATCCTACATTTCCCTGCATGTTCCCTGACCTCCCCATGCTGACCACCCCGCGGTGCTTTTCTCCATCCTACATTGCCCCTCACTGCCTATCCTAATTCAGACCCTCCGATTCACACCACCCCGTGATGTTTTTCTCACTCCTACTAGTGAATGTAATGTAACACACATCCATACAATGCGCACCACCCCGTGATGATTTTCTCACTCCTACTAGTGGATGTAATGTAACACACACCCATACAATGCGCACCACCCCGTGATGATTTTCTCACTCCTACTAGTGAATGTAATGTAACACACATCCATACAATGCACACCACCCCGTGATGTTTTTCAGAAACCTATGCTATATTGCCACTGCATGTTCCCTGACCTCCCCATGCTGACCACACCGCGGTGCTTTTCTCCATCCTACATTGCCACTCACTGCCTATCCAAATTCAGACCCTCCTATTCGCACCACCCCGTGATGTTTTTCTCACTCTTACTAGTGAATGTAATGTAACACACACCCACACAATGCGCACCACCCCGCGATGTTTTTCAGAAACCTATCCTACATTGCCACTGCATGTTCCCTGACCTCCCCATGCTGACCACCCCGCGGTGCTTTTCTTAATCCTACATTGCCACTCACTGCCTATCCTAATTCAGACCCTCCGATTCACACCACCCCGTGATGTTTTTCTCACTCCTACTAGTGAATGTAATGTAACACACACCCATACAATGCGCACCGACCATGATGTTTATCTCACTCCTACTAGTGAATGTAATGTAACACACACCCATACAATGCTCACCACCCCGCGATGTTTTTCAGAAACCTATCCTACATTGCCACTGCATGTTCCCTGACCTCCCCGTGCTGACCCCCCCGCGGTGCTTTTCTCCATCCTACATTGCCACTCACTGCCGATCCTAATTCAGACCCTCCGATTCACACCACCCCGTGATGTTTTTCTCACTCCTACTAGTGAATGTAATGTAACACACACCCATACAATGCGCACCACCCCGCGATGTTTTTCAGAAACCTATCCTACATTGCCACTGCATGTTCCCTGACCTCCCCATGCAGACCATCCCTCGGTGCTTTTCTCCATCCTACATTGCCACTCACTGATTATCCTAATTCAGACCCTCCGATTCACACCACCCCGTGATGTTTTTCTCACTCCTACTAGTGAATGTAATGTAACACACACCCATACAAGAGCACCACCCCGTTATTTTTTTCACTCCTACTAGTGAATGTAATGTAACATACACCCATACAATGCGCACCACCCCGTGATGTTTTTCTCACTCCTACTAGTGAATGTAATGTAACACACACCCATACAAGAGTACCACCCCGTTATTTTTTTTCACTCCTACTAGTGAATGTAATGTAACATACACCCATACAATGCGCACCACCACGTGATGATTTTCTCACTCCTACTAGTGAATGTAATGTAACACACACCCATACAATGCGCACCACCACGCGATGTTTTTCAGAAACCTATCCTACATTTCCACTGAATGTTCCCTGACTTCCCCATGCTGACCCCCCCACGGTGCTTTTCTCCATCCTACATTGCAACTCACTGCCTATCCTAATTCAGACCCTCCGATTCACACCACCCCGTGATGTTTTTCTCACTCCTACTAGTGAATGTAATGTAACACACACCCATACAATGCGCACCACCCCATGATGTTTTTCTCACTCCTACTAGTGAATGTAATGTAACACACACCCATACAATGCGCAACACCCCGCGATGTTTTTCGGAAACCTATCCTACAATGCCACTGCATGTTCCCTTTCCTCCCCATGCTGACCACCCCGCGGTGCTTTTCTCCATCCTACATTGCCACTCACTGCCTATCCTAATTCAGACCCTCCGATTCACACCACCCCGTGATGTTTTTCTCACTCCTACTAGTGAATGTAATGTAACACACACCCATACAATGCGCACCACCCCGTGATGTTTTTCTCACTCCTACTAGTGAATGTAATGTAACACACACCCATACAATACGCACAACCCCGTGATGTTTTTCTCACTCCTACTAGTGAATGTAATGTAACACACACCCATACAATGCGCACCACCCCGTGATGTTTTTCTCACTCCTACTAGTGAATGTAATGTAACACACACCCATACAATGCGCACCGCACCGTGATGTTTTTCTCACTCCTACTAGTGAATGTAATGTAACACACACCCATACAATGCGCACCACCCCGCGATGTTGTTCAGAAACCTATCCTACATTGCCACTGCATGTTCCCTGACCTCCCCATGCTGACCACCCCACGGTGCTTTTCTCCATCCTACATTGCCACTCACTGCCTATACTAATTCAGACGCTCCGATTCACACCACCCCGTGATGTTTTGCTCACTCCTACTAGTGAATGTAATGTAACACACAACCATACAATGCGCACCAGCCCGTGATGTTTTTCTCACTCCTACTAGTGAATGTAATGTAACACACACCCATACAATGCGCACCACCCCGCGATGTTTTTCAGAAACCTATCCTACATTGCCACTGCATGTTCCCTGACCTCCCCATGCTGACCACACCGCGGTGCTTTTCTCCATCCTACATTGCCACTCATTGCCTATCCTAATTCAGTCCCTCCGATTCGCACCACCCCGTGATGTTTTTCTCACTCCTACTAGTGAATGTAATGTAACACACACCCACACAATGCGCACCACCCCGCGATGTTTTTCAGAAACCTATCCTACATTGCCACTGCATGTTCCCTGACGTCCCCATGCTTACCACCCCGTGGTGCTTTTCTCCATCCTACATTGCCACTCACTGCCTATCCTAATTCAGACCCTCCGATTCACACCACACCGCGATGTTTTTCTCACTCCTACTAGTGAATGTAATTTAACACACACCCATACAATGCGCACCACCCCGCGATATTTTTCAGAAACCTATCCTACATTGCCCTGCATGTTCCCTGACCTCCCCATGCTGACCACCCCGTGGTGCTTTTCTCCATCCTACATTGCCCCTCACTGCCTATCCTAATTCAGAACCTCCGATTCACACCACCCCGTGATGTTTTTCTCACTCCTACTAGTGAATGTAATGTAACACACACCCATACAATGCGCACCACCCCGCGATGTTTTTCAAATACCTATCCTACATTGCCACTGCATGTTCCCTGACCTCCAATGCTGACCACCCCGCCGTGCTTTTCTCCATCCTACATTGCCGCTCACTGCCTATCCTAATTCAGACCCTCCGATTCACACCACCCCGTGATGTTTTTCTCACTCCTACTAGTGAATGTAATGTAACACACACCCATACAATGAGCACCACCCCGTGATGTTTTTCTCACTCCTACTAGTGAATGTAATGTAACACACACCCATACAATGCGCACCACCCCGCGATGTTTTTTAGAAACCTATCCTACATTGCCACTGCATGTTCCCTGACCTCCCCATGCTGACCACCCCGCGGTGCTTTTCTCCATCCTATATTGCCACTCACTGCCTATCCTAATTCAGACCCTCCGATTCACACCACCCCCTGATTTTTTTCTCACTCCTACTAGTGAATGTAATGTAACACACACCCATACAATGCGCACCACCCCGTGATGATTTTCTCACTCCTACTAGTGAATGTAATGTAACACACACCCATACAATACGCACCACCCCGTGATGTTTTTCTCACTCCTACTAGTGAATGTAATGTAACACACACCCATACAATGCGCACCACCCCGTGATGTTTTTCTCACTCCTATTAGTGAATGTAATGTAACACACACCCATACAATGCGCACCACCTCGTGATGTTTTTCTCAATCCTACTAGTGAATGTAATGTAACACACACCCATACAATGCGCACCACCCCGCGATGTTTTTCAGAAACCTATCCTACATTGCCACTGCATGTTCCCTGACCTCCCCATGCTGACCACCCCACGGTGCTTTTCTCCATCCTACATTGCCACTCACTGCCTATACTAATTCAGACCCTCCGATTCACACCACCCCGTGATGTTTTTCTCACTCCTACTAGTGAATGTAATGTAACACACACCCATACAATGCGCACCACCCCGTGATGTTTTTCTCACTCCTACTAGTGAATGTAATGTAACACACACCCATACAATGCGCAACACCCCGCGATGTTTTTCGGAAACCTATCCTACATTGCCACTGCATGTTCCCTGACCTCCCCATGCTGACCACCCAGCGTTGCTTTTCTCCATCCTACATTGCCACTCACTGCCTATCCTAATTCAGACCCTCCGATTCACACCACCCTGTGATGTTTTTCTCACTCCTACTAGTGAATGTAAGGTAACACACACCCATACAATGCGCACCACTCCGTGATGTTTTTCTCACTCCTACTAGTGAATGTAATGTAACATAAACCCATACAAAACGCAACACCCCGTGATGTTTTTCTCACTCCTACTAGTGAATGTAATGTAACACACACCCACACAATGCGCACCACCCCGCGATGTTTTTCAGAAACCTATCCTACATTGCCACTGCATGTTCCCTGACCTCCCCATGCTGACCACCCCGCGGTGCTTTTCTTAATCCTACATTGCCACTCACTGCCTATCCTAATTCAGACCCTCCGATTCACACCACCCCGTGATGTTTTTCTCACTCCTACTAGTGAATGTAATGTAACACACACCCATACAATGCGCACCAACCATGATGTTTATCTCACTCCTACTAGTGAATGTAATGTAACACACACCCATACAATGCTCACCACCCCGCGATGTTTTTCAGAAACCTATCCTACATTGCCACTGCATGTTCCCTGACCTCCCCATGCTGACCACCCCGCGGTGCTTTTCTCCATCCTACATTGCCACTCACTGCCGATCCTAATTCAGACCTTCCGATTCACACCACCCCGTGATGTTTTTCTCACTCCTACTAGTGAATGTAATGTAACACACACCCATACAATGCGCACCACCCCGCGATGTTTTTCAGAAACCTATCCTACATTGCCACTGCATGTTCCCTGACCTCCCCATGCAGACCACCCCTCGGTGCTTTTCTCCATCCTACATTGCCACTCACTGATTATCCTAATTCAGACCCTCCGATTCACACCACCCCGTGATGTTTTTCTCACTCCTACTAGTGAATGTAATGTAACACACACCCATACAAGAGCACCACCCCGTTATTTTTTTCACTCCTACTAGTGAATGTAATGTAACATACACCCATACAATGCGCACCACCCCGTGATGTTTTTCTCACTCCTACTAGTGAATGTAATGTAACACACACCCATACAAGAGTACCACCCCGTTATTTTTTTTCACTCCTACTAGTGAATGTAATGTAACATACACCCATACAATGCGCACCACCACGTGATGATTTTCTCACTCCTACTAGTGAATGTAATGTAACACACACCCATACAATGCGCACCACCACGCGATGTTTTTCAGAAACCGATCCTACATTTCCACTGAATGTTCCCTGACTTCCCCATGCTGACCCCCCCACGGTGCTTTTCTCCATCCTACATTGCCACTCACTGCCTATCCTAATTCAGACCCTCCGATTCACAGCACCCCGTGATGTTTTTCTCACTCCTACGTGTGAATGTAATGTAACACACACCCACACAATCCTCACCACCCCGCGATGTTTTTCAGAAAATTATCCTACATTGCCACTGCCTGTTCCCTGACCTCCCCATGCTGCCCACTCCGCGGTGCTTTTCTCCATCCTACATTGCCACTCACTGCCTATCCTAATTCAGACCCTCCGACTCACACCACCCCGTGATGTTTTTCTCACTCCTACTAGTGAATGTAATGTAACACACACCCATACAATGCGCACCACCCCGCGATGTTTTTCAGAAACCTATCCTACATTGCCACTGCATGTTCCCTGACCTCCCCATGCAGACCACCCCTCGGTGCTTTTCTCCATCCTACATTGCCACTCACTGATTATCCTAATTCAGACCCTCTGATTCACACCACCCCGTGATGTTTTTCTCACTCCTACTAGTGAATGTAATGTAACACACACCCATACAAGAGCACCACCCCGTTATTTTTTTCACTCCTACTAGTGAATGTAATGTAACATACACCCATACAATGCGCACCACCCCGTGATGTTTTTCTCACTCCTACTAGTGAATGTAATGTAACACACACCCATACAAGAGTACCACCCCGTTATTTTTTTTCACTCCTACTAGTGAATGTAATGTAACATACACCCATACAATGCGCACCACCACGTGATGATTTTCTCACTCCTACTAGTGAATGTAATGTAACACACACCCATACAATGCGCACCACCACGCGATGTTTTTCAGAAACCTATCCTACATTTCCACTGAATGTTCCCTGACTTCCCCATGCTGACCCCCCCACGGTGCTTTTCTCCATCCTACATTGCCACTCACTGCCTATCCTAATTCAGACCCTCCGATTCACAGCACCCCGTGATGTTTTTCTCACTCCTACTAGTGAATGTAATGTAACACACACCCACACAATCCTCACCACCCCGCGATGTTTTTCAGAAAATTATCCTACATTGCCACTGCCTGTTCCCTGACCTCCCCATGCTGCCCACTCCGCGGTGCTTTTCTCCATCCTACATTGCCACTCACTGCCTATCCTAATTCAGACCCTCCGACTCACACCACCCCGTGATGTTTTTCTCACTCCTACTAGTGAATGTAATGTAACACACACCCATACAATGCGCACCACCCCGCGATGTTTTTCAGAAACCTATCCTATATTGCCACTTCATGTTCCCTGACCTCCCCATGCTGACCACCCCGCGGTGCTTTTCTCCATCCTACATTGCCACTCACTGCCTATCCTAATTCAGACCCTCCGATTCACACCACCCCCTGATGTTTTTCTCACTCCTACTAGTGAATGTAATGTAACACACACCCATACAATGCGCACCACCACGTGATGATTTTCTCACTCCTACTAGTGGATGTAATGTAACACACACCCATACAAGGCGCATCACCCCGTGATGATTTTCTCACTGCTACTAGTGAATGTAATGTAACACACATCCATACAATGCACACCACCCCGTGATGTTTTTCAGAAACCTATCCTAGATTGCCACTGCATGTTCCCTGACCTCCCCATGCTGACCACACCGCGGTGCTTTTCTCCACCCTACATTGCCACTCACTGCCTATCCAAATTCAGACCCTCTGATTCGCACCACCCCGTGATGTTTTTCTCACTCCTACTAGTGAATGTAATGTAACACACACCCACACAATGCGCACCACCCCGCGATGTTTTTCAGAAACCTATCCTACATTGCCACTGCATGTTCCCTGACCTCCCCATGCTGACCACCCCGCGGTGCTTTTCTCCATCCTACATTGCCACTCACTGCCTATTCTAATTCAGACCCTCTGATTCACACCACCCCGTGATGTTTTTCTCACTCCTACTAGTGAATGTAATGTAACACACACCCATACAAGAGCACCAACCCATTATTTTTTTTCACTCCTACTAGTGAATGTAATGTAACACACACCCATACAATGCGCACCACCCCGTGATGATTTTCTCACTCCTACTAGTGAATGTAACGTAACACACACCCATACAATGCGCACCACCCCGTGATGTTTTTCTCACTCCTACTAGTGAATGTAAGGTAACACACACCCATACAATGCACACCACCCCGCGATGTTTTTCAGAAACTTATCCTACATTGCCACTGCATGTTCCCTGACCTCCCCATCCTGACCACCCCGCGGTGCTTTTCTCCATCCTACATTGCCACTCACTGCCTATCCTAATTCAGACCCTCCGAATCACACCACCCCGCGATGTTTTTCTCACTCCTACTAGTGAATGTAATTTAACACACACCCATACATAGCGCACCACTACGCGATGTTTTTCAGAAACCTATCCTACATTGCCACTGCATGTTCCCTGACCTCTCCATGCTGACCACCCCGCGGTGCTTTTCTCCATCCTACATTGCCACGCACTGCCTATCCTAATTCAGACCCTCCGATTCACACCACCCCGTGATGTTTTTCTCACTCTTACTAGCGAATATAATGTAACACACACCCACACAATGCGAACCACCCCGCGATGTTTTTCAGAAAATTATCCTACATTGCCACTGCCTGTTCCCTGACCTCCCCATGCTGACCACTCCGCGGTGCTTTTCTCCATCCTACATTGCCAATCACTGCCTATCCTAATTCAGACCCTCCGACTCACACCACCCCGTGATGTTTTTCTCACTCCTACTAGTGAATGTAATGTAACACACACCCATACAATGCGCACCACCCCGTGATGTTTTTCTCACTCCTACTAGTGAATGTAATGTAACACAGACCCGTACAATGCACACCACCCCGTGATGATTTTCTCACTCCTACTAGTGAATGTAATGTAACACACACCCATACAATGCGCACCACCCCGTGATGTTTTTCTCACTCCTACTAGTGAATGTAATGTAACACACACCCATACAATGCACAACACCCCGCGATGTTTTTCGGAAACCTATCCTACATTGCCACTGCATGTTCCCTGACCTCCCCATGCTGACCACCCCGCGTTGCTTTTCTCCATCCTACATTGCCACTCACTGCCTATCCTAATTCAGACCCTCCGATTCACACCACCCTGTGATGTTTTTCTCACTCCTACTAGTGAATGTAATGTAACACACACCCATACAATGCGCACCACTCCGTGATGTTTTTCTCACTCCTACTAGTGAATGTAATGTAACTTACACCCATACAAAACGCAACACCCCGTGATGTTTTTCTCACTCCTACTAGTGAATGTAATGTAACACACACCCATACAATGCGCACCACCCCGCGATGTTTTTCAGAAACCTATCCTACATTGCCACTGCATGTTCCCTGACCTCCCCATGCTCACCACTCCGCGGTGCTTTTCTCCATCCCACATTGCCACTCACTGCCTATCCTAATTCAGACCCTCCGATTCACACCACCCCGTGGTGTTTTTCTCACTCCTACTAGTGAATGTAATGTAACACACACCCATACATTGCGCACCACCCCGTGATGTTTTTCTCACTCCTACTAGTGAATGTAATGTAACACACACCCACACAATCCGCACCACCCCGCGATGTTTTTCAGAAAATTATCCTACATTGCCACTGCCTGTTCCCTGACCTCCCCATGCTGCCCACTCCGCGGTGCTTTTCTCCATCCTACATTGCCACTCACTGCCTATCCTAATTCAGACCCTCCGACTCACACCACCCCGTGATGTTTTTCTCAGTCCTACTAGTGAATGTAATGTAACACACACCCATACAATGCGCACCACCCCGCCATGTTTTTCAGAAACCTATCCTACATTGCCACCGCATGTTCCCTGACCTCCCCATGCTGACCACCGCGCGGTGCTTTTCTACCTCCTACATTGCCACTCACTGCCTATCCTAATTCAGACCAACCGATTCACAACAGGCAGTGATGTTTTTCTCACTCCTACTAGTGAATGTAATGTAACACACACCCATACAATGCGCACCACCCCGTGATGTTTTTCAGAAAACTATCCTACATTGCCACTGCATGTTCCCTGACCTCCACATGCTGACCACCCCGATGGGCTTTTCTCCATCCTACATTGCCACTCACTGCCTATCCTAATTCAGACCCTCCGATTCACACCACCCCGTGATGTTTTTCTCACTCCTACTAGTGAATGTAATGTAACACACACGCATACAATGCGCACCACCCCGTGATGTTTTTCTCACTCCTACTAGTGAATGTAATGTAACACACACCCATACAATGCGCACCACCCCGCGATATTTTTCAGAAACCTATCCTACATTGCCCTGCATGTTCCCTGACCTCCCCATGCTGACCACCCCGCGGTGCTTTTCTCCATCCTACATTGCCACTCACTGCCTATCCTTATTCAGACCCTCCGATTCACACCACCCCGTGATGTTTTTCTCACTCCTACTAGTGAATGTAATGTAACACACACCCATACAATGCGCACCACCCCGCGATGTTTTTCAAACACCTATCCTACATTGCCACTGCATGTTCCCTGACCTCCACATGCTGACCACCCCGCGGTGCTTTTCTCCATCCTACATTGCCACTCACTGCCTATCCTAATTCAGAACCTCCGATTCACACTACCCCGTGATGTTTTCTCACTCCTACTAGTGAATGTAATGTAACATACACCCATACAATGAGCACTACCCCGTGATGTTTTTCTCACTCCTACTAGTGAATGTAATGTAACACACACCCATACAATGCGCACCACCCCGCGATGTTTTTCAGAAACCTATCCTACATTGCCACTGCATGTTCCCTGACCTCCCCATGCTGACCACCCCGCGGTGCTATTCTCCATCCTACATTGCCACTCACTGCCTATCCTAATTCAGACCCTCCAATTCACACCACCCCGTGATGTTTTTCTCACTCCTACTAGTGAATGTATTGTAACACACACCCATACAATGCGCACCACCACGTGATGATTTTCTCACTCCTACTAGTGGATGTAATGTAACACACACCCATACAAGGCGCATCACCCCGTGATGATTTTCTCACTCCTACTAGTGAATGTAATGTAACACACATCCATACAATGCACACCACCCCGTGATGTTTTTCAGAAACCTATCCTAGATTGCCACTGCATGTTCCCTGACCTCCCCATGCTGACCACACCGCGGTGCTTTTTCCACCCTACATTGCCACTCACTGCCTATCCAAATTCAGACCCTCTGATTCGCACCACCCCGTGATGTTTTTCTCACTCCTACTAGTGAATGTAATGTAACACACACCCACACAATGCGCAACACCCCGCGATGTTTTTCAGAAACCTATCCTACATTGCCACTGCATGTTCCCTGAACTCCCCATGATGACCACCCCGCGGTGCTTTTCTCCATCCTACATTGCCACTCACTGCCTATTCTAATTCAGACCCTCCGATTCACACCACCCCGTGATGTTTTTCTCACTCCTACTAGTGAATGTAATGTAACACACACCCATACAAGAGAACCACCCCATTATTTTTTTTCACTCCTACTAGTGAATGTAATGTAACACACACCCATACAATGCGCACCACCCCGTGATGATTTTCTCACTCCTACTAGTGAATGTAATGTAACACACACCCATACAATGCGCACCACCCCGTGATGTTTTTCTCACTCTTACTAGTGAATGTAATGTAACACACACCCACACAATGCGCACCACCCCGCGATGTTTTTTAGAAACCTATCCTACATTGCCACTGCATGTTCCCTGACCTCCCCATGCTGACCACCCCGCGGTGCTTTTCTTAATCCTACATTGCCACTCACTGCCTATCCTAATTCAGACCCTCCGATTCACACCACCCCGTGATGTTTTTCTCACTCCTACTAGTGAATGTAATGTAACACACACCCATACAATGCGCACCAACCATGATGTTTATCTCACTCCTACTAGTGAATGTAATGTAACACACACCCATACAATGCTCACCACCCCGCGATGTTTTTCAGAAACCTAACCTACATTGCCACTGCATGTTCCCTGACCTCCCCATGCTGACCACCCCGCGGTGCTTTTCTCCATCCTACATTGCCACTCACTGCCGATCCTAATTCAGACCCTCCGATTCACACCACCCCGTGATGTTTTTCTCACTCCTACTAGTGAATGTAATGTAACACACACCCATACCATGCGCACCACCCCGCGATGTTTTTCAGAAACCTATCCTACATTGCCACTGCATGTTCCCTGACCTCCCCATGCAGACCACCCCTCGGTGCTTTTCTCCATCCTACATTGCCACTCACTGATTATCCTAATACAGACCCTCTGATTCACACCACCCCGTGATGTTTTTCTCACTCCTACTAGTGAATGTAATGTAACACACACCCATACAAGAGCACCACCCCGTTATTTTTTTCACTCCTACTAGTGAATGTAATGTAACATACACCCATACAATGCGCACCACCCCGTGATGTTTTTCTCACTCCTACTAGTGAATGTAATGTACCACACACCCATACAAGAGTACCACCCCGTTATTTTTTTTCACTCCTACTAGTGAATGTAATGTAACATACACCCATACAATGCGCACCACCACGTGATGATTTTCTCACTCCTACTAGTGAATGTAATGTAACACACACCCATACAATGCGCACCACCACGCGATGTTTTTCAGAAACCTATCCTACATTTCCACTGAATGTTCCCTGACTTCCCCATGCTGACCCCCCCACGGTGCTTTTCTCCATCCTACATTGCCACTCACTGCCTATCCTAATTCAGACCCTCCGATTCACAGCACCCCGTGATGTTTTTCTCACTCCTACTAGTGAATGTAATGTAACACACACCCATACAATGCGCACCACCCCATGATGTTTTTCTCACTCCTACTAGTGAATGTAATGTAACACACACCCATACAATGCGCAACACCCCGCGATGTTTTTCGGAAACCTATCCTACAATGCCACTGCATGTTCCCTTTCCTCCCCATGCTGACCACCCCGCGGTGCTTTTCTCCATCCTACATTGCCACTCACTGCCTATCCTAATTCAGACCCTCCGATTCACACCACCCCGTGATGTTTTTCTCACTCCTACTAGTGAATGTAATGTAACACACACCCATACAATGCGCACCACCCCGTGATGTTTTTCTCACTCCTACTAGTGAATATAATGTAACACACACCCATACAATACGCACAACCCCGTGATATTTTTCTCACTCCTACTAGTGAATGTAATGTAACACACACCCATACAATGCGCACCACCCCGTGATGTTTTTCTCACTGCTACTAGTGAATGTAATGTAACACACACCCATACAATGCGCACCGCACCGTGATGTTTTTCTCACTCCTACTAGTGAATGTAATGTAACACACACCCATACAATGCGCACCACCCCGCGATGTTGTTCAGAAACCTATCCTACATTGCCACTGCATGTTCCCTGACCTCCCCATGCTGACCACCCCACGGTGCTTTTCTCCATCCTACATTGCCACTCACTGCCTATACTAATTCAGACGCTCCGATTCACACCACCCCGTGATGTTTTGCTCACTCCTACTAGTGAATGTAATGTAACACACAACCATACAATGCGCACCAGCCCGTGATGTTTTTCTCACTCCTACTAGTGAATGTAATGTAACACACACCCATACAATGCGCACCACCCCGCGATGTTTTTCAGAAACCTATCCTACATTGCCACTGCATGTTCCCTGACCTCCCCATGCTGACCACACCGCGGTGCTTTTCTCCATCCTACATTGCCACTCATTGCCTATCCTAATTCAGTCCCTCCGATTCGCACCACCCCGTGATGTTTTCCTCACTCCTACTAGTGAATGTAATGTAACACACACCCACACAATGCGCACCACCCCGCGATGTTTTTCAGAAACCTATCCTACATTGCCACTGCATGTTCCCTGACGTCCCCATGCTTACCACCCCGTGGTGCTTTTCTCCATCATACATTGCCACTCACTGCCTATCCTAATTCAGACCCTCCGATTCACACCACACCGCGATGTTTTTCTCACTCCTACTAGTGAATGTAATTTAACACACACCCATACAATGCGCACCACCCCGCGATGTTTTTCAGAAACCTATCCTACATTGCCCTGCATGTTCCCTGACCTCCCCATGCTGACCACCCCGTGGTGCTTTTCTCCATCCTACATTGCCCCTCACTGCCTATCCTAATTCAGAACCTCAAATTCACACCACCCCGTGATGTTTTTCTCACTCCTACGAGTGAATGTAATGTAACACACACCCATACAATGTGCACCACCCCGCGATGTTTTTCAAATACCTATCCTACATTGCCACTGCATGTTCCCTGACCTCCAATGCTGACCACCCCGCCGTGCTTTTCTCCATCCTACATTGCCGCTCACTGCCTATACTAATTCAGACCCTCCGATTCACACCACCCCGTGATGTTTTTCTCACTCCTACTAGTGAATGTAATGTAACACACACCCATACAATGAGCACCACCCCGTGATGTTTTTCTCACTCCTACTAGTGAATGTAATGTAACACACACCCATACAATGCGCACCACCCCGCGATGTTTTTTAGAAACCTATCCTACATTGCCACTGCATGTTCCCTGACCTCCCCATGCTGACCACCCCGCGGTGCTTTTCTCCATGCTATATTGCCACTCACTGCCTATCCTAATTCAGACCCTCCGATTCACACCACCCCCTGATTTTTTTCTCACTCCTACTAGTGAATGTAATGTAACACACACCCATACAATGCGCACCACCCCGTGATGATTTTCTCACTCCTACTAGTGAATGTAATGTAACACACACCCATACAATACGCACCACCCCGTGATGTTTTTCTCACTCCTACTAGTGAATGTAATGTAACACACACCCATACAATGCGCACCACCCCGTGATGTTTTTCTCACTCCTATTAGTGAATGTAATGTAACACACACCCATACAATGCGCACCACCCCGTGATGTTTTTCTCAATCCTACTAGTGAATGTAATGTAACACACACCCATACAATGCGCACCACCCCGCGATGTTTTTCAGAAACCTATCCTACATTGCCACTGCATGTTCCCTGACCTCCCCATGCTGACCACCCCTCGGTGCTTTTCTCCATCCTACATTGCCACTCACTGCCTATACTAATTCAGACCCTCCGATTCACACCACCCCGTGATGTTTTTCTCACTCCTACTAGTGAATGTAATGTAACACACACCCATACAATGCGCACCACCCCGTGAT
Source organism: Cavia porcellus (assembly GCF_034190915.1). Taxonomy (NCBI): domain Eukaryota; kingdom Metazoa; phylum Chordata; class Mammalia; order Rodentia; family Caviidae; genus Cavia; species Cavia porcellus. The sequence goes on from NW_026947589.1 coordinate 817,355, forward strand.
GTTTTTCTCACTCCTACTAGTGAATGTAATGTAACATAAACCCATACAAAACGCAACACCCCGTGATGTTTTTCTCACTCCTACTAGTGAATGTAATGTAACACACACCCATACAATGCGCACCACCCCGCGTTATTTTTCAGAAACTTTTCCTACATTGCCACTGCATGTTCCCTGACCTCCCCATCCTGACCATCCCGCGGTGCTTTTATCCATCCTACATTGCCACTCACTGACTATCCTAATTCAGACCCTACGATTCACACCACCCCGTGATGTTTTTCTCACTCCTACTAGTGAATGTAATGTAACACACACCCATACAATGCGCACCACCCCGCGATGTATTTCAGAAACCTATCCTACATTGCCACTGCATGTTCCCTGACCTCCCCATGCTCACCACTCCGCGGTGCTTTTCTCCATCCCACATTGCCACTCACTGCCTATCCTAATTCAGACCCTCCGATTCACACCACCCCGTGATGTTTTTCTCACTCCTACTAGTGAATGTAATGTAACACACACCCACACAATCCGCACCACCCCGCGATGTTTTTCAGAAAATTATCCTACATTGCCACTGCCTGTTCCCTCACCTCCCCATGCTGCCCACTCCGCGGTGCTTTTCTCCATCCTACATTGCCACTCACTGCCTATCCTAATTCAGACCCTCCGAGTCACACCACCCCGTGATGTTTTTCTCACTCCTACTAGTGAATGTAAGGTAAAACACACCCATACAATGCGCACCACACCGCGATGTTTTAGAGAAACCTATCCTATATTGCCACTGCATGTTCCCTGACCTCCCCATGCTGACCACCCCGCGGTGCTTTTCTCCATGCTACATTGCCACTCACTGCCTATCCTAATTCAGACCCTCCGATTCACACCACCCCGTGATGTTTTTCTCACTCCTACTAGTGAATGTAATGTAACACACACCCATACAATGCGCACCACCACGTGATGATTTTCTCACTCCCACTAGTGGATGTAATGTAACACACACCCATACAAGGCGCATCACCCCGTGATGATTTTCTCACTCCTACTAGTGAATGTAATGTAACACACATCCATACAATGCACACCACCCCGTGATGTTTTTCAGAAACCTATCCTAGATTGCCACTGCATGTTCCCTGACCTCCCCATGCTGACCACACCGCGGTGCTTTTCTCCACCCTACATTGCCACTCACTGCCTATCCAAATTCAGACCCTCTGATTCGCACCACCCCGTGATGTTTTTCTCACTCCTACTAGTGAATGTAATGTAACACACACCCACACAATGCGCACCACCCCGCGATGTTTTTCAGAAACCTATCCTACATTGCCACTGCATGTTCCCTGACCTCCCCATGCTGACCACCCCGCGGTGCTTTTCTCCATCCTACATTGCCACTCACTGCCTATTCTAATTCAGACCCTCCGATTCACACCACCCCGTGATGTTTTTCTCACTCCTACTAGTGAATGTAATGTAACACACACCCATACAAGAGCACCACCCCATTATTTTTTTTCACTCCTACTAGTGAATGTAATGTAACACACACCCATACAATGCGCACCACCCCGTGATGATTTTCTCAATCCTACTAGTGAATGTAATGTAACACACACCCATACAATGCGCACCACCCCGTGATGTTTTTCTCACTCCTACTAGTGAATGTAAGGTAACACACACCCATACAATGCACACCACCCCGCGATGTTTTTCAGAAACTTATCCTACATTGCCACTGCATGTTCCCTGACCTCCCCATGCTGACCACCCCGCGGTGCTTTTCTCCATCCTACATTGCCACTCACTGCCTATCCTAATTCAGACCCTCCGAATCACACCACCCCGCGATGTTTTTCTCACTCCTACTAGTGAATGTAATTTAACACACACCCATACATAGCGCACCACTACGCGATGTTTTTCAGAAACCTATCCTACATTGCCACTGCATGTTCCCTGACCTCTCCATGCTGACCACCCCGCGGTGCTTTTCTCCATCCTACATTGCCACGCACTGCCTATGCTAATTCAGACCCTCCGATTCACACCACCCCGTGATGTTTTTCTCACTCTTACTAGCGAATATAATGTAACACACACCCACACAATGCGAACCACCCCGCGATGTTTTTCAGAAAATTATCCTACATTGCCACTGCCTGTTCCCTGACCTCCCCATGCTGACCACTCCGCGGTGCTTTTCTCCATCCTACATTGCCAATCACTGCCTATCCTAATTCAGACCCTCCGACTCACACCACCCCGTGATGTTTTTCTCACTCCTACTAGTGAATGTAATGTAACACACACCCATACAATGCGCACCACCCCGTGATGTTTTTCTCACTCCTACTAGTGAATGTAATGTAACACACACCCGTACAATGCACACCACCCCGTGATGATTTTCTCACTCCTACTAGTGAATGTAATGTAACACACACCCATACAATGCGCACCACCCCGTGATGTTTTTCTCACTCCTACTAGTGAATGTAATGTAACACACACCCATACAATGCGCAACACCCCGCGATGTTTTTCGGAAACCTATCCTACATTGCCACTGCATGTTCCCTGACCTCCCCATGCTGACCACCCCGCGTTGCTTTTCTCCATCCTACATTGCCACTCACTGCCTATCCTAATTCAGACCCTCCGATTCACACCACCCTGTGATGTTTTTCTCACTCCTACTAGTGAATGTAATGTAACACACACCCATACAATGCGCACCACCCCGCGATGTTTTTCAGAAACCTATCCTACATTGCCACTGCATGTTCCCTGACCTCCCCATGCTCACCACTCCGCGGTGCTTTTCTCCATCCCACATTGCCACTCACTGCCTATCCTAATTCAGACCCTCCGATTCACACCACCCCGTGGTGTTTTTCTCACTCCTACTAGTGAATGTAATGTAACACACACCCATACATTGCGCACCACCCCGTGATGTTTTTCTCACTCCTACTAGTGAATGTAATGTAACACACACCCACACAATCCGCACCACCCCGCGATGTTTTTCAGAAAATTATCCTACATTGCCACTGCCTGTTCCCTGACCTCCCCATGCTGCCCACTCCGCGGTGCTTTTCTCCATCCTACATTGCCACTCACTGCCTATCCTAATTCAGACCCTCCGACTCACACCACCCCGTGATGTTTTTCTCAGTCCTACTAGTGAATGTAATGTAACACACACCCATACAATGCGCACCACCCCGCCATGTTTTTCAGAAACCTATCCTACATTGCCACCGCATGTTCCCTGACCTCCCCATGCTGACCACCACGCGGTGCTTTTCTACCTCCTACATTGCCACTCACTGCCTATCCTAATTCAGACCCACCGATTCACACCAGGCCGTGATGTTTTTCTCACTCCTACTAGTGAATGTAATGTAACACACACCCATACAATGCGCACCACCCCGTGATGTTTTTCAGAAAACTATCCTACATTGCCACTGCATGTTCCCTGACCTCCACATGCTGACCACCCCGATGTGCTTTTCTCCATCCTACATTGCCACTCACTGCCTATCCTAATTCAGACCCTCCGATTCACACCACCCCGTGATGTTTTTCTCACTCCTACTAGTGAATGTAATGTAACACACACGCATACAATGCGCACCACCCCGTGATGTTTTTCTCACTCCTACTAGTGAATGTAATGTAACACACACCCATACAATGCGCACCACCCCGCGATATTTTTCAGAAACCTATCCTACATTGCCCTGCATGTTCCCTGACCTCCCCATGCTGACCACCCCGCGGTGCTTTTCTCCATCCTACATTGCCACTCACTGCCTATCCTTATTCAGACCCTCCGATTCACACCACCCCGTGATGTTTTTCTCACTCCTACTAGTGAATGTAATGTAACACACACCCATACAATGCGCACCACCCCGCGATGTTTTTCAAATACCTATCCTACATTGCCACTGCATGTTCCCTGACCTCCACATGCTGACCACCCCGCGGTGCTTTTCTCCATCCTACATTGCCACTCACTGCCTATCCTAATTCAGAACCTCCGATTCACACTACCCCGTGATGTTTTCTCACTCCTACTAGTGAATGTAATGTAACATACACCCATACAATGAGCACTACCCCGTGATGTTTTTCTCACTCCTACTAGTGAATGTAATGTAACACACACCCATACAATGCGCACCACCCCGCGATGTTTTTCAGAAACCTATCCTACATTGCCACTGCATGTTCCCTGACCTCCCCATGCTGACCACCCCGCGGTGCTATTCTCCATCCTACATTGCCACTCACTGCCTATCCTAATTCAGACCCTCCAATTCACACCACCCCGTGATGTTTTTCTCACTCCTACTAGTGAATGTATTGTAACACACACCCATACAATGCGCACCACCACGTGATGATTTTCTCACTCCTACTAGTGGATGTAATGTAACACACACCCATACAAGGCGCATCACCCCGTGATGATTTTCTCACTCCTACTAGTGAATGTAATGTAACACACATCCATACAATGCACACCACCCCGTGATGTTTTTCATAAACCTATCCTAGATTGCCACTGCATGTTCCCTGACCTCCCCATGCTGACCACACCGCGGTGCTTTTTCCACCCTACATTGCCACTCACTGCCTATCCAAATTCAGACCCTCTGATTCGCACCACCCCGTGATGTTTTCCTCACTCCTACTAGTGAATGTAATGTAACACACACCCACACAATGCGCACCACCCCGCGATGTTTTTCAGAAACCTATCCTACATTGCCACTGCATGTTCCCTGACGTCCCCATGCTTACCACCCCGTGGTGCTTTTCTCCATCATACATTGCCACTCACTGCCTATCCTAATTCAGACCCTCCGATTCACATCACACCGCGATGTTTTTCTCACTCCTACTAGTGAATGTAATTTAACACACACCCATACAATGCGCACCACCCCGCGATGTTTTTCAAATACCTATCCTACATTGCCACTGCATGTTCCCTGACCTCCAATGCTGACCACCCCGCCGTGCTTTTCTCCATCCTACATTGCCGCTCACTGCCTATCCTAATTCAGACCCTCCGATTCACACCACCCCGTGATGTTTTTCTCACTCCTACTAGTGAATGTAATGTAACACACACCCATACAATGAGCACCACCCCGTGATGTTTTTCTCACTCCTACTAGTGAATGTAATGTAACACACACCCATACAATGCGCACCACCCCGCGATGTTTTTTAGAAACCTATCCTACATTGCCACTGCATGTTCCCTGACCTCCCCATGCTGACCACCCCGCGGTGCTTTTCTCCATGCTATATTGCCACTCACTGCCTATCCTAATTCAGACCCTCCGATTCACACCACCCCCTGATTTTTTTCTCACTCCTACTAGTGAATGTAATGTAACACACACCCATACAATGCGCACCACCCCGTGATGATTTTCTCACTCCTACTAGTGAATGTAATGTAACACACACCCATACAATACGCACCACCCCGTGATGTTTTTCTCACTCCTACTAGTGAATGTAATGTAACACACACCCATACAATGCGCACCACCCCGTGATGTTTTTCTCACTCCTATTAGTGAATGTAATGTAACACACACCCATACAATGCGCACCACCCCGTGATGTTTTTCTCAATCCTACTAGTGAATGTAATGTAACACACACCCATACAATGCGCACCACCCCGCGATGTTTTTCAGAAACCTATCCTACATTGCCACTGCATGTTCCCTGACCTCCCCATGCTGACCACCCCACGGTGCTTTTCTCCATCCTACATTGCCACTCACTGCCTATACTAATTCAGACCCTCCGATTCACACCACCCCGTGATGTTTTTCTCACTCCTACTAGTGAATGTAATGTAACACACACCCATACAATGCGCACCACCCCGTGATGTTTTTCTCACTCCTACTAGTGAATGTAATGTAACACACACCCATACAATGCGCAACACCCCGCGATGTTTTTCGGAAACCTATCCTACATTGCCACTGCATGTTCCCTGACCTCCCCATGCTGACCACCCAGCGTTGCTTTTCTCCATCCTACATTGCCACTCACTGCCTATCCTAATTCAGACCCTCCGATTCACACCACCCTGTGATGTTTTTCTCACTCCTACTAGTGAATGTAATGTAACACACACCCATACAATGCGCACCACCCCGTGATGTTTTTCTCACTCCTACTAGTGAATGTAATGTAACATAAACCCATACAAAACGCAACACCCCGTGATGTTTTTCTCACTCCTACTAGTGAATGTAATGTAACACACACCCATACAATGCGCACCACCCCGCGTTGTTTTTCAGAAACTTTTCCTACATTGCCACTGCATGTTCCCTGACCTCCCCATCCTGACCACCCCGCGGTGCTTTTCTCCATCCTACATTGCCACTCACTGCCTATCCTAATTCAGACCCTCCGAATCACACCACCCCGCGATGTTTTTCTCACTCCTACTAGTGAATGTAATTTAACACACACCCATACATAGCGCACCACTACGCGATGTTTTTCAGAAACCTATCCTACATTGCCACTGCATGTTCCCTGACCTCTCCATGCTGACCACCCCGCGGTGCTTTTCTCCATCCTACATTGCCACGCACTGCCTATGCTAATTCAGACCCTCCGATTCACACCACCCCGTGATGTTTTTCTCACTCTTACTAGCGAATATAATGTAACACACACCCACACAATGCGAACCACCCCGCGATGTTTTTCAGAAAATTATCCTACATTGCCACTGCCTGTTCCCTGACCTCCCCATGCTGACCACTCCGCGGTGCTTTTCTCCATCCTACATTGCCAATCACTGCCTATCCTAATTCAGACCCTCCGACTCACACCACCCCGTGATGTTTTTCTCACTCCTACTAGTGAATGTAATGTAACACACACCCATACAATGCGCACCACCCCGTGATGTTTTTCTCACTCCTACTAGTGAATGTAATGTAACACACACCCGTACAATGCACACCACCCCGTGATGATTTTCTCACTCCTACTAGTGAATGTAATGTAACACACACCCATACAATGCGCACCACCCCGTGATGTTTTTCTCACTCCTACTAGTGAATGTAATGTAACACACACCCATACAATGCGCAACACCCCGCGATGTTTTTCGGAAACCTATCCTACATTGCCACTGCATGTTCCCTGACCTCCCCATGCTGACCACCCCGCGTTGCTTTTCTCCATCCTACATTGCCACTCACTGCCTATCCTAATTCAGACCCTCCGATTCACACCACCCTGTGATGTTTTTCTCACTCCTACTAGTGAATGTAATGTAACACACACCCATACAATGCGCACCACCCCGCGATGTTTTTCAGAAACCTATCCTACATTGCCACTGCATGTTCCCTGACCTCCCCATGCTCACCACTCCGCGGTGCTTTTCTCCATCCCACATTGCCACTCACTGCCTATCCTAATTCAGACCCTCCGATTCACACCACCCCGTGGTGTTTTTCTCACTCCTACTAGTGAATGTAATGTAACACACACCCATACATTGCGCACCACCCCGTGATGTTTTTCTCACTCCTACTAGTGAATGTAATGTAACACACACCCACACAATCCGCACCACCCCGCGATGTTTTTCAGAAAATTATCCTACATTGCCACTGCCTGTTCCCTGACCTCCCCATGCTGCCCACTCCGCGGTGCTTTTCTCCATCCTACATTGCCACTCACTGCCTATCCTAATTCAGACCCTCCGACTCACACCACCCCGTGATGTTTTTCTCAGTCCTACTAGTGAATGTAATGTAACACACACCCATACAATGCGCACCACCCCGCCATGTTTTTCAGAAACCTATCCTACATTGCCACCGCATGTTCCCTGACCTCCCCATGCTGACCACCACGCGGTGCTTTTCTACCTCCTACATTGCCACTCACTGCCTATCCTAATTCAGACCCACCGATTCACACCAGGCCGTGATGTTTTTCTCACTCCTACTAGTGAATGTAATGTAACACACACCCATACAATGCGCACCACCCCGTGATGTTTTTCAGAAAACTATCCTACATTGCCACTGCATGTTCCCTGACCTCCACATGCTGACCACCCCGATGTGCTTTTCTCCATCCTACATTGCCACTCACTGCCTATCCTAATTCAGACCCTCCGATTCACACCACCCCGTGATGTTTTTCTCACTCCTACTAGTGAATGTAATGTAACACACACGCATACAATGCGCACCACCCCGTGATGTTTTTCTCACTCCTACTAGTGAATGTAATGTAACACACACCCATACAATGCGCACCACCCCGCGATATTTTTCAGAAACCTATCCTACATTGCCCTGCATGTTCCCTGACCTCCCCATGCTGACCACCCCGCGGTGCTTTTCTCCATCCTACATTGCCACTCACTGCCTATCCTTATTCAGACCCTCCGATTCACACCACCCCGTGATGTTTTTCTCACTCCTACTAGTGAATGTAATGTAACACACACCCATACAATGCGCACCACCCCGCGATGTTTTTCAAATACCTATCCTACATTGCCACTGCATGTTCCCTGACCTCCACATGCTGACCACCCCGCGGTGCTTTTCTCCATCCTACATTGCCACTCACTGCCTATCCTAATTCAGAACCTCCGATTCACACTACCCCGTGATGTTTTCTCACTCCTACTAGTGAATGTAATGTAACATACACCCATACAATGAGCACTACCCCGTGATGTTTTTCTCACTCCTACTAGTGAATGTAATGTAACACACACCCATACAATGCGCACCACCCCGCGATGTTTTTCAGAAACCTATCCTACATTGCCACTGCATGTTCCCTGACCTCCCCATGCTGACCACCCCGCGGTGCTATTCTCCATCCTACATTGCCACTCACTGCCTATCCTAATTCAGACCCTCCAATTCACACCACCCCGTGATGTTTTTCTCACTCCTACTAGTGAATGTATTGTAACACACACCCATACAATGCGCACCACCACGTGATGATTTTCTCACTCCTACTAGTGGATGTAATGTAACACACACCCATACAAGGCGCATCACCCCGTGATGATTTTCTCACTCCTACTAGTGAATGTAATGTAACACACATCCATACAATGCACACCACCCCGTGATGTTTTTCATAAACCTATCCTAGATTGCCACTGCATGTTCCCTGACCTCCCCATGCTGACCACACCGCGGTGCTTTTTCCACCCTACATTGCCACTCACTGCCTATCCAAATTCAGACCCTCTGATTCGCACCACCCCGTGATGTTTTCCTCACTCCTACTAGTGAATGTAATGTAACACACACCCACACAATGCGCACCACCCCGCGATGTTTTTCAGAAACCTATCCTACATTGCCACTGCATGTTCCCTGACGTCCCCATGCTTACCACCCCGTGGTGCTTTTCTCCATCATACATTGCCACTCACTGCCTATCCTAATTCAGACCCTCCGATTCACATCACACCGCGATGTTTTTCTCACTCCTACTAGTGAATGTAATTTAACACACACCCATACAATGCGCACCACCCCGCGATGTTTTTCAAATACCTATCCTACATTGCCACTGCATGTTCCCTGACCTCCAATGCTGACCACCCCGCCGTGCTTTTCTCCATCCTACATTGCCGCTCACTGCCTATCCTAATTCAGACCCTCCGATTCACACCACCCCGTGATGTTTTTCTCACTCCTACTAGTGAATGTAATGTAACACACACCCATACAATGAGCACCACCCCGTGATGTTTTTCTCACTCCTACTAGTGAATGTAATGTAACACACACCCATACAATGCGCACCACCCCGCGATGTTTTTTAGAAACCTATCCTACATTGCCACTGCATGTTCCCTGACCTCCCCATGCTGACCACCCCGCGGTGCTTTTCTCCATGCTATATTGCCACTCACTGCCTATCCTAATTCAGACCCTCCGATTCACACCACCCCCTGATTTTTTTCTCACTCCTACTAGTGAATGTAATGTAACACACACCCATACAATGCGCACCACCCCGTGATGATTTTCTCACTCCTACTAGTGAATGTAATGTAACACACACCCATACAATACGCACCACCCCGTGATGTTTTTCTCACTCCTACTAGTGAATGTAATGTAACACACACCCATACAATGCGCACCACCCCGTGATGTTTTTCTCACTCCTATTAGTGAATGTAATGTAACACACACCCATACAATGCGCACCACCCCGTGATGTTTATCTCAATCCTACTAGTGAATGTAATGTAACACACACCCATACAATGCGCACCACCCCGCGATGTTTTTCAGAAACCTATCCTACATTGCCACTGCATGTTCCCTGACCTCCCCATGCTGACCACCCCACGGTGCTTTTCTCCATCCTACATTGCCACTCACTGCCTATACTAATTCAGACCCTCCGATTCACACCACCCCGTGATGTTTTTCTCACTCCTACTAGTGAATGTAATGTAACACACACCCATACAATGCGCACCACCCCGTGATGTTTTTCTCACTCCTACTAGTGAATGTAATGTAACACACACCCATACAATGCGCAACACCCCGCGATGTTTTTCGGAAACCTATCCTACATTGCCACTGCATGTTCCCTGACCTCCCCATGCTGACCACCCAGCGTTGCTTTTCTCCATCCTACATTGCCACTCACTGCCTATCCTAATTCAGACCCTCCGATTCACACCACCCTGTGATGTTTTTCTCACTCCTACTAGTGAATGTAATGTAACACACACCCATACAATGCGCACCACCCCGTGATGTTTTTCTCACTCCTACTAGTGAATGTAATGTAACATAAACCCATACAAAACGCAACACCCCGTGATGTTTTTCTCACTCCTACTAGTGAATGTAATGTAACACACACCCATACAATGCGCACCACCCCGCGTTGTTTTTCAGAAACTTTTCCTACATTGCCACTGCATGTTCCCTGACCTCCCCATCCTGACCACCCCGCGGTGCTTTTCTCCATCCTACATTGCCACTCACTGCCTATCCTAATTCAGACCCTCCGAATCACACCACCCCGCGATGTTTTTCTCACTCCTACTAGTGAATGTAATTTAACACACACCCATACATAGCGCACCACTACGCGATGTTTTTCAGAAACCTATCCTACATTGCCACTGCATGTTCCCTGACCTCTCCATGCTGACCACCCCGCGGTGCTTTTCTCCATCCTACATTGCCACGCACTGCCTATCCTAATTCAGACCCTCCGATTCACACCACCCCGTGATGTTTTTCTCACTCTTACTAGCGAATATAATGTAACACACACCCACACAATGCGAACCACCCCGCGATGTTTTTCAGAAAATTATCCTACATTGCCACTGCCTGTTCCCTGACCTCCCCATGCTGACCACTCCGCGGTGCTTTTCTCCATCCTACATTGCCAATCACTGCCTATCCTAATTCAGACCCTCCGACTCACACCACCCCGTGATGTTTTTCTCACTCCTACTAGTGAATGTAATGTAACACACACCCATACAATGCGCACCACCCCGCGTTGTTTTTCAGAAACTTTTCCTACATTGCCACTGCATGTTCCCTGACCTCCCCATCCTGACCATCCCGCGGTGCTTTTATCCATCCTACATTGCCACTCACTGACTATCCTAATTCAGACCCTACGATTCACACCACCCCGTGATGTTTTTCTCACTCCTACTAGTGAATGTAATGTAACACCCACCCATACAATGCGCACCACCCCGCGATGTATTTCAGAAACCTATCCTACATTGCCACGGCATGTTCCCTGACCTCCCCATGCTCACCACTCCGCGGTGCTTTTCTCCATCCCACATTGCCACTCACTGCCTATCCTAATTCAGACCCTCCGATTCACACCACCCCGTGATGTTTTTCTCACTCCTACTAGTGAATGTAATGTAACACACACCCACACAATCCGCACCACCCCGCGATGTTTTTCAGAAAATTATCCTACATTGCCACTGCCTGTTCCCTGACCTCCCCATGCTGCCCACTCCGCGGTGCTTTTCTCCATCCTACATTGCCACTCACTGCCTATCCTAATTCAGACCCTCCGACTCACACCACCCCGTGATGTTTTTCTCACTCCTACTAGTGAATGTAATGTAACACACACCCATACAATGCGCACCACCCCGCGATGTTTTTCAGAAACCTATCCTATATTGCCACTGCATGTTCCCTGACCTCCCCATGCTGACCACCCCGCGGTGCTTTTCTACCTCCTACATTGCCACTCACTGCCTATCCTAATTCAGACCCTCCGATTCACACAACCCCGTGATGTTTTTCTCACTCCTACTAGTGAATGTAATGTAACACACACCCATACAATGCGCACCACCACGTGATGATTTTCTCACTCCTACTAGTGGATGTAATGTAACACACACCCATACAAGGCGCATCACCCCGTGATGATTTTCTCACTCCTACTAGTGAATGTAATGTAACACACATCCATACAATGCACACCACCCCGTGATGTTTTTCAGAAACCTATCCTAGATTGCCACTGCATGTTCCCTGACCTCCCCATGCTGACCACACCGCGGTGCTTTTCTCCACCCTACATTGCCACTCACTGCCTATCCAAATTCAGACCCTCTGATTCGCACCACCCCGTGATGTTTTTCTCACTCCTACTAGTGAATGTAATGTAACACACACCCATACAATGCGCACCACCCCGTGATGATTTTCTCACTCCTACTAGTGAATGTAATGTAACACACACCCATACAATGCGCACCACCCCGTAATGTTTTTCTCACTCCTACTAGTGAATGTAAGGTAACACACACCCATACAATGCACACCACCCCGCGATGTTTTTCAGAAACTTATCCTACATTGCCACTGCATGTTCCCTGACCTCCCCATGCTGACCACCCCGCGGTGCTTTTCTCCATCCTACATTGCCACTCACTGCCTATCCTAATTCAGAACCTCCGAATCACACCACCCCGCGATGTTTTTCTCACTCCTACTAGTGAATGTAATTTAACACACACCCATACATAGCGCACCACTACGCGATGTTTTTCAGAAACCTATCCTACATTGCCACTGCATGTTCCCTGACCTCTCCATGCTGACCACCCCGCGGTGCTTTTCTCCATCCTACATTGCCACGCACTGCCTATCCTAATTCAGACCCTCCGATTCACACCACCCCGTGATGTTTTTCTCACTCTTACTAGCGAATATAATGTAACACACACCCACACAATGCGAACCACCCCGCGATGTTTTTCAGAAAATTATCCTACATTGCCACTGCCTGTTCCCTGACCTCCCCATTCTGACCACTCCGCGGTGCTTTTCTCCATCCTACATTGCCAATCACTGCCTATCCTAATTCAGACCCTCCGACTCACACCACCCCGTGATGTTTTTCTCACTCCTACTAGTGAATGTAATGTAACACACACCCATACAATGCGCACCACCCCGCGTTGTTTTTCAGAAACTTTTCCTACATTGCCACTGCATGTTCCCTGACCTCCCCATCCTGACCATCCCGCGGTGCTTTTATCCATCCTACATTGCCACTCACTGACTATCCTAATTCAGACCCTACGATTCACACCACCCCGTGATGTTTTTCTCACTCCTACTAGTGAATGTAATGTAACACACACCCATACAATGCGCACCACCCCGCGATGTATTTCAGAAACCTATCCTACATTGCCACGGCATGTTCCCTGACCTCCCCATGCTCACCACTCCGCGGTGCTTTTCTCCATCCCACATTGCCACTCACTGCCTATCCTAATTCAGACCCTCCGATTCACACCACCCCGTGATGTTTTTCTCACTCCTACTAGTGAATGTAATGTAACACACACCCACACAATCCGCACCACCCCGCGATGTTTTTCAGAAAATTATCCTACATTGCCACTGCCTGTTCCCTGACCTCCCCATGCTGCCCACTCCGCGGTGCTTTTCTCCATCCTACATTGCCACTCACTGCCTATCCTAATTCAGACCCTCCGACTCACACCACCCCGTGATGTTTTTCTCACTCCTACTAGTGAATGTAATGTAACACACACCCATACAATGCGCACCACCCCGCGATGTTTTTCAGAAACCTATCCTATATTGCCACTGCATGTTCCCTGACCTCCCCATGCTGACCACCCCGCGGTGCTTTTCTACCTCCTACATTGCCACTCACTGCCTATCCTAATTCAGACCCTCCGATTCACACAACCCCGTGATGTTTTTCTCACTCCTACTAGTGAATGTAATGTAACACACACCCATACAATGCGCACCACCACGTGATGATTTTCTCACTCCTACTAGTGGATGTAATGTAACACACACCCATACAAGGCGCATCACCCCGTGATGATTTTCTCACTCCTACTAGTGAATGTAATGTAACACACATCCATACAATGCACACCACCCCGTGATGTTTTTCAGAAACCTATCCTAGATTGCCACTGCATGTTCCCTGACCTCCCCATGCTGACCACACCGCGGTGCTTTTCTCCACCCTACATTGCCACTCACTGCCTATCCAAATTCAGACCCTCTGATTCGCACCACCCCGTGATGTTTTTCTCACTCCTACTAGTGAATGTAATGTAACACACACCCATACAATGCGCACCACCCCGTGATGATTTTCTCACTCCTACTAGTGAATGTAATGTAACACACACCCATACAATGCGCACCACCCCGTAATGTTTTTCTCACTCCTACTAGTGAATGTAAGGTAACACACACCCATACAATGCACACCACCCCGCGATGTTTTTCAGAAACTTATCCTACATTGCCACTGCATGTTCCCTGACCTCCCCATGCTGACCACCCCGCGGTGCTTTTCTCCATCCTACATTGCCACTCACTGCCTATCCTAATTCAGAACCTCCGAATCACACCACCCCGCGATGTTTTTCTCACTCCTACTAGTGAATGTAATTTAACACACACCCATACATAGCGCACCACTACGCGATGTTTTTCAGAAACCTATCCTACATTGCCACTGCATGTTCCCTGACCTCTCCATGCTGACCACCCCGCGGTGCTTTTCTCCATCCTACATTGCCACGCACTGCCTATCCTAATTCAGACCCTCCGATTCACACCACCCCGTGATGTTTTTCTCACTCTTACTAGCGAATATAATGTAACACACACCCACACAATGCGAACCACCCCGCGATGTTTTTCAGAAAATTATCCTACATTGCCACTGCCTGTTCCCTGACCTCCCCATGCTGACCACTCCGCGGTGCTTTTCTCCATCCTACATTGCCAATCACTGCCTATCCTAATTCAGACCCTCCGACTCACACCACCCCGTGATGTTTTTCTCACTCCTACTAGTGAATGTAATGTAACACACACCCATACAATGCGCACCACCCCGTGATGTTTTTCTCACTCCTACTAGTGAATGTAATGTAACACACACCCGTACAATGCACACCACCCCGTGATGATTTTCTCACTCCTACTAGTGAATGTAATGTAACACACACCCATACAATGCGCACCACCCCGTGATGTTTTTCTCACTCCTACTAGTGAATGTAATGTAACACACACCCATACAATGCGCAACACCCCGCGATGTTTTTCGGAAACCTATCCTACATTGCCACTGCATGTTCCCTGACCTCCCCATGCTGACCACCCCGCGTTGCTTTTCTCCATCCTACATTGCCACTCACTGCCTATCCTAATTCAGACCCTCCGATTCACACCACCCTGTGATGTTTTTCTCACTCCTACTAGTGAATGTAATGTAACACACACCCATACAATGCGCACCACCCCGCGATGTTTTTCAGAAACCTATCCTACATTGCCACTGCATGTTCCCTGACCTCCCCATGCTCACCACTCCGCGGTGCTTTTCTCCATCCCACATTGCCACTCACTGCCTATCCTAATTCAGACCCTCCGATTCACACCACCCCGTGGTGTTTTTCTCACTCCTACTAGTGAATGTAATGTAACACACACCCATACATTGCGCACCACCCCGTGATGTTTTTCTCACTCCTACTAGTGAATGTAATGTAACACACACCCACACAATCCGCACCACCCTCCGATGTTTTTCAGAAAATTATCCTACATTGCCACTGCCTGTTCCCTGACCTCCCCATGCTGCCCACTCCGCGGTGCTTTTCTCCATCCTACATTGCCACTCACTGCCTATCCTAATTCAGACCCTCCGACTCACACCACCCCGTGATGTTTTTCTCAGTCCTACTAGTGAATGTAATGTAACACACACCCATACAATGCGCACCACCCCGCCATGTTTTTCAGAAACCTATCCTACATTGCCACCGCATGTTCCCTGACCTCCCCATGCTGACCACCACGCGGTGCTTTTCTACCTCCTACATTGCCACTCACTGCCTATCCTAATTCAGACCCACCGATTCACACCAGGCCGTGATGTTTTTCTCACTCCTACTAGTGAATGTAATGTAACACACACCCATACAATGCGCACCACCCCGTGATGTTTTTCAGAAAACTATCCTACATTGCCACTGCATGTTCCCTGACCTCCACATGCTGACCACCCCGATGTGCTTTTCTCCATCCTACATTGCCACTCACTGCCTATCCTAATTCAGACCCTCCGATTCACACCACCCCGTGATGTTTTTCTCACTCCTACTAGTGAATGTAATGTAACACACACGCATACAATGCGCACCACCCCGTGATGTTTTTCTCACTCCTACTAGTGAATGTAATTTAACACACACCCATACAATGCGCACCACCCCGCGATGTTTTTCAGAAACCTATCCTACATTGCCCTGCATGTTCCCTGACCTCCCCATGCTGACCACCCCGTGGTGCTTTTCTCCATCCTACATTGCCCCTCACTGCCTATCCTAATTCAGAACCTCAAATTCACACCACCCCGTGATGTTTTTCTCACTCCTACGAGTGAATGTAATGTAACACACACCCATACAATGTGCACCACCCCGCGATGTTTTTCAAATACCTATCCTACATTGCCACTGCATGTTCCCTGACCTCCAATGCTGACCACCCCGCCGTGCTTTTCTCCATCCTACATTGCCGCTCACTGCCTATACTAATTCAGACCCTCCGATTCACACCACCCCGTGATGTTTTTCTCACTCCTACTAGTGAATGTAATGTAACACACACCCATACAATGAGCACCACCCCGTGATGTTTTTCTCACTCCTACTAGTGAATGTAATGTAACACACACCCATACAATGCGCACCACCCCGCGATGTTTTTTAGAAACCTATCCTACATTGCCACTGCATGTTCCCTGACCTCCCCATGCTGACCACCCCGCGGTGCTTTTCTCCATGCTATATTGCCACTCACTGCCTATCCTAATTCAGACCCTCCGATTCACACCACCCCCTGATTTTCTTCTCACTCCTACTAGTGAATGTAATGTAACACACACCCATACAATGCGCACCACCCCGTGATGATTTTCTCACTCCTACTAGTGAATGTAATGTAACACACACCCATACAATACGCACCACCCCGTGATGTTTTTCTCACTCCTACTAGTGAATGTAATGTAACACACACCCATACAATGCGCACCACCCCGTGATGTTTTTCTCACTCCTATTAGTGAATGTAATGTAACACACACCCATACAATGCGCACCACCCCGTGATGTTTTTCTCAATCCTACTAGTGAATGTAATGTAACACACACCCATACAATGCGCACCACCCCGCGATGTTTTTCAGAAACCTATCCTACATTGCCACTGCATGTTCCCTGACCTCCCCATGCTGACCACCCCTCGGTGCTTTTCTCCATCCTACATTGCCACTCACTGCCTATACTAATTCAGACCCTCCGATTCACACCACCCCGTGATGTTTTTCTCACTCCTACTAGTGAATGTAATGTAACACACACCCATACAATGCGCACCACCCCGTGATGTTTTTCTCACTCCTACTAGTGAATGTAATGTAACATAAACCCATACAAAACGCAACACCCCGTGATGTTTTTCTCACTCCTACTAGTGAATGTAATGTAACACACACCCATACAATGCGCACCACCCCGCGTTATTTTTCAGAAACTTTTCCTACATTGCCACTGCATGTTCCCTGACCTCCCCATCCTGACCATCCCGCGGTGCTTTTATCCATCCTACATTGCCACTCACTGACTATCCTAATTCAGACCCTACGATTCACACCACCCCGTGATGTTTTTCTCACTCCTACTAGTGAATGTAATGTAACACACACCCATACAATGCGCACCACCCCGCGATGTATTTCAGAAACCTATCCTACATTGCCACTGCATGTTCCCTGACCTCCCCATGCTCACCACTCCGCGGTGCTTTTCTCCATCCCACATTGCCACTCACTGCCTATCCTAATTCAGACCCTCCGATTCACACCACCCCGTGATGTTTTTCTCACTCCTACTAGTGAATGTAATGTAACACACACCCACACAATCCGCACCACCCCGCGATGTTTTTCAGAAAATTATCCTACATTGCCACTGCCTGTTCCCTCACCTCCCCATGCTGCCCACTCCGCGGTGCTTTTCTCCATCCTACATTGCCACTCACTGCCTATCCTAATTCAGACCCTCCGAGTCACACCACCCCGTGATGTTTTTCTCACTCCTACTAGTGAATGTAAGGTAAAACACACCCATACAATGCGCACCACACCGCGATGTTTTAGAGAAACCTATCCTATATTGCCACTGCATGTTCCCTGACCTCCCCATGCTGACCACCCCGCGGTGCTTTTCTCCATGCTACATTGCCACTCACTGCCTATCCTAATTCAGACCCTCCGATTCACACCACCCCGTGATGTTTTTCTCACTCCTACTAGTGAATGTAATGTAACACACACCCATACAATGCGCACCACCACGTGATGATTTTCTCACTCCCACTAGTGGATGTAATGTAACACACACCCATACAAGGCGCATCACCCCGTGATGATTTTCTCACTCCTACTAGTGAATGTAATGTAACACACATCCATACAATGCACACCACCCCGTGATGTTTTTCAGAAACCTATCCTAGATTGCCACTGCATGTTCCCTGACCTCCCCATGCTGACCACACCGCGGTGCTTTTCTCCACCCTACATTGCCACTCACTGCCTATCCAAATTCAGACCCTCTGATTCGCACCACCCCGTGATGTTTTTCTCACTCCTACTAGTGAATGTAATGTAACACACACCCACACAATGCGCACCACCCCGCGATGTTTTTCAGAAACCTATCCTACATTGCCACTGCATGTTCCCTGACCTCCCCATGCTGACCACCCCGCGGTGCTTTTCTCCATCCTACATTGCCACTCACTGCCTATTCTAATTCAGACCCTCCGATTCACACCACCCCGTGATGTTTTTCTCACTCCTACTAGTGAATGTAATGTAACACACACCCATACAAGAGCACCACCCCATTATTTTTTTTCACTCCTACTAGTGAATGTAATGTAACACACACCCATACAATGCGCACCACCCCGTGATGATTTTCTCAATCCTACTAGTGAATGTAATGTAACACACACCCATACAATGCGCACCACCCCGTGATGTTTTTCTCACTCCTACTAGTGAATGTAAGGTAACACACACCCATACAATGCACACCACCCCGCGATGTTTTTCAGAAACTTATCCTACATTGCCACTGCATGTTCCCTGACCTCCCCATGCTGACCACCCCGCGGTGCTTTTCTCCATCCTACATTGCCACTCACTGCCTATCCTAATTCAGACCCTCCGAATCACACCACCCCGCGATGTTTTTCTCACTCCTACTAGTGAATGTAATTTAACACACACCCATACATAGCGCACCACTACGCGATGTTTTTCAGAAACCTATCCTACATTGCCACTGCATGTTCCCTGACCTCTCCATGCTGACCACCCCGCGGTGCTTTTCTCCATCCTACATTGCCACGCACTGCCTATGCTAATTCAGACCCTCCGATTCACACCACCCCGTGATGTTTTTCTCACTCTTACTAGCGAATATAATGTAACACACACCCACACAATGCGAACCACCCCGCGATGTTTTTCAGAAAATTATCCTACATTGCCACTGCCTGTTCCCTGACCTCCCCATGCTGACCACTCCGCGGGGCTTTTCTCCATCCTACATTGCCAATCACTGCCTATCCTAATTCAGACCCTCCGACTCACACCACCCCGTGATGTTTTTCTCACTCCTACTAGTGAATGTAATGTAACACACACCCATACAATGCGCACCACCCCGTGATGTTTTTCTCACTCCTACTAGTGAATGTAATGTAACACACACCCGTACAATGCACACCACCCCGTGATGATTTTCTCACTCCTACTAGTGAATGTAATGTAACACACACCCATACAATGCGCACCACCCCGTGATGTTTTTCTCACTCCTACTAGTGAATGTAATGTAACACACACCCATACAATGCGCAACACCCCGCGATGTTTTTCGGAAACCTATCCTACATTGCCACTGCATGTTCCCTGACCTCCCCATGCTGACCACCCCGCGTTGCTTTTCTCCATCCTACATTGCCACTCACTGCCTATCCTAATTCAGACCCTCCGATTCACACCACCCTGTGATGTTTTTCTCACTCCTACTAGTGAATGTAATGTAACACACACCCATACAATGCGCACCACCCCGCGATGTTTTTCAGAAACCTATCCTACATTGCCACTGCATGTTCCCTGACCTCCCCATGCTCACCACTCCGCGGTGCTTTTCTCCATCCCACATTGCCACTCACTGCCTATCCTAATTCAGACCCTCCGATTCACACCACCCCGTGGTGTTTTTCTCACTCCTACTAGTGAATGTAATGTAACACACACCCATACATTGCGCACCACCCCGTGATGTTTTTCTCACTCCTACTAGTGAATGTAATGTAACACACACCCACACAATCCGCACCACCCCGCGATGTTTTTCAGAAAATTATCCTACATTGCCACTGCCTGTTCCCTGACCTCCCCATGCTGCCCACTCCGCGGTGCTTTTCTCCATCCTACATTGCCACTCACTGCCTATCCTAATTCAGACCCTCCGACTCACACCACCCCGTGATGTTTTTCTCAGTCCTACTAGTGAATGTAATGTAACACACACCCATACAATGCGCACCACCCCGCCATGTTTTTCAGAAACCTATCCTACATTGCCACTGCATGTTCCCTGACCTCCCCATGCTGACCACCACGCGGTGCTTTTCTACCTCCTACATTGCCACTCACTGCCTATCCTAATTCAGACCCACCGATTCACACCAGGCCGTGATGTTTTTCTCACTCCTACTAGTGAATGTAATGTAACACACACCCATACAATGCGCACCACCCCGTGATGTTTTTCAGAAAACTATCCTACATTGCCACTGCATGTTCCCTGACCTCCACATGCTGACCACCCCGATGTGCTTTTCTCCATCCTACATTGCCACTCACTGCCTATCCTAATTCAGACCCTCCGATTCACACCACCCCGTGATGTTTTTCTCACTCCTACTAGTGAATGTAATGTAACACACACGCATACAATGCGCACCACCCCGTGATGTTTTTCTCACTCCTACTAGTGAATGTAATGTAACACACACCCATACAATGCGCACCACCCCGCGATATTTTTCAGAAACCTATCCTACATTGCCCTGCATGTTCCCTGACCTCCCCATGCTGACCACCCCGCGGTGCTTTTCTCCATCCTACATTGCCACTCACTGCCTATCCTTATTCAGACCCTCCGATTCACACCACCCCGTGATGTTTTTCTCACTCCTACTAGTGAATGTAATGTAACACACACCCATACAATGCGCACCACCCCGCGATGTTTTTCAAATACCTATCCTACATTGCCACTGCATGTTCCCTGACCTCCACATGCTGACCACCCCGCGGTGCTTTTCTCCATCCTACATTGCCACTCACTGCCTATCCTAATTCAGAACCTCCGATTCACACTACCCCGTGATGTTTTCTCACTCCTACTAGTGAATGTAATGTAACATACACCCATACAATGAGCACTACCCCGTGATGTTTTTCTCACTCCTACTAGTGAATGTAATGTAACACACACCCATACAATGCGCACCACCCCGCGATGTTTTTCAGAAACCTATCCTACATTGCCACTGCATGTTCCCTGACCTCCCCATGCTGACCACCCCGCGGTGCTATTCTCCATCCTACATTGCCACTCACTGCCTATCCTAATTCAGACCCTCCAATTCACACCACCCCGTGATGTTTTTCTCACTCCTACTAGTGAATGTATTGTAACACACACCCATACAATGCGCACCACCACGTGATGATTTTCTCACTCCTACTAGTGGATGTAATGTAACACACACCCATACAAGGCGCATCACCCCGTGATGATTTTCTCACTCCTACTAGTGAATGTAATGTAACACACATCCATACAATGCACACCACCCCGTGATGTTTTTCATAAACCTATCCTAGATTGCCACTGCATGTTCCCTGACCTCCCCATGCTGACCACACCGCGGTGCTTTTTCCACCCTACATTGCCACTCACTGCCTATCCAAATTCAGACCCTCTGATTCGCACCACCCCGTGATGTTTTCCTCACTCCTACTAGTGAATGTAATGTAACACACACCCACACAATGCGCACCACCCCGCGATGTTTTTCAGAAACCTATCCTACATTGCCACTGCATGTTCCCTGACGTCCCCATGCTTACCACCCCGTGGTGCTTTTCTCCATCATACATTGCCACTCACTGCCTATCCTAATTCAGACCCTCCGATTCACATCACACCGCGATGTTTTTCTCACTCCTACTAGTGAATGTAATTTAACACACACCCATACAATGCGCACCACCCCGCGATGTTTTTCAAATACCTATCCTACATTGCCACTGCATGTTCCCTGACCTCCAATGCTGACCACCCCGCCGTGCTTTTCTCCATCCTACATTGCCGCTCACTGCCTATCCTAATTCAGACCCTCCGATTCACACCACCCCGTGATGTTTTTCTCACTCCTACTAGTGAATGTAATGTAACACACACCCATACAATGAGCACCACCCCGTGATGTTTTTCTCACTCCTACTAGTGAATGTAATGTAACACACACCCATACAATGCGCACCACCCCGC
This sequence comes from Cavia porcellus, assembly GCF_034190915.1. Taxonomy (NCBI): domain Eukaryota; kingdom Metazoa; phylum Chordata; class Mammalia; order Rodentia; family Caviidae; genus Cavia; species Cavia porcellus. The sequence continues at coordinate 840,705 of NW_026947589.1, forward strand.
GATGTTTTTTAGAAACCTATCCTACATTGCCACTGCATGTTCCCTGACCTCCCCATGCTGACCACCCCGCGGTGCTTTTCTCCATGCTATATTGCCACTCACTGCCTATCCTAATTCAGACCCTCCGATTCACACCACCCCCTGATTTTTTTCTCACTCCTACTAGTGAATGTAATGTAACACACACCCATACAATGCGCACCACCCCGTGATGATTTTCTCACTCCTACTAGTGAATGTAATGTAACACACACCCATACAATACGCACCACCCCGTGATGTTTTTCTCACTCCTACTAGTGAATGTAATGTAACACACACCCATACAATGCGCACCACCCCGTGATGTTTTTCTCACTCCTATTAGTGAATGTAATGTAACACACACCCATACAATGCGCACCACCCCGTGATGTTTTTCTCAATCCTACTAGTGAATGTAATGTAACACACACCCATACAATGCGCACCACCCCGCGATGTTTTTCAGAAACCTATCCTACATTGCCACTGCATGTTCCCTGACCTCCCCATGCTGACCACCCCACGGTGCTTTTCTCCATCCTACATTGCCACTCACTGCCTATACTAATTCAGACCCTCCGATTCACACCACCCCGTGATGTTTTTCTCACTCCTACTAGTGAATGTAATGTAACACACACCCATACAATGCGCACCACCCCGTGATGTTTTTCTCACTCCTACTAGTGAATGTAATGTAACACACACCCATACAATGCGCAACACCCCGCGATGTTTTTCGGAAACCTATCCTACATTGCCACTGCATGTTCCCTGACCTCCCCATGCTGACCACCCAGCGTTGCTTTTCTCCATCCTACATTGCCACTCACTGCCTATCCTAATTCAGACCCTCCGATTCACACCACCCTGTGATGTTTTTCTCACTCCTACTAGTGAATGTAATGTAACACACACCCATACAATGCGCACCACCCCGTGATGTTTTTCTCACTCCTACTAGTGAATGTAATGTAACATAAACCCATACAAAACGCAACACCCCGTGATGTTTTTCTCACTCCTACTAGTGAATGTAATGTAACACACACCCATACAATGCGCACCACCCCGCGTTGTTTTTCAGAAACTTTTCCTACATTGCCACTGCATGTTCCCTGACCTCCCCATCCTGACCACCCCGCGGTGCTTTTCTCCATCCTACATTGCCACTCACTGCCTATCCTAATTCAGACCCTCCGAATCACACCACCCCGCGATGTTTTTCTCACTCCTACTAGTGAATGTAATTTAACACACACCCATACATAGCGCACCACTACGCGATGTTTTTCAGAAACCTATCCTACATTGCCACTGCATGTTCCCTGACCTCTCCATGCTGACCACCCCGCGGTGCTTTTCTCCATCCTACATTGCCACGCACTGCCTATCCTAATTCAGACCCTCCGATTCACACCACCCCGTGATGTTTTTCTCACTCTTACTAGCGAATATAATGTAACACACACCCACACAATGCGAACCACCCCGCGATGTTTTTCAGAAAATTATCCTACATTGCCACTGCCTGTTCCCTGACCTCCCCATGCTGACCACTCCGCGGTGCTTTTCTCCATCCTACATTGCCAATCACTGCCTATCCTAATTCAGACCCTCCGACTCACACCACCCCGTGATGTTTTTCTCACTCCTACTAGTGAATGTAATGTAACACACACCCATACAATGCGCACCACCCCGCGTTGTTTTTCAGAAACTTTTCCTACATTGCCACTGCATGTTCCCTGACCTCCCCATCCTGACCATCCCGCGGTGCTTTTATCCATCCTACATTGCCACTCACTGACTATCCTAATTCAGACCCTACGATTCACACCACCCCGTGATGTTTTTCTCACTCCTACTAGTGAATGTAATGTAACACACACCCATACAATGCGCACCACCCCGCGATGTATTTCAGAAACCTATCCTACATTGCCACTGCATGTTCCCTGACCTCCCCATGCTCACCACTCCGCGGTGCTTTTCTCCATCCCACATTGCCACTCACTGCCTATCCTAATTCAGACCCTCCGATTCACACCACCCCGTGATGTTTTTCTCACTCCTACTAGTGAATGTAATGTAACACACACCCACACAATCCGCACCACACCGCGATGTTTTTCAGAAAATTATCCTACATTGCCACTGCCTGTTCCCTGACCTCCCCATGCTGCCCACTCCGCGGTGCTTTTCTCCATCCTACATTGCCACTCACTGCCTATCCTAATTCAGACCCTCCGACTCACACCACCCCGTGATGTTTTTCTCACTCCTACTAGTGAATGTAATGTAACACACACCCATACAATGCGCACCACCCCGCGATGTTTTTCAGAAACCTATCCTATATTGCCACTGCATGTTCCCTGACCTCCCCATGCTGACCACCCCGCGGTGCTTTTCTACCTCCTACATTGCCACTCACTGCCTATCCTAATTCAGACCCTCCGATTCACACAACCCCGTGATGTTTTTCTCACTCCTACTAGTGAATGTAATGTAACACACACCCATACAATGCGCACCACCACGTGATGATTTTCTCACTCCTACTAGTGGATGTAATGTAACACACACCCATACAAGGCGCATCACCCCGTGATGATTTTCTCACTCCTACTAGTGAATGTAATGTAACACACATCCATACAATGCACACCACCCCGTGATGTTTTTCAGAAACCTATCCTAGATTGCCACTGCATGTTCCCTGACCTCCCCATGCTGACCACACCGCGGTGCTTTTCTCCACCCTACATTGCCACTCACTGCCTATCCAAATTCAGACCCTCTGATTCGCACCACCCCGTGATGTTTTTCTCACTCCTACTAGTGAATGTAATGTAACACACACCCATACAATGCGCACCACCCCGTGATGATTTTCTCACTCCTACTAGTGAATGTAATGTAACACACACCCATACAATGCGCACCACCCCGTAATGTTTTTCTCACTCCTACTAGTGAATGTAAGGTAACACACACCCATACAATGCACACCACCCCGCGATGTTTTTCAGAAACTTATCCTACATTGCCACTGCATGTTCCCTGACCTCCCCATGCTGACCACCCCGCGGTGCTTTTCTCCATCCTACATTGCCACTCACTGCCTATCCTAATTCAGAACCTCCGAATCACACCACCCCGCGATGTTTTTCTCACTCCTACTAGTGAATGTAATTTAACACACACCCATACATAGCGCACCACTACGCGATGTTTTTCAGAAACCTATCCTACATTGCCACTGCATGTTCCCTGACCTCTCCATGCTGACCACCCCGCGGTGCTTTTCTCCATCCTACATTGCCACGCACTGCCTATCCTAATTCAGACCCTCCGATTCACACCACCCCGTGATGTTTTTCTCACTCTTACTAGCGAATATAATGTAACACACACCCACACAATGCGAACCACCCCGCGATGTTTTTCAGAAAATTATCCTACATTGCCACTGCCTGTTCCCTGACCTCCCCATGCTGACCACTCCGCGGTGCTTTTCTCCATCCTACATTGCCAATCACTGCCTATCCTAATTCAGACCCTCCGACTCACACCACCCCGTGATGTTTTTCTCACTCCTACTAGTGAATGTAATGTAACACACACCCATACAATGCGCACCACCCCGTGATGTTTTTCTCACTCCTACTAGTGAATGTAATGTAACACACACCCGTACAATGCACACCACCCCGTGATGATTTTCTCACTCCTACTAGTGAATGTAATGTAACACACACCCATACAATGCGCACCACCCCGTGATGTTTTTCTCACTCCTACTAGTGAATGTAATGTAACACACACCCATACAATGCGCAACACCCCGCGATGTTTTTCGGAAACCTATCCTACATTGCCACTGCATGTTCCCTGACCTCCCCATGCTGACCACCCCGCGTTGCTTTTCTCCATCCTACATTGCCACTCACTGCCTATCCTAATTCAGACCCTCCGATTCACACCACCCTGTGATGTTTTTCTCACTCCTACTAGTGAATGTAATGTAACACACACCCATACAATGCGCACCACCCCGCGATGTTTTTCAGAAACCTATCCTACATTGCCACTGCATGTTCCCTGACCTCCCCATGCTCACCACTCCGCGGTGCTTTTCTCCATCCCACATTGCCACTCACTGCCTATCCTAATTCAGACCCTCCGATTCACACCACCCCGTGGTGTTTTTCTCACTCCTACTAGTGAATGTAATGTAACACACACCCATACATTGCGCACCACCCCGTGATGTTTTTCTCACTCCTACTAGTGAATGTAATGTAACACACACCCACACAATCCGCACCACCCCGCGATGTTTTTCAGAAAATTATCCTACATTGCCACTGCCTGTTCCCTGACCTCCCCATGCTGCCCACTCCGCGGTGCTTTTCTCCATCCTACATTGCCACTCACTGCCTATCCTAATTCAGACCCTCCGACTCACACCACCCCGTGATGTTTTTCTCAGTCCTACTAGTGAATGTAATGTAACACACACCCATACAATGCGCACCACCCCGCCATGTTTTTCAGAAACCTATCCTACATTGCCACCGCATGTTCCCTGACCTCCCCATGCTGACCACCACGCGGTGCTTTTCTACCTCCTACATTGCCACTCACTGCCTATCCTAATTCAGACCCACCGATTCACACCAGGCCGTGATGTTTTTCTCACTCCTACTAGTGAATGTAATGTAACACACACCCATACAATGCGCACCACCCCGTGATGTTTTTCAGAAAACTATCCTACATTGCCACTGCATGTTCCCTGACCTCCACATGCTGACCACCCCGATGTGCTTTTCTCCATCCTACATTGCCACTCACTGCCTATCCTAATTCAGACCCTCCGATTCACACCACCCCGTGATGTTTTTCTCACTCCTACTAGTGAATGTAATGTAACACACACGCATACAATGCGCACCACCCCGTGATGTTTTTCTCACTCCTACTAGTGAATGTAATGTAACACACACCCATACAATGCGCACCACCCCGCGATATTTTTCAGAAACCTATCCTACATTGCCCTGCATGTTCCCTGACCTCCCCATGCTGACCACCCCGCGGTGCTTTTCTCCATCCTACATTGCCACTCACTGCCTATCCTTATTCAGACCCTCCGATTCACACCACCCCGTGATGTTTTTCTCACTCCTACTAGTGAATGTAATGTAACACACACCCATACAATGCGCACCACCCCGCGATGTTTTTCAAATACCTATCCTACATTGCCACTGCATGTTCCCTGACCTCCACATGCTGACCACCCCGCGGTGCTTTTCTCCATCCTACATTGCCACTCACTGCCTATCCTAATTCAGAACCTCCGATTCACACTACCCCGTGATGTTTTCTCACTCCTACTAGTGAATGTAATGTAACATACACCCATACAATGAGCACTACCCCGTGATGTTTTTCTCACTCCCACTAGTGAATGTAATGTAACACACACCCATACAATGCGCACCACCCCGCGATGTTTTTCAGAAACCTATCCTACATTGCCACTGCATGTTCCCTGACCTCCCCATGCTGACCACCCCGCGGTGCTATTCTCCATCCTACATTGCCACTCACTGCCTATCCTAATTCAGACCCTCCAATTCACACCACCCCGTGATGTTTTTCTCACTCCTACTAGTGAATGTATTGTAACACACACCCATACAATGCGCACCACCACGTGATGATTTTCTCACTCCTACTAGTGGATGTAATGTAACACACACCCATACAAGGCGCATCACCCCGTGATGATTTTCTCACTCCTACTAGTGAATGTAATGTAACACACATCCATACAATGCACACCACCCCGTGATGTTTTTCAGAAACCTATCCTAGATTGCCACTGCATGTTCCCTGACCTCCCCATGCTGACCACACCGCGGTGCTTTTTCCACCCTACATTGCCACTCACTGCCTATCCAAATTCAGACCCTCTGATTCGCACCACCCCGTGATGTTTTCCTCACTCCTACTAGTGAATGTAATGTAACACACACCCACACAATGCGCACCACCCCGCGATGTTTTTCAGAAACCTATCCTACATTGCCACTGCATGTTCCCTGACGTCCCCATGCTTACCACCCCGTGGTGCTTTTCTCCATCATACATTGCCACTCACTGCCTATCCTAATTCAGACCCTCCGATTCACATCACACCGTGATGTTTTTCTCACTCCTACTAGTGAATGTAATTTAACACACACCCATACAATGCGCACCACCCCGCGATGTTTTTCAGAAACCTATCCTACATTGCCCTGCATGTTCCCTGACCTCCCCATGCTGACCACCCCGTGGTGCTTTTCTCCATCCTACATTGCCCCTCACTGCCTATCCTAATTCAGAACCTCCGATTCACACCACCCCGTGATGTTTTTCTCACTCCTACGAGTGAATGTAATGTAACACACACCCATACAATGCGCACCACCCCGCGATGTTTTTCAAATACCTATCCTACATTGCCACTGCATGTTCCCTGACCTCCAATGCTGACCACCCCGCCGTGCTTTTCTCCATCCTACATTGCCGCTCACTGCCTATCCTAATTCAGACATTCCGATTCACACCACCCCGTGATGTTTTTCTCACTCCTACTAGTGAATGTAATGTAACACACACCCATACAATGAGCACCACCCCGTGATGTTTTTCTCACTCCTACTAGTGAATGTAATGTAACACACACCCATACAATGCGCACCACCCCGCGATGTTTTTTAGAAACCTATCCTACATTGCCACTGCATGTTCCCTGACCTCCCCATGCTGACCACCCCGCGGTGCTTTTCTCCATGCTATATTGCCACTCACTGCCTATCCTAATTCAGACCCTCCGATTCACACCACCCCCTGATTTTTTTCTCACTCCTACTAGTGAATGTAATGTAACACACACCCATACAATGCGCACCACCCCGTGATGATTTTCTCACTCCTACTAGTGAATGTAATGTAACACACACCCATACAATACGCACCACCCCGTGATGTTTTTCTCACTCCTACTAGTGAATGTAATGTAACACACACCCATACAATGCGCACCACCCCGTGATGTTTTTCTCACTCCTATTAGTGAATGTAATGTAACACACACCCATACAATGCGCACCACCCCGTGATGTTTTTCTCAATCCTACTAGTGAATGTAATGTAACACACACCCATACAATGCGCACCACCCCGCGATGTTTTTCAGAAACCTATCCTACATTGCCACTGCATGTTCCCTGACCTCCCCATGCTGACCACCCCACGGTGCTTTTCTCCATCCTACATTGCCACTCACTGCCTATACTAATTCAGACCCTCCGATTCACACCACCCCGTGATGTTTTTCTCACTCCTACTAGTGAATGTAATGTAACACACACCCATACAATGCGCACCACCCCGTGATGTTTTTCTCACTCCTACTAGTGAATGTAATGTAACACACACCCATACAATGCGCAACACCCCGCGATGTTTTTCGGAAACCTATCCTACATTGCCACTGCATGTTCCCTGACCTCCCCATGCTGACCACCCAGCGTTGCTTTTCTCCATCCTACATTGCCACTCACTGCCTATCCTAATTCAGACCCTCCGATTCACACCACCCTGTGATGTTTTTCTCACTCCTACTAGTGAATGTAATGTAACACACACCCATACAATGCGCACCACCCCGTGATGTTTTTCTCACTCCTACTAGTGAATGTAATGTAACATAAACCCATACAAAACGCAACACCCCGTGATGTTTTTCTCACTCCTACTAGTGAATGTAATGTAACACACACCCATACAATGCGCACCACCCCGCGTTGTTTTTCAGAAACTTTTCCTACATTGCCACTGCATGTTCCCTGACCTCCCCATCCTGACCACCCCGCGGTGCTTTTCTCCATCCTACATTGCCACTCACTGCCTATCCTAATTCAGACCCTCCGAATCACACCACCCCGTGATGTTTTTCTCACTCCTACTAGTGAATGTAATTTAACACACACCCATACATAGCGCACCACTACGCGATGTTTTTCAGAAACCTATCCTACATTGCCACTGCATGTTCCCTGACCTCTCCATGCTGACCACCCCGCGGTGCTTTTCTCCATCCTACATTGCCAATCACTGCCTATCCTAATTCAGACCCTCCGACTCACACCACCCCGTGATGTTTTTCTCACTCCTACTAGTGAATGTAATGTAACACACACCCATACAATGCGCACCACCCCGCGTTGTTTTTCAGAAACTTTTCCTACATTGCCACTGCATGTTCCCTGACCTCCCCATCCTGACCATCCCGCGGTGCTTTTATCCATCCTACATTGCCACTCACTGACTAACCTAATTCAGACCCTACGATTCACACCACCCCGTGATGTTTTTCTCACTCCTACTAGTGAATGTAATGTAACACACACCCATACAATGCGCACCACCCCGCGATGTATTTCAGAAACCTATCCTACATTGCCACTGCATGTTCCCTGACCTCCCCATGCTCACCACTCCGCGGTGCTTTTCTCCATCCCACATTGCCACTCACTGCCTATCCTAATTCAGACCCTCCGATTCACACCACCCCGTGATGTTTTTCTCACTCCTACTAGTGAATGTAATGTAACACACACCCACACAATCCGCACCACCCCGCGATGTTTTTCAGAAAATTATCCTACATTGCCACTGCCTGTTCCCTGACCTCCCCATGCTGCCCACTCCGCGGTGCTTTTCTCCATCCTACATTGCCACTCACTGCCTATCCTAATTCAGACCCTCCGACTCACTCCACCCCGTGATGTTTTTCTCACTCCTACTAGTGAATGTAATGTAACACACACCCATACAATGCGCACCACCCCGCGATGTTTTTCAGAAACCTATCCTATATTGCCACTGCATGTTCCCTGACCTCCCCATGCTGACCACCCCGCGGTGCTTTTCTACCTCCTACATTGCCACTCACTGCCTATCCTAATTCAGACCCTCCGATTCACACCACCCCGTGATGTTTTTCTCACTCCTACTAGTGAATGTAATGTAACACACACCCATACAATGCGCACCACCACGTGATGATTTTCTCACTCCTACTAGTGGATGTAATGTAACACACACCCATACAAGGCGCATCACCCCGTGATGATTTTCTCACTCCTACTAGTGAATGTAATGTAACACACATCCATACAATGCACACCACCCCGTGATGTTTTTCAGAAACCTATCCTAGATTGCCACTGCATGTTCCCTGACCTCCCCATGCTGACCACACCGCGGTGCTTTTCTCCACCCTACATTGCCACTCACTGCCTATCCAAATTCAGACCCTCTGATTCGCACCACCCCGTGATGTTTTTCTCACTCCTACTAGTGAATGTAATGTAACACACACCCACACAATGCGCACCACCCCGCGATGTTTTTCAGAAACCTATCCTACATTGCCACTGCATGTTCCCTGACCTCCCCATGCTGACCACCCCGCGGTGCTTTTCTCCATCCTACATTGCCACTCACTGCCTATTCTAATTCAGACCCTCCGATTCACACCACCCCGTGATGTTTTTCTCACTCCTACTAGTGAATGTAATGTAACACACACCCATACAAGAGCACCACCCCATTATTTTTTTTCACTCCTACTAGTGAATGTAATGTAACACACACCCATACAATGCGCACCACCCCGTGATGATTTTCTCACTCCTACTAGTGAATGTAATGTAACACACACCCATACAATGCGCACCACCCCGTGATGTTTTTCTCACTCCTACTAGTGAATGTAAGGTAACACACACCCATACAATGCACACCACCCCGCGATGTTTTTCAGAAACTTATCCTACATTGCCACTGCATGTTCCCTGACCTCCCCATGCTGACCACCCCGCGGTGCTTTTCTCCATCCTACATTGCCACTCACTGCCTATCCTAATTCAGACCCTCCGAATCACACCACCCCGCGATGTTTTTCTCACTCCTACTAGTGAATGTAATTTAACACACACCCATACATAGCGCACCACTACGCGATGTTTTTCAGAAACCTATCCTACATTGCCACTGCATGTTCCCTGACCTCTCCATGCTGACCACCCCGCGGTGCTTTTCTCCATCCTACATTGCCACGCACTGCCTATCCTAATTCAGACCCTCCGATTCACACCACCCCGTGATGTTTTTCTCACTCTTACTAGCGAATATAATGTAACACACACCCACACAATGCGAACCACCCCGCGATGTTTTTCAGAAAATTATCCTACATTGCCACTGCCTGTTCCCTGACCTCCCCATGCTGACCACTCCGCGGTGCTTTTCTCCATCCTACATTGCCAATCACTGCCTATCCTAATTCAGACCCTCCGACTCACACCACCCCGTGATGTTTTTCTCACTCCTACTAGTGAATGTAATGTAACACACACCCATACAATGCGCACCACCCCGTGATGTTTTTCTCACTCCTACTAGTGAATGTAATGTAACACACACCCGTACAATGCACACCACCCCGTGATGATTTTCTCACTCCTACTAGTGAATGTAATGTAACACACACCCATACAATGCGCACCACCCCGTGATGTTTTTCTCACTCCTACTAGTGAATGTAATGTAACACACACCCATACAATGGGTAACACCCCGTGATGTTTTTCGGAAACCTATCCTACATTGCCACTGCATGTTCCCTGACCTCCCCATGCTGACCACCCCGCGTTGCTTTTCTCCATCCTACATTGCCACTCACTGCCTATCCTAATTCAGACCCTCCGATTCACACCACCCTGTGATGTTTTTCTCACTCCTACTAGTGAATGTAATGTAACACACACCCATACAATGCGCACCACTCCGTGATGTTTTTCTCACTCCTACTAGTGAATGTAATGTAACATACACCCATACAATGCGCACCACCCCGCGATGTTTTTCAGAAACCTATCCTACATTGCCACTGCATGTTCCCTGACCTCCCCATGCTCACCACTCCGCGGTGCTTTTCTCCATCCCACATTGCCACTCACTGCCTGTCCTAATTCAGACCCTCCGATTCAAACCACCCCGTGGTGTTTTTCTCACTCCTAGTAGTGAATGTAATGTAACACACACCCATACATTGCGCACCACCCCGTGATGTTTTTCTCACTCCTACTAGTGAATGTAATGTAACACACACCCACACAATCCGCACCACCCCGCGATGTTTTTCAGAAAATTATCCTACATTGCCACTGCCTGTTCCCTGACCTCCCCATGCTGCCCACTCCGCGGTGCTTTTCTCCATCCTACATTGCCACTCACTGCCTATCCTAATTCAGACCCTCCGACTCACACCACCCCGTGATGTTTTTCTCAGTCCTACTAGTGAATGTAATGTAACACACACCCATACAATGCGCACCACCCCGCCATGTTTTTCAGAAACCTATCCTACATTGCCACCGCATGTTCCCTGACCTCCCCATGCTGACCACCGCGCGGTGCTTTTCTACCTCCTACATTGCCACTCACTGCCTATCCTAATACAGACCCACCGATTCACACCAGGCCGTGATGTTTTTCTCACTCCTACTAGTGAATGTAATGTAACACACACCCATACAATGCGCACCACCCCGTGATGTTTTTCAGAAAACTATCCTACATTGCCACTGCATGTTCCCTGACCTCCACATGCTGACCACCCCGATGTGCTTTTCTCCATCCTACATTGCCACTCACTGCCTATCCTTATTCAGACCCTCCGATTCACACCACCCCGTGATGTTTTTCTCACTCCTACTAGTGAATGTAATGTAACACACACGCATACAATGCGCACCACCCCGTGATGTTTTTCTCACTCCTACTAGTGAATGTAATGTAACACACACCCATACAATGCGCACCACCCCGCGATATTTTTCAGAAACCTATCCTACATTGCCCTGCATGTTCCCTGACCTCCCCATGCTGACCACCCCGCGGTGCTTTTCTCCATCCTACATTGCCACTCACTGCCTATCCTTATTCAGACCCTCCGATTCACACCACCCCGTGATGTTTTTCTCACTCCTACTAGTGAATGTAATGTAACACACACCCATACAATGCGCACCACCCCGCGATGTTTTTCAAATACCTATCCTACATTGCCACTGCATGTTCCCTGACCTCCACATGCTGACCACCCCGCGGTGCTTTTCTCCATCCTACATTGCCACTCACTGCCTATCCTAATTCAGAACCTCCGATTCACACTACCCCGTGATGTTTTCTCACTCCTACTAGTGAATGTAATGTAACATACACCCATACAATGAGCACTACCCCGTGATGTTTTTCTCACTCCTACTAGTGAATGTAATGTAACACACACCCATACAATGCGCACCACCCCGCGATGTTTTTCAGAAACCTATCCTACATTGCCACTGCATGTTCCCTGACCTCCCCATGCTGACCACCCCGCGGTGCTTTTCTCCATCCTACATTGCCACTCACTGCCTATCCTAATTCAGACCCTCCAATTCACACCACCCCGTGATGTTTTTCTCACTCCTACTAGTGAATGTATTGTAACACACACCCATACAATGTGCACCACCACGTGATGATTTTCTCACTCCTACTAGTGGATGTAATGTAACACACACCCATACAAGGCGCATCACCCCGTGATGATTTTCTCACTCCTACTAGTGAATGTAATGTAACAAACATCCATACAATGCACACCACCCCGTGATGTTTTTCAGAAACCTATCCTAGATTGCCACTGCATGTTCCCTGACCTCCCCATGCTGACCACACCGCGGTGCTTTTTCCACCCTACATTGCCACTCACTGCCTATCCAAATTCAGACCCTCTGATTCGCACCACCCCGTGATGTTTTTCTCACTCCTACTAGTGAATGTAATGTAACACACACCCACACAATGCGCACCACCCCGCGATGTTTTTCAGAAACCTATCCTACATTGCCACTGCATGTTCCCTGACCTCCCCATGATGACCACCCCGCGGTGCTTTTCTCCATCCTACATTGCCACTCACTGCCTATTCTAATTCAGACCCTCCGATTCACACCACCCCGTGATGTTTTTCTCACTCCTACTAGTGAATGTAATGTAACACACACCCATACAAGAGAACCACCCCATTATTTTTTTTCACTCCTACTAGTGAATGTAATGTAACACACACCCATACAATGCGCACCACCCCGTGATGATTTTCTCACTCCTACTAGTGAATGTAATGTAACACACACCCATACAATGCGCACCACCCCGTGATGCTTTTCTCACTCCTACTAGTGAATGTAATGTAACACACACCCACACAATGCGCACCACCCCGCGATGTTTTTCAGAAACCTATCCTACATTGCCACTGCATGTTCCCTGACCTCCACATGCTGACCACCCCGCTGTGCTTTTCTCCATCCTACATTGCCACTCACTGCCTATCCTAATTCAGACCCTCCTATTCACACCACCCCGTGATGTTTTTCTCACTCCTACTAGTGAATGTAATGTAACACACACCCACACAATGCGCACCACCCCGCGATGTTTTTCTCACTCCTACTAGTGAATGTAATGTAACACACACCCGTACAATGCGCACCACCCCGTGATGATTTTCTCACTCCTACTAGTGAATGTAATGTAACACACACCCATACAATGCGCACCAACCCGTGATGTTTTTCTCACTCCTACTAGTGAATGTAAAGTAACACACACCCATACAATGCACACCACCCCGCGATGTTTTTCATAAACGTATACTACATTGCCAATGCATGTTCCCTGACCTCCCCATGCTGACCACCCCGCGGTGCTTTTCTCCATCCTACATTGCCACTCACTGCCTATCCTAATTCAGACCCTCGGATTCACACCACCCCGCCATGTTTTTCTCACTCCTACTAGTGAATGTAATTTAACACACACCCATACATAGCGCACCACTACGCGATGTTTTTCAGAAACCTATCCTACATTGCCACTGCATGTTCCCTGACCTCTCCATGCTGACCATCCCGCGGTGCTTTTCTCCATCCTACATTGCCACGCACTGCCTATCCTAATTCAGACCCTCCGATTCACACCACCCCGTGATGTTTTTCTCACTCCTACTAGCGAATATAATGTAACACACACCCAAACAATGCGCACCACCCCGTGATGTTTTTCTCACTCCTACTAGTGAATGTAATGTAACACACACACATACAATGCGCACCACCCCGTGATGTTTTTCTCACTCCTACTAGTGAATGTAATGTAACACACACCCATACAATGCGCACCACCCCGCGATGTTTTTCAGAAACCTATCCTATATTGCCACTGCATGTTGCCTGACCTCCCCATGCTGACCACCCCGCGGTGCTTTTCTCCATCCTACATTGCCACTCACTGCCTATACTAATTCAGACCCTCCGATTCACACCACCCCGTGATGTTTTTCTCACTCCTACTAGTGAATGTAATGTAACACACACCCATACAATGCGCACCACTCCGTGATGTTTTTCTCACTCCTACTAGTGAATGTAATGTAACACACACCCCTACAATACGCACCACCCCGTGATGTTTATCTCACTCCTACTAGTGAATGTAATGTAACACACACCCATACAATGCGCACCACCCCGCGATGTTTTTCAGAAACCTATCCTACATTGCCACTGCATGTTCCCTGACCTCCCCATGCTGACCACCCCGCGGTGCTTTTCTCCATCCTACATTGCCACTCACTGCCTATCCTAATTCAGACCCTCCGATTCACACCACCCCGTGATGTTTTTCTCACTCCTACTAGTGAATGTAATGTAACACACACCCATACAATGCGCACCACCCCGTGATGTTTTTCTCACTTCTACTAGTGTATGTAATGTAACACACACCCGTACAATGCACACCACCCCGTGATGATTTTCTCACTCCTACTAGTGAATGTAATGTAACACACACCCATACAATGCGCACCACCCCGTGATGTTTTTCTCACTCCTACTAGTGTATGTAAAGTAACACACACCCATACAATGCACACCACCCCGCGATGTTTTTCAGAAACGTATCCTACATTGCCAATGCATGTTCCCTGACCTCCCCATGCTGACCACCCCGCGGTGCTTTTCTCCATCCCACATTGCCACTCACTGCCTATCCTAATTCAGACCTTCCGATTCACACCACCCCGCGATGTTTTTCTCACTCCTACTAGTTAATGTAATGTAACACACACCCATACATTGCGCACCACCCCGTGATGTTTTTCTCACTCCTACTAGTGAATGTAATGTAACACACACCCACACAATGCGCACCACCCCGCGATGTTTTTCAGAAAATTATCCTACATTGCCACTGCCTGTTCCCTGACCTCCACATGCTGCCCACTCCGCGGTGCTTTTCTCCATCCTACATTGCCACTCACTGCCTATCCTAATTCAGACCCTCCGACTCACACCACCCCGTGATGTTTTTCTCACTCCTACTAGTGAATGTAATGTAACACACACCCATACAATGCGCACCACCCCGCGATGTTTTTCCGAAACCTATCCTACATTGCCACTGCATGTTCCCTGACCTCCCCATGCTGCCCACTCCGCGGTGCTTTTCTACATCCTATATTGCCACTCACTGCCTATCCTAATTCAGACCCTCCGATTCACACCACCCCGTGATGTTTTTCTGACTCCTACTAGTGAATGTAATGTAATACACACGCATACAATGCGCACCACCCCGTGATGTTTTTCTCAATCCTACTAGTGAATGTAATGTAACACACACAAATAAAATGCGCACCACCGCACGATGTTTTTCAGAAACCTATCCTACATTGCCCTGCATGTTCCCTGACCTCCCCATGCTGACCACTCCGCGGTGCTTTTCTCCATCCTACATTGCCACTCACTGCCTATCCTAATTCAGACCCTCCGATTCACACCACGCTGTGATGTTTTTCTCACTCCTACTAGTGACTGTAATGTAACACACACCCATACAATGCGCACCACCCCGCGATGTTTTTCAAATACCTATCCTACATTGCCACTGCATGTTCCCTGACCTCCACATGCTGACCACCATGCGGTGCTTTTCTCCATCCTACATTGCCACTCACTGCCTATCCTAATTCAGAACCTCCGATTCACACCACCCCGTGATGTTTTTCTCAATCCTACTAGTGAATGTAATGTAACACACACCCATATAATGAGCACTACCCCGTGATGTTTTTCTCACTCCTACTAGTGAATGTAATGTAACACACACCCACACAATGCGCACCACCCCGCGATGTTTTTCAGAAACCTATCCTACATTGCCACTGCATGTTCCCTGACCTCCCCATGCTGACCACCCCGCGGTGCTTTTCTCCATCCTACATTGCCACTCACTGCCTATCCTAATTCAGACCCTCCGATTCACACCACCCCGTGATGTTTTTCTCACTGCTACTATTGAATGTAATGTAACACACACCCATACAAGAGCACCACCCCATTATTTTTTTTCACTCCTACTAGTGAATGTAATGTAAAACACACCCATACAATGCGCACCACGCCGTGATGATTTTCTCACTCCTACTAGTGAATGTAATGTAACACACACCCATACAATGCGCACCACCCCGTGATGTTTTTCTCACTCCTACTAGTGAATGTAAAGTAACACACACCCATACAATGCGCACCACCCCGCGATGTTTATCAGAAACCTATCCTACATTGCCACTGCATGTTCCCTGACCTCCCCATGCTGACCACCCCGCGGTGCTTTTCTCCATCCTACATTGCCACTCACTGCCTATCCTAATTCAGACCCTCCGATTCACACCACCCCGTGATGTTTTTCTCACTCCTACTAGTGAATGTAATGTAACACACACCCATACAATGCGCACCACCCCGTGATGTTTTTCTCACTCCTACTAGTGAATGTAATGTAACACACACCCGTACAATGCACACCACCCCGTGATGATTTTCTCACTCCTACTAGTGAATGTAATGTAACACACACCCATACAATGCGCACCACCCCGTGATGTTTTTCTCACTCCTACTAGTGAATGTAAAGTAACACACACCCATACAATGCACACCACCCCGCGATGTTTTTCATAAACGTATCCTACATTGCCAATGCATGTTCCCTGACCTCCCCATGCTGACCACCCCGCGGTGCTTTTCTCCATCCTACATTGCCACTCACTGCCTATCCTAATTCAGACCCTCCGATTCACACCACCCCGCGAGGTTTTTCTCACTCCTACTAGTGAATGTAATTTAACACACACCCATACATAGCGCACCACTACGCGATGTTTTTCAGAAACCTATCCTACATTGC
The DNA here is from genome assembly GCF_034190915.1 of Cavia porcellus. Classification (NCBI taxonomy): domain Eukaryota; kingdom Metazoa; phylum Chordata; class Mammalia; order Rodentia; family Caviidae; genus Cavia; species Cavia porcellus. The sequence goes on from NW_026947589.1 coordinate 858,171, forward strand.
CACTGCATGTTCCCTGACCTCTCCATGCTGACCACCCCGCGGTGCTTTTCTCCATCCTACATTGCCACGCACTGCCTATCCTAATTCAGACCCTCCGATTCACACCAACCCGTGATGTTTTTCTCACTCCTACTAGCGAATATAATGTAACACACACTCAAACAATGCGCACCACCCCGTGATGTTTTTCTCACTCCTACTAGTGAATGTAATGTAACACACACACATACAATGCGCACCACCCCGTGATGTTTTTCTCACTCCTACTAGTGAATGTAATGTAACACACACCCATACAATGCGCACCACCCCGCGATGTTTTTCAGAAACCTATCCTATATTGCCACTGCATGTTCCCTGACCTCCCCATGCTGACCACCCCGCGGTGCTTTTCTCCATCCTACATTGCCACTCACTGCCTATCCTAATTCAGACCCTCCGATTCACACCACCCCGTGATGTTTTTCTCACTGCTACTATTGAATGTAATGTAACACACACCCATACAAGAGCACCACCCCATTATTTTTTTTCACTCCTACTAGTGAATGTAATGTAAAACACACCCATACAATGCGCACCACCCCGTGATGATTTTCTCACTCCTACTAGTGAATGTAATGTAACACACACCCATACAATGCGCACCACCCCGTGATGTTTTTCTCACTCCTACTAGTGAATGTAAAGTAACACACACCCATACAATGCGCACCACCCCGCGATGTTTATCAGAAACCTATCCTACATTGCCACTGCATGTTCCCTGACCTCCCCATGCTGACCACCCCGCGGTGCTTTTCTCCATCCTACATTGCCACTCACTGCCTATCCTAATTGAGACCCTCCGATTCACACCACCCCGTGATGTTTTTCTCACTCCTACTAGTGAATGTAATGTAACACACACCCATACAATGCGCACCACCCCGTGATGTTTTTCTCACTCCTACTAGTGAATGTAATGTAACACACACCCGTACAATGCACACCACCCCGTGATGATTTTCTCACTCCTACTAGTGAATGTAATGTAACACACACCCATACAATGCGCACCACCCCGTGATGTTTTTCTCACTCCTACTAGTGAATGTAAAGTAACACACACCCATACAATGCACACCACCCCGCGATGTTTTTCATAAACGTATCCTACATTGCCAATGCATGTTCCCTGACCTCCCCATGCTGACCACCCCGCGGTGCTTTTCTCCATCCTACATTGCCACTCACTGCCTATCCTAATTCAGACCCTCCGATTCACACCACCCCGCGAGGTTTTTCTCATTCCTACTAGTGAATGTAATTTAACACACACCCATACATAGCGCACCACTACGCGATGTTTTTCAGAAACCTATCCTACATTGCCACTGCATGTTCCCTGACCTCTCCATGCTGACCACCCCGCGGTGCTTTTCTCCATCCTACATTGCCACGCACTGCCTATCCTAATTCAGACCCTCCGATTCACACCAACCCGTGATGTTTTTCTCACTCCTACTAGCGAATATAATGTAACACACACCCAAACAATGCGCACCACCCCGTGATGTTTTTCTCACTCCTACTAGTGAATGTAATGTAACACACACACATACAATGCGCACCACCCCGTGATGTTTTTCTCACTCCTACTAGTGAATGTAATGTAACACACACCCATACAATGCGCACCACCCCGCGATGTTTTTCAGAAACCTATCCTATATTGCCACTGCATGTTCCCTGACCTCCCCATGCTGACCACCCCGCGGTGCTTTTCTCCATCCTACATTGCCACTCACTGCCTATCCTAATTCAGACCCTCCGATTCACACCACCCCGTGATGTTTTTCTCACTCCTACTAGTGAATGTAATGTAACACACACCCATACAATGCGCACCACCCCGTGATGTTTTTCTCACTCCTACTAGTGAATGTAATGTAACACACACCCCTACAATACGCACCACCCCGTGATGTTTATCTCACTCCTACTAGTGAATGTAATGTAACACACACCCATACAATGCGCACCACCCCGTGATGTTTTTCTCACTCCTACTAGTGAATGTAAAGTAACACACACCCATACAATGCACACCACCCCGCGATGTTTTTCAGAAACGTATCCTACATTGCCAATGCATGTTCCCTGACCTCCCCATGCTGACCACCCCGCGGTGCTTTTCTCCATCCTACATTGCCACTCACTGCCTATCCTAATTCAGACCCTCCGATTCACACCACCCCGCGATGTTTTTCTCACTCCTACTAGTTAATGTAATGTAACACACACCCATACATTGCGCACCAACCCGTGATGTTTTTCTCACTCCTACTAGTGAATGTAATGTAACACACACCCACACAATGCGCACCACCCCGCGATGTTTTTCAGAAAATTATCCTACATTGCCACTGCCTGTTCCCTGACCTCCCCATGCTGCCCACACCGCGGTGCTTTTCTCCATCCTACATTGCCACTCACTGCCTATCCTAATTCAGACCCTCCGACTCACACCACCCCGTGATGTTTTTCTCACTCCTACTAGTGAATGTAATGTAACACACACCCATACAATGCGCACCACCCCGCGATGTTTTTCAGAAACCTATCCTACATTGCCACTGCATGTTCCCTGACCTCCCCATGCTGCCCACTCCGCGGTGCTTTTCTACATCCTACATTGCCACTCACTGCCTATCCTAATTCAGACCCTCCGATTCACACCACGCCGTGATGTTTTTCTCACTCCTACTAGTGAATGTAATGTAACACACACCCATACAATGCGCATCACCCCGTGATGTTTTTCAGAAAACTATCCTACATTGCCACTGCATGTTCCCTGAACTCCACATGCTGACCACCCCGCTGTGCTTTTCTCCATCCTACATTGCCACTCACTGCCTATCCTAATTCAGACCCTCCGATTCACACCACCCCGTGATGTTTTTCTCACTCCTACTAGTGAATGTAATGTAATACACACGCATACAATGCGCACCACCCCGTGATGTTTTTCTCAATCCTACTAGTGAATGTAATGTAACACACACCCATACAATGCGCACCACCCCGCGATGTTTTTCAGAAACCTATCCTACATTGCCCTGCATGTTCCCTGACCTCTCCATGCTGACCACCCCGCGGTGCTTTTCTCCATCCTACATTGCCACTCACTGCCTATCCTAATTCAGACCCTCCGATTCACACCACCCCGTGATGTTTTTCTCATTCCTACTAGTGAATGTAATGTAACACACACCCATAAAATGAGCACTACCCCGTGATGTTTTTCTCACTCCTACTAGTGAATATAATGTAACACACACCCATACAATGCGCACCAACCCGCGATGTTTTTCAGAAACCTATCCTACATTGCCACTGCATGTTCCCTGACCTCCCAATGCTGACCACCCCGCGGTGCTATTCTCCATCCTACATTGCCACTCACTGCCTATCCTAATTCAGACCCTCCGATTCGCACCACCCCGTGATGTTTTTCTCACTCCTACTAGTGAATGTAATGTAACACACACCCACACAATGCGCACCACACCGCGATGTATTTCAGAAACCTATCCTACATTGCCACTGCATGTTCCCTGACCTCCCCATGCTGACCACCCCGCGGTGCTTTTCTCCATCCTACATTGCCACTCACTGCCTATCCTAATTCAGACCCTCCGATTCACACCACCCCGTGATGTTTTTCTCACTCCTACTAGTGAATGTAATGTAAAACACACCCATACAAGAGCACCACCCCATTATTTTTTTTCACTCCTACTAGTGAATGTAATGTAAAACACACCCATAAAATGCGCACCACCCCGTGATGATTTTCTCACTCCTACTAGTGAATGTAATGTAACACACACCCATACAATGCGCACCACCCCGTGATGTTTTTCTCACTCCTACTAGTGAATGTAATGTAACACACACCCATACAATGCACACCACCCCGTGATGTTTTTCAGAAACGTATCCTACATTGCCACTGCATGTTCCCTGACCTCCCCATGCTGACCACCCCGCGGTGCTTTTCTCCATTCTACATTGCCACTCACTGCCTATCCTAATTCAGACCCTCCGATTCACACCACCCCGCGATGTTTTTCTCACTCCTACTAGTGAATGTAATTTAACACACACCCATACATAGCGCACCACCACGCGATGTTTTTCAGAAACCTATCCTACATTGCCACTGAATGTTCCCTGACCTCTCCATGCTGACCACCTCGCGGTGCTTTTCTCCATCCTACATTGCCACTCACTGCCTATCCTAATTCAGACCCTCCGATTCACACCACCCCGTGATGTTTTTCTCACTCCTACTAGTGAATATAATGTAACACACACCCAAACAATGCGCACCACCCCGTGATGTTTTTCTCACTCCTACTAGTGAATGTAGTGTAACACACACACATACAATGCGCACCACTCCGTGATGTTTTTCTCACTCCTACTAGTGAATGTAATGTAACACACACCCATACAATGCGCACCACCCCGCGATGTTTTTCAGAAACCTATCCTACATTGCCACTGCATGTTCCATGACGTCCCCATGCTGACCACCCCGCGGTGCTTTTCTCCATCCTACATTGCCACTCACTGCCTATCCTAATTCAGACCCTCCGAATCACACCACCCCGCGATGTTTTTCTCACTCCTACTAGTGAATGTAATTTAACACACACCCATACAATGCGCACCACCCCGCGATGTTTTTCAGAAACCTATCCTACATTGCCCTGCATGTTCCCTGACCTCCCCATGCTGACCACCCCGCGGTGCTTTTCTCCATCCTACATTGCCCCTCACTGCCTATCCTAATTCAGACCCTCTGATTCACACCACCCCGTGATGTTTTTCTCACTCCTACTAGTGAATGTAATGTAACACACACCCATACAATGAGCACTACCCCGTGATGTTTTTCTCACTCCTACTAGTGAATGTAAAGTAACACACACCCATACAATGCGCACCACCCCGCGATGTTTTTCAGAAACCTATCCTACATTGCCACTGCATGTTCCCTGACCTCACCATGCTGACCACCCCGCGGTGCTTTTCTCCATCCTACATTGCCACTCACTGCCTATCCTAATTCAGACCCTCCGATTCACACCACCCCCTGATGTTTTTCTCACTCCTACTAGTGAATGTAATGTAACACACACCCAAACAATGCGCACCACCCCGTGATGATTTTCTCACTCCTACTAGTGGATGTAATGTAACACACACCCATACAATGCGCACCACCCCGTGATGATTTTCTCACTCCTACTAGTGGATGTAATGTAACACACACCCATACAATGCGCACCACCCCGTGATGATTTTCTCACTCCTACTAGTGAATGTAATGTAACACACACCCATACAATGGGCACCATCCCACGATGTTTATCAGAAACCTATGCTACATTGCCACTGCATGTTCCCTGACCTCCCCATGCTGACCACACCGCGGTGCTTTTCTCCATCCGACATTGCCACTCACTGCCTATCCAAATTCAGACCCTCCGATTCGCACCACCCCGTGATGTTTTTCTCACTCCTACTAGTGAATGTAATGTAACACACACCCACACAATGCGCACCACCCCGCGATGTTTTTCGGAAACCTATCCTACATTGCCACTGCATGTTCCCTGACCTCCCCATGCTGACCACCCCGCGGTGCTTTTCTCCATCCTACATTGCCACTCACTGCCTATCCTAATTCAGACCCTCCGATTCACACCACCCCGTGATGTTTTTCTCACTCCTACTAGTGAATGTAATGTAACACACACCCATACAATGCGCGCCACCCCGTGTTGTTTTTCTCACTCCTACTAGTGAATGTAATGTAACACACACCCATACAATACGCACCACCCCGTGATGCTTTAATCACTCCTACTAGTGAATGTAATGTAACACACACCCATACAATGCGCACTACCCCGTGATGATTTTCTCACTCCTACTAGTGAATATAATGGAACACACACCCATACAATGCGCACCACCCCGTGATGTTTTTCTCAATCCTACTAGTGAATGTAATGTAACACACACCCATACAATGCGCACCACCCCGCGATGTTTTTTAGAAACCTATCCTACATTGCCACTGCATGTTCCCTGACCTCCCCATGCTGACCACCCGACGGTGCTTTTCTCCATCCTACATTGCCACTCACTGCCTATACTAATTCAGACCCTCCGATTCACACCACCCCGTGATGTTTTTCTCACTCCTACTAGTGAATGTAATGTAACACACACCCATACAATGCGCACCACCCCGTGATGTTTTTCTCACTCACACTAGTGAATGTAATGTAACACACACCCATACAATGTGCACCACCCCGCAATGTTTTTCGGAAACCTATCCTACATTGCCTCTGCATGTTCCCTGTCCTCCCCATGCTGACCACCCCGCGGTGCTTTTCTCCATCCTACATTGCCACTCACTGCCTATCCTAATTCAGACCCTCTGATTCACACCAGCCCGTGATGTTTTTCTCACTCCTACTAGTGAATGTAATGTAACACACAACCATACAAGGCGCACCACCCCGTGATGTTTTTCTCACTCCTACTAGTGAATGTAATGTAACACACACCCACACAATGCGCAACACCCCGCGATGTTTTTCGGAAACCTATCCTACATTGCCACTGCATGTTCCCTGACCTCCCCATGCTGACCACCCCGCGGTGCTTTTCTCCATCCTACATTGCCACTCACTGCCTATCCTAATTCAGACCCTCCGATTCACACCACCCCGTGATGTTTTTCTCACTCCTACTAGTGAATGTAATGTAACACACACCCATACAATGCGCACCACTCCGTGTTGTTTTTCTCACTCCTACTAGTGAATGTAATGTAACATACACCCATACAATACGCACCACCCCGTGATGTTTTTCTCACTCGTACTAGTGAATGTAATGTAACACACACCCATACAATGCGCACCAGCCCGCGATGTTTTTCAGAAACCTTTCCTACATTGCCACAGCATGTTCCCTGACCTCCCCATCCTGACCAACCCGCGGTGCTTTTATCCATCCTACATTGCCACTCACTGCCTATCCTAATTCAGACCCTACCATTCACACCACCCCGTGATGTTTTTCTCACTCCTACTAGTGAATGTAATGTAACACACACCCATACAATGCGCACCACAGCGCGATGTTTTTCAGAAACCTATCCTACATTGCCACTGCATGTTCCCTGACCTCCCCATGCTCGCCACCCCGTGGTGCTTTTCTCCATCCCACATTGCACTCACTGCCTATCCTAATTCAGACCCTCCGATTCACACCACCCCGTGATGTTTTTCTCACTCCTGCTAGTGAATGTAATGTAACACACACCCATATATTGCGCACCACCCCGTGATGTTTTTCTCACTCCTACTAGTGAATGTAATGTAACACACACCCACACAATGCGCACCACCCCGCGATGTTTTTCAGAAAATTATCCTACATTGCCACTGCCTGTTCCCTGACCTCCCCATGCTGCCCACTCCGCGGTGCTTTTCTCCATCCTACATTGCCACTCACTGCCTATCCTAATTCAGACCCTCCGACTCACACCACCCCGTGATGTTTTTCTCACTCCTACTAGTGAATGTAATGTAACACACACCCACACAATGCGCACCACCCCGCCATGTTTTTCAGAAACCTATCCTACATTGCCACTGCATGTTCCCTGACCTCCCTATGCTGACCACCGCGCGGTGCTTTTCTACATCCTACATTGCCACTCACTGCCTATCCTAATTCAGACCCTCCGATTCACACCACGCCGTGATGTTTTTCTCACTCCTACTAGTGAATGTAATGTAACACACACCCATACAATGCGCACCACCCCGTGATGTTTTTTAGAAAACTATCCTTCATTGCCACTGCATGTTCCCTGACCTCCACATGCTGACCAACACGCTGTGCTTTTCTCCATCCTACATTGCCACTCACTGCCTATCCTAATTCAGACCCTCCGATTCACACCACCCCGTGATGTTTTTCTCACTCCTACTAGTGAATGTAATGTAATACACACGCATACAATGCAAACCACCCCGTGATGTTTTTCTCACTCCTACTAGTGAATGTAATGTAACACACACCCATACAATGCGCACCACCCCGCGATATTTTTCAGAAACCTATCCTACATTGCCCTGCATGTTCCCTGACCTCCCCATGCTGACCATCCCGCGGTGCTTTTCTCCATCCTACATTGCCACTCACTGCCTATCCTAATTCAGACCCTCCGATTCACACTACCCCGTGATGTTTTTGTCACTCCTACTAGTGAATGTAATGTAACACACACCCATACAATGCGCACCACCCCGCGATGTTTTTCAAATACCTATCCTACATTGCCACTGCATGTTCCCTGACCTCCACATGCTGACCACCCCGCGGTGCTTTTCTCCATCCTACATTGCCACTCACTGCCTATCCTAATTCAGAACCTCCGATTCACACCACCCCGTGATGTTTTTCTCACTCCTACTAGTGAATGTAATGTAACACACACCCACACAATGCGCACCACCCCGCGATGTTTTTCAGAAACCTATCCTACATTGCCACTGCATGTTCCCTGACCTCCCCATGCTGACCACCCCGCGGTGCTTTTCTCCATCCTACATTGCCACTCACTGCCTATCCTAGTGCAGACCCTCCGATTCACACCACCCCGTGATGTGTTTCTCACTCCTACTAGTGAATGTAATGTAACACACACCCATACAAGAGCACCACCCCATTATTTTTTTTCACTCCTACTAGTGAATGTAATGTAACACACACCCATACAATGCGCACCACCCCGTGATGATTTTCTCACTCCTACTAGTGAATGTAATGTAACACACACCCATACAATGCGCACCACCCCGTGATGTTTTTCTCACTCCTACTAGTGAATGTAATGTAACACACAACCATACAATGCACACCACCCCGTGATGTTTTTCAGAAACGTATCCTACATTGCCACTGCATGTTCCCTGACCTCCCCATGCTGACCACCGCGCGGTGCTTTTCTCCATCCTACATTGCCACTCACTGCCTATCCTAATTCAGACCCTCCGATTCACACCACCCCGCGATTTTTTTCTCACTCCTACTAGTGAATGTAATTTAACACACACCCATACATAGCGCACCACCACGCGATATTTTTCAGAAACCTATCCTACATTGCCACTGCATGTTCCCTGACCTCTCCATGCTGACCACCTCGCGGTGCTTTTCTCCATCCTACATTACCACTCACTGCATATCCTAATTCAGACCCTCCGATTCACACCACCCCGTGATGTTTTTCTCACTCCTACTAGTGAATATAATGTAACACACACCCAAACAATGCGCACCACCCCGTGATGTTTTTTAGAAAACTATCCTTCATTGCCACTGCATGTTCCCTGACCTCCCCATGCTGACCACACCGCGGTGCTTTTCTCCATCCTACATTGCCACTCACTGCCTATCCAAATTCAGACCCTCCGATTCGCACCACCCCGTGATGTTTTTCTCACTCCTACTAGTGAATGTAATGTAACACACACCCACACAATGCGCACCACCCCGCGATGTTTTTCGGAACCCTATCCTACATTGCCACTGCATGTTCCCTGACCTCCCCAAGCTGACCACCCCGCGGTACTTTTCTCCATCCTACATTGCCACTCACTGCCTATCCTAATTCAGACCCTCCGATTCACACCACCCCGTGATGTTATTCTCACTCCTACTAGTGAATGTAATGTAACACACACCCATACAATGCGCGCCACCCCGTGATGTTTTTCTCACTCCTACTAGTGAATGTAATGTAACACACACCCATACAATACGCACCACCCCGTGATGCTTTAATCACTCCTACTAGTGAATGTAATGGAACACACACCCATACAATGCGCACCACCCCGTGATGTTTTTCTCAATCCTACTAGTGAATGTAATGTAAAACACACCCATACAATGCGCACCACCCCGCGATGTTTTTCAGAAACCTATCCTACATTGCCACTGCATGTTCCCTGACCTCCCCATGCTGACCACCCCACGGTGCTTTTCTCCATCCTACATTGCCACTCACTGCCTATACTAATTCAGACCCTCCGATTCACACCACCCCATGATGTTTTTCTCACTCCTACTAGTGAATGTAATGTAACACACACCCATACAATGCGCACCATCCCGTGATGTTTTTCTCACTCCTACTAGTGAATGTAATGTAACACACACCCGTACAATGCGCACCACCCCACAATGTTTTTCGGAAACCTATCCTACATTGCCTCTGCATGTTCCCTGTCCTCCCCATGCTGACCACCCCGCGGTGCTTTTCTCCATCCTACATTGCCACTCACTGCCTATCCTAATTCAGACCCTCCGATTCACACCACCCCGTGATGTTTTTCTCACTCCTACTAGTGAATGTAATGTAACACACACCCATACAATGCGCACCACCCCGTGATGTTTTTCTCACTCCTACTAGTGAATGTAATGTAACACAAACCCATACAATGCGCAACACCCCGCGATGTTTTTCGGAAACCTATCCTACATTGCCACTGCATGTTCCCTGACCTCCCCATGCTGACCACCCCGCGGTGCTTTTCTCCATCCTACATTGCCACTCACTGCCTATCCTAATTCAGACCCTCCGATTCACACCACCCCGTGATGTTTTTCTCACTCCTACTAGTGAATGTAATGTAACACACACCCATACAATGCGCACCACTCCGTGATGTTTTTCTCACTCCTACTAGTGAATGTAATGTAACATACACCCATACAATACGCACCACCCCGTGATGTTTTTCTCACTCGTACTAGTGAATGTAATGTAACACACAACCATACAATGCGCACCACCCCGCGATGTTTTTCAGAAACCTTTCCTACATTGCCACTGCATGTTCCCTGACCTCCCCATGCTCGCCACCCCGCGGTGCTTTTCTCCATCCCACATTGCCACTCACTGCCTATCCTAATTCAGACCCTCCGATTCACACCACACCGTGATGTTTTTCTCACTCCTACTAGTGAATGTAATGTAACACACACCCACACAATGCGCACCACCCCGCGATGTTTTTCAGAAAATTATCCTACATTGCCACTGCCTGTTCCCTGACCTCCCCATGCTGCCCACTCCGCGGTGCTTTTCTCCATCCTACATTGCCACTCACTGCCTATCCTAATTCAGACCCTCCGACTCACACCACCCCGTGATGATTTTCTCACTCCTACTAGTGAATGTAATGTAACACACACCCATACAATGCGCACCACCCCGCCATGTTTTTCAGAAACCTATCCTACATTGCCACTGCATATTCCCTGACCTCCCTATGCTGACCACCGCGCGGTGCTTTTCTACATCCTACATTGCCACTCACTGCCTATCCTAATTCAGACCCTCCGATTCACACCACGCCGTGATGTTTTTCTCACTCCTACTAGTGAATGTAATGTAACACACACCCATACAATGCGCACCACCCCGTGATGTTTTTTAGAAAACTATCCTTCATTGCCACTGCATGTTCCCTGACCTCCACATGCTGACCACCCCGCTGTGCTTTTCTCCATCCTACATTGCCACTCACTGCCTATCCTAATTCAGACCGTCCTATTCACACCACCCCGTGATGTTTTTCTCACTCCTACTAGTGAATGTAATGTAACATACACCCATACAATACGCACGACCCCGTGATGTTTTTCTCACTCGTACTAGTGAATGTAATGTAATACACACCCATACAATGCGCACCACCCCGTGATGTTTTTCAGAAACCTTTCCTACATTGCCACTGCATGTTCCCTGACCTCCCCATCCTGACCAACCCGCGGTGCTTTTATCCATCCTACATTGCCACTCACTGCCTATCCTAATTCAGACCCTACCATTCACACCACCCCGTGATGTTTTTCTCACTCCTACTAGTGAATGTAATGTAACACACACCCATACAATGCGCACCACAGCGCGATGTTTTTCAGAAACCTATCCTACATTGCCACTGCATGTTCCCTGACCTCCCCATGCTCGCCACCCCGCGGTGCTTTTCTCCATCCCACATTGCCACTCACTGCCTATCCTAATTCAGACCCTCCGATTCACACCACACCGTGATGTTTTTCTCACTCCTGCTAGTGAATGTAATGTAACACACACCCATACATTGCGCACCACCCCGTGATGTTTTTCTCACTCCTACTAGTGAATGTAATGTAACACACAACCACACAATGCGCACCACCCCGCGATGTTTTTCAGAAAATTATCCTACATTGCCACTGCCTGTTCCCTGACCTCCCCATGCTGCCCACTCCGCGGTGCTTTTCTCCATCCTACATTGCCACTCACTGCCTATCCTAATTCAGACCCTCCGACTCACACCACCCCGTGATGTTTTTCTCACTCCTACTAGTGAATGTAATGTAACACACACCCATACAATGCGCACCACCCCGCCGTGTTTTTCAGAAACCTATCCTACATTGCCACTGCATGTTCCCTGACCTCCCTATGCTGACCACCGCGCGGTGCTTTTCTACATCCTACATTGCCACTCACTGCCTATCCTAATTCAGACCCTCCGATTCACACCACGCCGTGATGTTTTTCTCACTCCTACTAGTGAATGTAATGTTACACACACCCATACAATGCGCACCACCCCGTGATGTTTTTTAGAAAACTATCCTAGATTGCCACTGCATGTTCCCTGACCTCCACATGCTGACCACCCCGCTGTGCTTTTCTCCATCCTACATTGCCACTCACTGCCTATCCTAATTCAGACCCTCCGATTCACACCACCCCGTGATGTTTTTCTCACTCCTACTAGTGAATGTAATGTAATACACACGCATACAATGCGCACCACCCCGTGATGTTTTTCTCACTCCTACTAATGAATGTAATGTAACACACACCCATACAATGCGCACCACCCCGCGATATTTTTCAAAAACCTATCCTACATTGCCCTGCATGTTCCCTGACCTCCACATGCTGACCACCCCGCGGTGCTTTTCTCCATCCTACATTGCCACTCACTGCCTATCCTAATTCAGACCCTCCGATTCACACTACCCCGTGATGTTTTTCTCACTCCTACTAGTGAATGTAATGTAACACACACCCATACAATGCGCACCACCCCGCGATGTTTTTCAAATACCTATCCTACATTGCCACTGCATGTTCCCTGACCTCCACATTCTGACCACCCCGCGGTGCTTTTCTCCATCCTACATTGCCACTCACTGCCTATCCTAATTCAGAACCTCCGATTCACACCACCCCGTGATGATTTTCTCACTCCTACTAGTGAATGTAATGTAACACACACCCATACAATGAGCACTACCCCGTGATGTTTTTCTCACTCCTACTAGTGAATGTAATGTAACACACACCCATACAATGCGCACCACCCCGCGATGTTTTTCAGAAACCTATCCTACATTGCCACTGCATGTTCCCTGACCTCCCCATGCTGACCACCCCGTGGTGCTATTCTCCATCCTACATTGCCACTCACTGCCTATCCTAATTCAGACCCTCCGATTCAAACCACCCCGTGATGTTTTTCTCAGTCCTACTAGTGAATGTAATGTAACACACACCCATACAATGCGCACCACCCCGTGATGATTTTCTCACTCCGACTAGTGGATGTAATGTAACACACACCCATACAAGGCGCATCACCCCGTGATGATTTTCTCACTCCTACTAGTGAATGTAATATAACACACACCCATACAATGCGCAACACCCCGTGATGTTTTTCTCACTCCTACTAGTGAATATAATGTAACACACACCCATACAATGCGCACCACCCCGTGATGATTTTCTCACTCCTACTAGTGAATGTAATATAACACACACCCATACAATGCGCAACACCCCGTGATGTTTTTCTCACTCCTACTAGTGAATGTAATGTAACACACACCCATACAATGCGCACCACCCCGCGATGTTTTTCAAATACCTATCCTACATTGCCACTGCATGTTCCCTGACCTCCACATGCTGACCACCCCGCGGTGCTTTTCTCCATCCTACATTGCCAATCACTGCCTATCCTAATTCAGAACCTCCGATTCACACCACCCCGTGATGTTTTTCTCACTCCTACTAGTGAATGTAATGTAACACACACCCATACAATGAGCACTACCCCGTGATGTTTTTCTCACTCCTACTAGTGAATGTAATGTAACACACACCCATAGAATGCGCACCACCCCGCGATGTTTTTCAGAAACCTATCCTACATTGCCACTGCATGTTCCATGACCTCCCCATGCTGTCCACCCCGCGGTGCTATTCTCCATCCTACATTGCCACTCACTGCCTATCCTAATTCAGACCCTCCGATTCACACCACCCCGTGATGTTTTTCTCACTCCTACTAGTGAATGTAATGTAACACACACCCATACAATGCGCACCGCTCAGTGATGTTTTTCTCACTCCTACTAGTGAATGTAATGTAACATACACCCATACAATACGCACGACCCCGTGATGTTTTTCTCACTCGTACTAGTGAATGTAATGTAATACACACCCATACAATGCGCACCACCCCGTGATGTTTTTCAGAAACCTTTCCTACATTGCCACTGCATGTTCCCTGACCTCCCCATCCTGACCAACCCGCGGTGCTTTTATCCATCCTACATTGCCGTTCACTGCCTATCCTAATTCAGACCCTACCATTCACACCACCCCGTGATGTTTTTGTCACTCCTACTAGTGAATGTAATGTAACACACACCCATACAATGCGCACCACAGCGCGATGTTTTTCAGAAACCTATCCTACATTGCCACTGCATGTTCCCTGACCTCCCGATGCTCGCCACCCCGCGGTGCTTTTCTCCATCCCACATTGCCACTCACTGCCTATCCTAATTCAGACCCTCCGATTCACACCACACCGTGATGTTTTTCTCACTCCTGCTAGTGAATGTAATGTAACACACACCCATACATTGCGCACCACCCCGTGATGTTTTTCTCACTCCTACTAGTGAATGTAATGTAACACACAACCACACAATGCGCACCACCCCGCGATGTTTTTCAGAAAATTATCCTACATTGCCACTGCCTGTTCCCTGACCTCCCCATGCTGCCCACTCCGCGGTGCTTTTCTCCATCCTACATTGCCACTCACTGCCTATCCTAATTCAGACCCTCCGACTCACACCACCCCGTGATGTTTTTCTCACTCCTACTAGTGAATGTAATGTAACACACACCCATACAATGCGCACCACCCCGCCGTGTTTTTCAGAAACCTATCCTACATTGCCCTGCATGTTCCCTGACCTCCCCATGCTGACCACCCCGCGGTGCTTTTCTCCATCCTACATTGCCACTCACTGCCTATCCTAATTCAGACCCTCCGATTCACACTACCCCGTGATGTTTTTCTCACTCCTACTAGTGAATGTAATGTAACACACACCCATACAATGCGCACCACCCCGCGATGTTTTTCAAATACCTATCCTACATTGCCACTGCATGTTCCCTGACCTCCACATGCTGACCACCCCGCGGTGCTTTTCTCCATCCTACATTGCCACTCACTGCCTATCCTAATTCAGAACCTCCGATTCACACCACCCCGTGATGATTTTCTCACTCCTACTAGTGAATGTAATGTAACACACACCCATACAATGAGCACTACCCCGTGATGTTTTTCTCACTCCTACTAGTGAATGTAATGTAACACACACCCATACAATGCGCACCACCCCGCGATGTTTTTCAGAAACCTATCCTACATTGCCACTGCATGTTCCCTGACCTCCCCATGCTGACCACCCCGTGGTGCTATTCTCCATCCTACATTGCCACTCACTGCCTATCCTAATTCAGACCCTCCGATTCAAACCACCCCGTGATGTTTTTCTCAGTCCTACTAGTGAATGTAATGTAACACACACCCATACAATGCGCACCAACCCGTGATGATTTTCTCACTCCGACTAGTGGATGTAATGTAACACACACCCATACAAGGCGCATCACCCCGTGATGATTTTCTCACTCCTACTAGTGAATGTAATATAACACACACCCATACAATGCGCAACACCCCGTGATGTTTTTCTCACTCCTACTAGTGAATATAATGTAACACACACCCATACAATGCGCACCACCCTGTGATGATTTTCTCACTCCTACTAGTGAATGTAATATAACACACACCCATACAATGCGCAACACCCCGTGATGTTTTTCTCACTCCTACTAGTGAATGTAAAGTAACACACACCCATACAATGCACACCACTCCGCGATGTTTTTCAGAAACGTATCCTACATTGCCAATGCATGTTCCCTGACCTCCCAATGCTGACCACCCCGCGGTGCTTTTCTCCATCCTACATTGCCATTCACTGCCTATCCTAATTCAGACCCTCCGATTCACACCACCCCGCGATGTTTTTCAGAAAATTATCCTACATTGCCACTGCGTGTTCCCTGACCTCCCCATGCTGCCCACTCCGCGGTGCTTTTCTCCATCCTACGTTGCCACTCACTGCCTATCCTAATTCAGACCCTCCGACTCACACCACCCCGTGATGTTTTTCTCACTCCTACTAGTGAATGTAATGTAACACACACCCATACAATGCGCACCACCCCGCGATGTTTTTCAGAAACCTATCCTACATAGCCACTGCATGTTCCCTGTCCTCCCCATGCTGACCACCGCGCAGTGCTTTTCTACATCCTACATTGCCACTCACTGCCTATCCTAATTCAGACCCTCCGATTCACACCACCCCGTGATGTTTTTCTCACTCCTACTAGTGAATGTAATGTAATACACACGCATACAATGCGCAGCACCCCGTGATGTTTTTCTCACTCCTACTAGTGAATGTAATGTAACACACACCCATACAATGCGCACCACCCCGTGATGATTTTCTCACTCCTACTAGTGGATGTAATGTAACACACACCCATACAAGGCGCATCACCCCGTGATGATTTTCTCACTCCTACTAGTGAATGTAATGTAACACACATCCATACAATGCACACCACCCCGTGATGTTTTTCAGAAACCTATCCTACATTGCCACTGCATGTTCCCTGACCTCCCCATGCTGACCACACCGCGGTGCTTTTCTCCATCCTACATTGCCACTCACTGCCTATCCAAATTCAGACCCTCCGAATCGCACCACCCCGTGATGTTTTTCTCACTCCTACTAGTGAATGTAATGTAACACACACCCACACAATGCGCACCACCCCGCGATGTTTTTCAGAAACCTATCCTACATTGCCACTGCATGTTCCCTGACCTCCCCATGCTGACCACCCCGCAGTGCTTTTCTCCATCCTACATTGCCACTCACTGCCTATCCTATTTCATACCCTCCGATTCACACCACCCCGTGATGTTTTTCTCACTCCTACTAGTGAATGTAATGTAACACACACCCATACAAGAGCACCACCCCATTATTTTTTTTCACTCCTACTAGTGAATGTAATGTAACACACACCCATACAATGCGCACCACCCCGTGATGATTTTCTCACTCCTACTAGTGAATGTAATGTAACACACACCCATACAATGCGCACCACCCCGTGATGTTTTTCTCACTCCTACTAGTGAATGTAATGTAACACACACCCATACAATGCACACCACCCCGTGATGTTTTTCAGAAACGTATCCTACATTGCCACTGCATGTTCCCTGACCTCCCCATGCTGACCACCCCGCGGTGCTTTTCTCCATCCTACATTGCCACTCACTGCCTATCCTAATTCAGACCCTCCGATTCACACCAACCCGCGATGTTTTTCTCACTCCTACTAGTGAATGTAATTTAACACACACCTATACATAGCGCACCACCACGCGATGTTTTTCAGAAACCTATCCTACATTGCCACTGCATGTTCCCTGACCTCTCTATGCTGACCACATCGCTGTGCTTTTCTCCATCCTACATTGCCACTCACTGCCTATCCTAATTCAGACCCTCCGATTCACACCACCCCGTGATGTTTTTCTCACTCCTACTAGTGAATATAATGTAACACACACCCAAACAATGCGCACCACCCCGTGATGTTTTTCTCACTCCTACTAGTGAATGTAATGTAACACACACACATACAATGCGCACCACCCCGTGATGTTTTTCTCACTCCTGCTAGTGAATGTAATGTAACACACACCCATACAATGCGCACCACCCCGCGATGTTTTTCAGAAACCTATCCTACATTGCCACTGCATGTTCCCTGACCTCCCCATGCTGACCCCCGCGCGGTGCTTTTCTCCATCCTACATTGTCACTCACTGCCTATCCTAATTCAGACCCTCCGATTCACACTACCCCGTGATGTTTTTCTCACTCCTACTAGTGAATGTAATGTAACACACACCCATACAATGCGCACCACCCCGTGATGTTTTTCTCACTCCTACTAGTGAATGTAATGTAACAGACACCCATACAATACTTACCACCCCGTGATGTTTTTCTCACTCCTACTACTGAATGTAATGTAACACACACACATAAAATGCGCACCACCCCGCGATGTTTTTCAGAAAACTATCCTACATTGCCACTGCATGTTCCCTGACCTCTCCATGCTGACCACCCCGCGGTGCTTTTCTCCATCCTACATTGCCACTCACTGCCTATCCTAATTCAGACCCTCCGATTCACACCACCCCGTGATGTTTTTCTCACTCCTACTAGTGAATATAATGTAACACACACCCATACAATGCGCACCATCCCGCGATGTTTTTCTCACTCCTACTAGTGAATGTAATGTAACACACACCCATACAATGTGCACCAATACGCGATGTTTTTCAGAAACCTATCCTACATTGCCACTACATGTTCCCTGACCTCACCATGCTGACCACCCCACGGTGCTTTTCTCCATCCTACATTCCCACTCACTGCCTATCCTAATTCAGACCCTCCGATTCACACCACCCCGTGATGTTTTTCTCACTCCTACTAGTGAATGTAATGTAACACACACCCATACAATGCGCACCACCCCGTGATGTTTTTCTCACTCCTACTAGTGAATGTAATGTAACACACACCCATACAATGCGCACCACCCCGCGATGTTTTTCATTAACCTATCCTACATTGCCACTGCATGTTCCCTGTCCTCCCCATGCTGACCACCCTGCGGTGCTTTTCTCCATCCTACATTGCCACTCACTGCCTATCCTAATTCAGACCCTCCGATTCACACCACCCCGTGATGTTTTTCTCACTCCTACTAGTGAATGTAATGTAACACACACCCATACAATGCGGACCACCCCGTGATGTTTTTCTCACTCCTACTAGTGAATGTAATGTAACACACACCCATACAATATGCACCACCCCGTGATGTTTTTCTCACTCCTACTAGTGAATGTAATGTAACACACACCCATACAATGTGCACCACCCCGCGATGTTTTTCAGAAACCTGTCCTACATTGCCACTGCATGTTCCCTGACCTGCCCATGCTGACCACCCCGCAGTGCTTTTCTCCATCCTACATTGCCACTCACTGCCTATCCTAATTCAGACCCTCCGATTCACACCAACCCGTGATGTTTTTCTCACTCCTACTAGTGAATGTAATGTAACACACACCCATACAAGAGCACCACCCCATTATTTTTTTTCACTCCTACTAGTGAATGTAATGTAACACACACCCATACAATGCGCACCACCCCGTGATGATTTTCTCACTCCTCTAGTGAATGTAATGTAACACACACCCATACAATGCGCACCACCCCGTGATGTTTTTCTCACTCCTACTAGTGAATGTAATGTAACACACACCCATACAATGCACACCACCCCGTGATGTTTTTCAGAAACGTATCCTACATTGCCACTGCATGTTCCCTGACCTCCCCATGCTGACCACCCCGCGGTGCTTTTCTCCATCCTACATTGCCACTCACTGCCTATCCTAATTCAGACCCTCCGATTCACACCAACCCGCGATGTTTTTCTCACTCCTACTAGTGAATGTAATTTAACACACACCTATACATAGCGCACCACCACGCGATGTTTTTCAGAAACCTATCCTACATTGCCACTGCATGTTCCCTGACCTCTCTATGCTGACCACCTCGCGGTGCTTTTCTCCATCCTACATTGCCACTCACTGCCTATCCTAATTCAGACCCTCCGATTCACACCACCCCGTGATGTTTTTCTCACTCCTACTAGTGAATATAATGTAACACACACCCAAACAATGCGCACCACCCCGTGATGTTTTTCTCACTCCTACTAGTGAATGTAATGTAACACACACACATACAATGCGCACCACCCCGTGATTTTTTTCTCACTCCTACTAGTGAATGTAATGTAACACACACCCATACAATGCGCACCACCCCGCGATGTTTTTCAGAAACCTATCCTACATTGCCACTGCATGTTCCCTGACCTCCCCATGCTGACCACCCCGCGGTGCTTTTCTCCATTCTACATTGCCACTCACTGCCTATCCTAATTCAGACCCTCCGATTCACACCACCCAGCGATGTTTTTCTCACTCCTACTAGTGAATGTAATTTAACACACACCCATACATAGCGCACCACCACGCGATATTTTTCAGAAACCTATCCTACATGGCCACTGCATGTTCCCTGACCTCTCCATGCTGACCACCCCGCGGTGCTTTTCTCCATCCTACATTGCCACTCACTGCCTATCCTAATTCAGACCCTCCGATTCACACCACCCCGTGATGTTTTTCTCACTCCTACTAGTGAATATAATGTAACACACACCCATACAATGCGCACCACCCCGCGATGTTTTTCTCACTCCTACTAGTGAATGTAATGTAACACACACCCATACAATGTGCACCAATACGCGATGTTTTTCAGAAACCTATCCTACATTGCCACTACATGTTCCCTGACCTCACCATGCTGACCACCCCACAGTGCTTTTCTACATCCTACATTGCCACTCACTGCCTATCCTAATTCAGACCCTCCGATTCACACCACCCCGTGATGTTTTTCTCACTCCTACTAGTGAATGTAATGTAACACACACCCATACAATGCGCACCACCCCGTGATGTTTTTCTCACTCCTACTAGTGAATGTAATGTAACACACACCCATACAATGCGCACCACCCCGCGATGTTTTTCATTAACCTATCCTACATTGCCACTGCATGTTCCCTGTCCTCCCCATGCTGACCACCCCGCGGTGCTTTTCTCCATCCTACATTGCCACTCACTGCCTATCCTAATTCAGACCCTCCGATTCACACCACCCCGTGATGTTTGTCTCACTCCTACTAGTGAATGTAACGTAACACACACCCATACAATGCGGACCACCCCGTGATGTTTTTCTCACTCCTACTAGTGAATGTAATGTAACACACACCCATACAATATGCACCACCCCGTGATGTTTTTCTCACTCCTACTAGTGAATGTAATGTAACACACACCCATACAATGTGCACCACCCCGCGATGTTTTTCAGAAACCTGTCCTACATTGCCACTGCATGTTCCTTGACCTCCCCATCCTGACCACCCCGCGGTGCTTTTCTCCATCCTACATTGCCACTCACTGCCTATCCTAATTCAGACCCTCCAATTCACACCACCCCGTGATGTTTTTCTCACTCCTACTAGTGAATGTAATGTAACACACACCCATACAATGCGCACCACCCCGCGATGTTTTTCAGAAAGCTATCCTACATTGCCACTGCATGTTCCCTGACCTCCCCATGCTCACCAACCCGCGGTGCTTTTCTCCATTCCACATTGCCGCTCACTGCCTATCCTAATTCAGACCCTCCGATTCACACCGCCCCGTGATGTTTTTCTCACTCCTACTAGTTAATGAAATGTAACAGACACCCATACAATGCGCACCACCCCGTGATGTTTTTCTCACTCCTACTAGTGAATGTAATGTAACACACACCCATACAATGCGCACCACCGCGCAATGTTTTTTGGAAACCTATCCTACATTGCCACTGCATGTTCCCTGTCCTCCCCATGCTGACCACCCCGCGGTGCTTTTCTCCCTCCTACATTGCCACTCACTGCCTATCCTAATTCAGACCCTCCGATTCACACCACCCCGTGATGTTTTTCTCACTCCTACTAGTGAATGTAACGTAACACACACCCATACAATGCGCATCACCCCGTGATGTTTTTCTCACTCCTACTAATGAATGTAATGTAACACACACCCATACAATACGCACCACCCCGTGATGTTTTTCTCACTCCTACTAGTGAATGTAATGTAACACACACCCATACAATGCGCACCACCCCATGATGTTTTTCACACTCCTAATAGTGAATGTAATGTAACACACACCCATACAATGCGCACCACCCCGTGATGTTTTTCTCACTCCTAATAGCGAATGTAATGTAACACACACCCATACAATGCGCACCACCCCGCGGTGTTTTTCAAAAACCTATCCTACATTGCCACTGCATGTTCCCTGTCCTCCCCATGCTGACCACACCGCGGTGCTTTTCTCCATCCTACATTGCCACTCACTGCCTATCCTAATTCAGACCCTCCGATTCACACCACCCCGCGAAGTTTTTCTCACTCCTACTAGTGAATGTAATTTAACACACACCCATACATAGCGCACCACCACGCGATATTTTTCAGAAACCTATCCTACATGGCCACTGCATGTTCCCTGACCTCTCCATGCTGACCACCCCGCGGTGCTTTTCTCCATCCTACATTGCCACTCACTGCCTATCCTAATTCAGACCCTCCGATTCACACCACCCCGTGATGTTTTTCTCACTCCTACTAGTGAATATAATGTAACACACACCCATACAATGCGCACCACCCCGCGATGTTTTTCTCACTCCTACTAGTGAATGTAATGTAACACACACCCATACAATGTGCACCAATACGCGATGTTTTTCAGAAACCTATCCTACATTGCCACTACATGTTCCCTGACCTCACCATGCTGACCACCCCACGGTGCTTTTCTACATCCTACATTGCCACTCACTGCCTATCCTAATTCAGACCCTCCGATTTACACCACCCCGTGATGTTTTTCTCACTCCTACTAGTGAATGTAATGTAACACACACCCATACAATGCGCACCACCCCGTGATGTTTTTCTCACTCCTACTAGTGAATGTAATGTAACACACACCCATACAATGCGCACCACCCCGCGATGTTTTTTATTAACCTATCCTACATTGCCACTGCATGTTCCCTGTCCTCCCCATGCTGACCACCCCGCGGTGCTTTTCTCCATCCTACATTGCCACTCACTGCCTATCCTAATTCAGACCCTCCGATTCACACCACCCCGTGATGTTTGTCTCACTCCTACTAGTGAATGTAACGTAACACACACCCATACAATGCGGACCACCCCGTGATGTTTTTCTCACTCCTACTAGTGAATGTAATGTAACACACACCCATACAATATACACCACCCCGTGATGTTTTTCTCACTCCTACTAGTGAATGTAATGTAACACACACCCATACAATGTGCACCACCCCGCGATGTTTTTCAGAAACCTGTCCTACATTGCCACTGCATGTTCCCTGACCTCCCCATCCTGACCACCCCGCGGTGCTTTTCTCCATCCTACATTGCCACTCACTGCCTATCCTAATTCAGACCCTCCAATTCACACCACCCCGTGATGTTTTTCTCACTCCTACTAGTGAATGTAATGTAACACACACCCATACAATGCGCACCACCCCGCGATGTTTTTCAGAAACCTATCCTACATTGCCACTGCATGTTCCCTGACCTCCCCATGCTCACCAACCCGCGGTGCTTTTCTCCATTCCACATTGCCGCTCACTGCCTATCCTAATTCAGACCCTCCGATTCACACCGCCCCGTGATGTTTTTCTCACTCCTACTTGTTAATGAAATGTAACAGACACCCATACAATGCGCACCACCCCGTGATGTTTTTCTCACTCCTACTAGTGAATGTAATGTAACACACACCCATACAATGCGCACCACCGCGCAATGTTTTTTGGAAACCTATCCTACATTGCCACTGCATGTTCCCTGTCCTCCCCATGCTGACCACCCCGCGGTGCTTTTCTCCCTCCTACATTGCCACTCACTGCCTATCCTAATTCAGACCCTCCGATTCACACCACCCCGTGATGTTTTTCTCACTCCTACTAGTGAATGTAACGTAACACACACCCATACAATACGCACCACCCCGTGATGTTTTTCTCACTCCTACTAGTGAATGTAATGTAACACACACCCATACAATGCGCACCACCCCATGATGTTTTTCACACTCCTAATAGTGAATGTAATGTAACACACACCCATACAATGTGCACCACCCCGCGATGTTTTTCAGAAACCTGTCCTACATTGCCACTGCATGTTCCCTGACCTCCCCATCCTGACCACCCCGCGGTGCTTTTCTCCATCCTACATTGCCACTCACTGCCTATCCTAATTCAGACCCTCCGATTCACACCACCCCGTGATGTTTTTCTCACTCCTACTAATGAATGTAATGTAACACACACCCATACAATACGCACCACCCCGTGATGTTTTTCTCACTCCTACTAGTGAATGTAATGTAACACACACCCATACAATGCGCACCACCCCATGATGTTTTTCACACTCCTAATAGTGAATGTAATGTAACACACACCCATACAATGCGCACCACCCCGTGATGTTTTTCTCACTCCTAATAGCGAATGTAATGTAACACACACACATACAATGCGCACCACCCCGCGGTGTTTTTCAAAAACCTATCCTACATTGCCACTGCATGTTCCCTGTCCTCCCCATGCTGACCACACCGCGGTGCTTTTCTCCATCCTACATTGCCACTCACTGCCTATCCTAATTCAGACCCTCCGATTCACACCACCCCGTGATGTTTTTCTCACTCCTACTAGTGAATGTAATGTAACACACACCCATACAATGCGCACCACTCCGTGATGTTTTTCTCACTCCTACTAGTGAATGTAATGTAACATACACCCATACAATACGCACCACCCCGTGATGTTTTTCTCACTCCTACTAGTGAATGTAATGTAACACACACCCACACAATGCGCACCACCCCGCGATGTTTTTCAGAAAATTATCCTACATTGCCACTGCCTGTTCCCTGACCTCCCCATGCTGACCACCCCGCGGTGCTTTTCTCCATCCTAAATTGCCACTCACTGCCTATCCTAATTCAGACCCTACGATTCACACCACCCCGTGATGTTTTTTCACTCCTACTAGTGAATTTAATGTAACACACACCCATACAATGCGCACCACCCCGCGATGTTTTTCAGAAACCTATCCTACATTGCCACTGCATGTTCCCTGACCTCCCCATGCTTACCACCCCGCGGTGCTTTTCTCCATCCTACATTGCCACTCACTGCCTATCCTAATTCAGACCCTCCAATTCACACCACAAAGTGATGTTTTTCTCACTCCTACTAGTGAATGTAATGTAACACACACCCATACAATGCGCACCACCCCGTGATGTTTTTCTCACTCCTACTAGTGAATGTAATGTAACACACACCCATACAATACGCACCACCCCATGATCTTTTTCTCACTCCTACTAGTGAATGTAATGTAACACACACCCATACAATGCGCACCACCCCGTGATGTTTTTCTCACTCCTACTAGTGAATGTAATGTAACACACACCCATACAATGCGCACCACCCCGTGATGTTTTTCTTACTCCTACTAGCGAATGTAATGTAACACACACCCATACAATGCGCACCACACCGCGATGTTTTTCAGAAACCTATCCTACATTGCCACTGCATGTTCCCTGACCTCCCCATGCTGACCACCCCACGGTGCTTTTCTCCATCCTACATTGCCACTCACTGCCTATACTAATTCAGACCCTCCGATTCACACCACCCCGTGATGTTTTTCTCACTCCTACTAGTGAATGTAATGTAACACACACCCATACAATGTGCACCACACCGCGATGTTTTTCGGAAACCTATCCTTCATTGCCTCTGCATGTTCCCTGTCCTCCCCATGCTGACCACACCGCGGTGCTTTTCTCCATCCTACATTGCCACTCACTGCCTATCCTAATTCAGACCCTCCGATTCACACCACCCCGTGATGTTTTTCTCACTCCTACTAGTGAATGTAATGTAACACACAACCATACAATGCGCACCACCCCGTGTTTTTTTTTTCACTCCTACTAGTGAATGTAATGTAACACACACCCATACAATGCGCACCACCCCGCGATGTTTTTCGGAAACCTAACCTACATTGCCACTGCATGTTCCCTGTCCTCCCCCTGCTGACCACCCCGCGGTGCTTTTCTGCATCCTACATTGCCACTTACTGCCTATCCTAATTCAGACCCTCCAATTCAAACCACCCCGTGATGTTTTTCTCACTCCTACTAGTGAATGTAATGTAACACACCCCATACAATGCGCACCACTCCGTGATGTTTTTCTAACTCCCACTAGTGAATGTAATGTAACACACACCCATACAATGCGCACCACCCCGCGATGTTTTTCAAAAACCTATCCTACATTGCCACTGCATGTTCCCTGACCTCCCCATGCTCACCACCCCGCGGTGCTTTTCTCCATCCCACATTGCCACTCACTGCCTATCCTAATTCAGACCCTCCAATTCACACCACCCCTTGATGTTTTTCTCACTCCTACTAGTTAATGTAACGTAACACACACCCATACAATGCGCACCACCCCGTGATGTTTTTCTCACTCCTACTAGTGAACGTAATGTAACACACACCCACACAATGCGCACCACCCCGCGATGTTTTTCAGAAACCTATCCTACATTGCCACTGCATGTTCCCTGACCTCCCCATGCTGACCACCGCGCGGTGCTTTTCTCCATCCTACATTGCCACTCACTGCCTATCCTGATTCAGACCCTCCGATTCACACCACCCCGTGATGTTTTTCTCCCTCCTACTAGTGAATGTAATGTAACACACACCCATACAATGCGCACCACCCCGTGATGTTTTTCTCACTCCTACTAGTGAATGTAATGTAACACACACCCATACAATACTTACCACCCCGTGATGTTTTTCTCACTCTTACTAGTGAACGTAATGTAACACACACCCACACAATGCGCACCACCCCGCGATGTTTTTTCAGAAACCTATCCTACATTGCCACTGCATGTTCCCTGACCTCCCCATGCTGACCACGGCGGGGTGCTTTTCTCCATCCTACATTGCCACTCACTGCCTATCCTGATTCAGACCCTCCGATTCACACCACCCCGTGATGTTTTTCTCCCTCCTACTAGTGAATGTAATGTAACACACACCCATACAATGCGCACCACCCCGTGATGTTTTTCTCACTCCTACTAGTCAATGTAATGTAACACACACCCATACAATGCGCACCACCCCGCGATGTTTTTCTCACTCCTACTAGTGAATGTAATGTAACACACACCCATACAATGTGCACCAATACGCGATGTTTTTCAGAAACCTATCCTACATTGCCACTACATGTTCCCTGACCTCACCATGCTGACCACCCCACGGTGCTTTTCTCCATCCTACATTGCCACTCACTGCCTATCCTAATTCAGACCCTCCGATTCACACCACCCCGTGATGTTTTTCTCACTCCTACTAGTGAATGTAATGTAACACACACCCATACAATGCGCACCACCCCGTGATGTTTTTCTCACTCCTACTAGTGAATGTAATGTAACACACACCCATACAATGCGCACCACCCCGCGATGTTTTACATTAACCTATCCTACATTGCCACTGCATGTTCCCTGTCCTCCCCATGCTGACCACCCCGCGGTGCTTTTCTCCATCCTACATTGCCACTCACTGCCTATCCTAATTCAGACCCTCCGATTCACACCACCCCGTGATGTTTTTCTCACTCCTACTAGTGAATGTAATGTAACACACACCCATACAATGCGCACCACCCCGTGATGTTTTTCTCACTCCTACTAGTGAATGTAATGTAACACACACCCATACAATATGCACCACCCCGTGATGTTTTTCTCACTCCTACCTGTGAATGTAATGTAACACACACCCATACAATGCGCACCACCCCGCGATGTTTTTCAGAAACCTATCCTACATTGCCCCTGCATGTTCCCTGACCTCCCCATCCTGACCACTCCGCGGTGCTTTTCTCCATCCTACATTGCCACTCACTGCCTATCCTAATTCAGACCCTCCGATTCACACCACCCCGTGATGTTTTTCTCACTCCTACTAGTTAATGTAACGTAACACACACCCATACAATGGGCACCACCCCGTGATGTTTTTCTCACTCCTACTAGTGAACGTAATGTAACACACACCCACACAATGCGCACCACCCCGCGATGTTTTTCAGAAACCTATCCTACATTGCCACTGCATGTTCCCTGACCTCCCCATGCTGACCACCGCGCGGTGCTTTTCTCCATCCTACATTGCCACTCACTGCCTATCCTGATTCAGACCCTCCGATTCACACCACCCCGTGATGTTTTTCTCCCTCCTACTAGTGAATGTAATGTAACACACACCCATACAATGCGCACCACCCCGTGATGTTTTTCTCACTCCTATTAGTGAATGTAATGTAACACACACCCATACAATACTTACCACCCCGTGATGTTTTTCTCACTCTTACTAGTGAACGTAATGTAACAAACACCCACACAATGCGCACCACCCCGCGATGTTTTCCAGAAACCTATCCTACATTGCCACTGCATGTTCCCTGACCTCCCCATGCTGACCACCTCGCGGTGCTTTTCTCCATCCTACATTGCCACTCACTGCCTATCCTGATTCAGACCCTCCGATTCACACCACCCCGTGATGTTTTTCTCCCTCCTACTAGTGAATGTAATGTAACACACACCCATACAATGCGCACCACCCCGTGATGTTTTTCTCACTCCTACTAGTGAATGTAATGTAACACACACCCATACAATGCGCACCACCCCGCGATGTTTTTCTCACTCCTACTAGTGAATGTAATGTAACACACACCCATACAATGTGCACCAATACGCGATGTTTTTCAGAAACCTATCCTACATTGCCACTACATGTTCCCTGACCTCTCCATGCTGACCACCCCACGGTGCTTTTCTCCATCCTACATTGCCACTCACTGCCTATCCTAATTCAGACCCTCCGATTCACACCAACCCGTGATGTTTTTCTCACTCCTACTAGTGAATGTAATGTAACACACACCCATACAATGCGCACCACCCGTGATGTTTTTCTCACTCCTACTAGTGAATGTAATGTAACACACACCCATACAATGCGCACCACCCCGCGATGTTTTTCATTAACCTATCCTACATTGCCACTGCATGTTCCCTGTTCTCCCCATGCTGACCACCCCGCGGTGCTTTTCTCCATCCTACATTGCCACTCACTGCCTATCCTAATTCAGACCCTCCGATTCACACCACCCCGTGATGTTTTTCTCACTCCTACTAGTGAATGTAATGTAACACACACCCATACAATGCGCACCACCCCGTGATGTTTTTCTCACTCCTACTAGTGAATGTAATGTAACACACACCCATACAGTATGCACCACCCCGTGATGTTTTTCTCACTCCTACCTGTGAATGTAATGTAACACACACCCATACAATGCGCACCACCCCGCGATGTTTTTCAGAAACCTATCCTACATTGCCCCTGCATGTTCCCTGACCTCCCCATCCTGACCACCCCGCGGTGCTTTTCTCCATCCTACATTGCCACTCACTGCCTATCCTAATTCAGACCCTCCGATTCACACCACCCCGTGATGTTTTTCTCACTCCTACTAGTGAATGTAATGTAACACACACCCATACAATGCGCACCACCCCGCGATGTTTTTCAGAAACCTATCCTACATTGCCACTGCCTGTTCCCTGACCTCCCCATGCTGACCACCGGGCGGTGCTTTTCTCCATCCTACATTGCCACTCACTGCCTATCCTGATTCAGACCCTCCGATTCACACCACCCCGTGATGTTTTTCTCCCTCCTACTAGTGAATCTAATGTAACACACACCCATACAATGCGCACCACCGCGTGATGTTTTTCTCACTCCTACTAGTGAATGTAATGTAACACACACCCATACAATACGCACCACCCCGTGATGTTTTTCTCACTCCTACTAGTGAATGTAATGTAACACACACCCATACAATGCGCACCACCCCGTGATGTTTTTCTCACTCCTACTAGTGAATGTAATGTAACACACACCCATACAATGCGCACCACCCCACGATGTTTTTCGGAAACCTATCCTACATTGCCTCTGCATGTTCCCTGTCCTCCCCATGCTGACCACCCCGCGGTGCTTTTCTCCATCCTACATTGCCACTCACTGCCTATCCTAACTCAGACCCTCCGATTCACACCACCCCGTGATGTTTTTCTCACTCCTACTAGTGAATGTAATGTAACACACAACCATACAATGCGCACCACCCCGTGATGTTTTTCTCACTCCTACTAGTGAATGTAATGTAACACACACCCATGCAATGCGCACCACCCCGCCGTGTTTTTCGGAAACCTATCCTACATTGCCACTGCATGTTCCCTGTAATCCCCATGCTGACCACCCCGCGGTGCTTTTCACCATCCTACATTGCCACTCACTGCCTATCCTAATTCAGACCCTCCGATTCACACCACCCCGTGATGTTTTCCTCACTCCTACTAGTGAATGTAATGTAACACACACCCATACAATGCGCACCACTCCGTGATGTTTTTCTCACTCCTACTAGTGAATGTAATGTAACATACACCCATACAATACGCACCACCCCGTGATGTTTTTCTCACTCCTACTAGTGAATGTAATGTAACACACACCCACACAATGCGCACCACCCCGAGATGTTTTTCAGAAAATTATCCTACATTGCCACTGCCTGTTCCCTGACCTCCCCATGCTGACCACCCCGCGGTGCTTTTCTCCATCCTAAATTGCCACTCACTGCCTATCCTAATTCAGACCCTCTGATTCACACCACGCCGTGATGTTTTTCTCCCTCCTACTAGTGAATGTAATGTAACACACACCCATACAATGCGCACCACCCCGTGATGTTTTTCAGAAAACTATCCTACATTGCCACTGCATGTTCCCTGACCTCCACATGCTGACCACCCCGCTGTGCTTTTCTCCATCCTACATTGCCACTCACTGCCTATCCTAATTCAGACCCTCCGATTCACACCACCCCGTGATGTTTTTCTCACTTCTACTAATGAATGTAATGTAACACACACCCATACAATGCGCACGACCCCATGATGTTTTTCAGAAACCTATCCTACATTGCCACTGCATGTTCCCTGACCTCCCCATGCTCACCAACCCGCGGTGCTTTTCTCCATCCCACATTTCCGCTCACTGCCTATCCTTATTCAGACCCTCCGATTCACACCACCCCGTGATGTTTTTCCCACTCCTACTAGTTAAAGTAATGTAACAGACACCCATACAATGCGCACCACCCCGTGATATTTTTCTCACTCCTACTAGTGAATGTAATGTAACACACACCCATACAAGCGCACCACCCCGCGATGTTTTTCGGAAACCTATCCTACATTGCCACTGCATGTTCCCTGTCCTCCCCATGCTGACCACCCCGCGGTGCTTTTCTCCATCCTACATTGCCACTCACTGCCTATCCTAATTCAGACCCTCCAATTCACACCACCCCGTGATGTTTTTCTCACTCCTACTAGTGAATGTAAAGTAACACACACCCATACAATGCGCACCACCCCGTGATGTTTTTCTCACTCCTACTAGTGAATGTAATGTAACACACACCCATACAATACGCACCACCCCGTGATGTTTTTCTCACTCCTACTAGTGAATGTAATGTAACACACACCCATACAGTGCGCACCACCCCGTGATGTTTTTCTCACTCCTACTAGTGAATGTAATGTAACACACACCCATATAATTCGCACCACCCCGTGATGTTTTTCTCACTCCTACTAGCGAATGTAATGTAACACACACCCATACAATGCGCACCACCCCGCGATGTTTTTCAGAAACCTATCCTACATTGCCACTGCATGTTCCCTGACCTCCCCATGCTGACCACCCCATGGTGCTTTTCTCCATCCTACATTGCCACTCACTGCCTATACTAATTCAGACCCTCCGATTCACACCACCCCGTGATGTTTTTCTCACTCCTACTAGTGAATGTAATGTAACACACACCCATACAATGCGCACCACCCCGTGATGTTTTTCTCACTCCTACTAGTGAATGTAATGTAACACACACCCATACAATGCGCACCACACCGCGATGTTTTTCGGAAACCTATCGTTCATTGCCTCTGCAGGTTCCCTGTCCTCCCCATGCTGACCACCCCGCGGTGCTTTTCTCCATCCTACATTGCCACTCACTGCCTATCCTAATTCAGACCCTCCGATTCACACCACCCCGTGATGTTTTTCTCACTTCTACTAGTGAATGTAATGTAACACACAACCATACAATGCGCACCACCCCGTGATGTTTTTCTCACTTCTACTAGTGAATGTAATGTAACACACACCCATGCAATGCGCACCACCCCGCGATGTTTTTCGGAAACCTAACCTACATTGCCACTGCATGTTCCCTGTCCTCCCCATGCTGACCACCCCGCGGTGCTTTTCTCCATCCTACATTGCCACTTACTGCCTATCCTAATTCAGACCCTCCGATTCACACCACCCCGTGATGTTTTTCTCACTCCTACTAGTGAATGTAATGTAACACACACCCATACAATGCGCACCACTCCGTGATGTTTTTCTCACTCTTACTAGTGAATGTAATGTAACATACACCCATACAATACTCACCACCCCGTGATGTTTTTCTCACTCCTACTAGTGAATGTAATGTAACACACACCCATACAATGAGCACCACCCCGTGATGTTTTTCTCACTCCTACTAGTGAATGTAATGTAACACACACCCATACAATACTTACCACCCCGTGATGTTTTTCTCACTCCTACTAGTGAATGTAATGTAACACACACACATACAATGCGCACCACCCCGCGATGTTTTTCAGAAACCTATCCTACATTGCCACTGCATGTTCCCTGACCTCCCCATGCTGACCACCCCGCGGTGCTTTTCTCCATCCTACATTGCCACTCACTGCCTATCCTAATTCAGACCCTCCGATTCAAACCACGCCGCGATGTTTTTCTCACTCCTACTAGTGAATGTAATTTAACACACACCCATACATAGCGCACCACCACGCGATATTTTTCAGAAACCTATCCTATATTGCCACTGCATGTTCCCTGACCTCTCCATGCTGACCACCCCGCGGTGTTTTTCTCCATCCTACATTGCCACTCACTGCCTATCCTGATTCAGACCCTCCGATTCACACCACCCCGTGATGTTTTTCTCCCTCCTACTAGTGAATGTAATGTAACACACACCCATACAATGCGCACCACCCCGTGATGTTTTTCTCACTCCTACTAGTGAATGTAATGTAACACACACCCATACAATGCGCACCACCCCGCGATGTTTTTCTCACTCCTACTAGTGAATGTAATGTAACACACACCCATACAATGTGCACCAATACGCGATGTTTTTCAGAAACCTATCCTACATTGCCACTACATGTTCCCTGACCTCACCATGCTGACCACCCCACGGTGCTTTTCTCCATCCTACATTGCCACTCACTGCCTATCCTAATTCAGACCCTCCGATTCACACCACCCCGTGATGTTTTTCTCACTCCTACTAGTGAATGTAATGTAACACACACCCATACAATGCGCACCACCCCGTGATGTTTTTCTCACTCCTACTAGTGAATGTAATGTAACACACACCCATGCAATGCGCACCACCCCGCGATGTTTTTCATTAACCTATCCTACATTGCCACTGCATGTTCCCTGTCCTCCCAATGCTGACCACACCGCGGTGCTTTTCTCCATCCTACATTGCCACTCACTGCCTATCCTAATTCAGACCCTCCGATTCACACCACCCCGTGATGTTTTTCTCACTCCTACTAGTGAATGTAATGTAACACACACCCATACAATGCGCACCACCCCGTGATGTTTTTCTCACTCCTACTAGTGAATGTAATGTAACACACACCCATACAATGCGCACCACACCGCGATGTTTTTCGGAAACCTATCGTTCATTGCCTCTGCAGGTTCCCTGTCCTCCCCATGCTGACCACCCCGCGGTGCTTTTCTCCATCCTACATTGCCACTCACTGCCTATCCTAATTCAGACCCTCCGATTCACACCACCCCGTGATGTTTTTCTCACTTCTACTAGTGAATGTAATGTAACACACAACCATACAATGCGCACCACCCCGTGATGTTTTTCTCACTCCTACTAGTGAATGTAATGTAACACACACCCATGCAATGCGCACCACCCCGCGATGTTTTTCGGAAACCTAACCTACATTGCCACTGCATGTTCCCTGTCCTCCCCATGCTGACCACCCCGCGGTGCTTTTCTCCATCCTACATTGCCACTTACTGCCTATCCTAATTCAGACCCTCCGATTCACACCACCCCGTGATGTTTTTCTCACTCCTACTAGTGAATGTAATGTAACACACACCCATACAATGCGCACCACTCCGTGATGTTTTTCTCACTCTTACTAGTGAATGTAATGTAACATACACCCATACAATACGCACCACCCCGTGATGTTTTTCTCACTCCTACTAGTGAATATAATGTAACACACACCCATACAATGAGCACCACCCCGTGATGTTTTTCTCACTCCTACTAGTGAATGTAATGTAACACACACCCATACAATACTTACCACCCCGTGATGTTTTTCTCACTCCTACTAGTAAATGTAATGTAACACACACACATACAATGCGCACCACCCCGCGATGTTTTTCAGAAACCTATCCTACATTGCCACTGCATGTTCCCTGACCTCCCCATGCTGACCACCCCGCGGTGCTTTTCTCCATCCTACATTGCCACTCACTGCCTATCCTAATTCAGACCCTCCGATTCAAACCACGCCGCGATGTTTTTCTCACTCCTACTAGTGAATGTAATTTAACACACACCCATACATAGCGCACCACCACGCGATATTTTTCAGAAACCTATCCTACATTGCCACTGCATGTTCCCTGACCTCTCCATGCTGACCACCCCGCGGTGTTTTTCTCCATCCTACATTGCCACTCAATGCCTATCCTGATTCAGACCCTCCGATTCACACCACCCCGTGATGTTTTTCTCCCTCCTACTAGTGAATGTAATGTAACACACACCCATACAATGCGCACCACCCCGTGATGTTTTTCTCACTCCTACTAGTGAATGTAATGTAACACACACCCATACAATGCGCACCACCCCGCGGAGTTTTTCTCACTCCTACTAGTGAATGTAATGTAACACACACCCATACAATGTGCACCAATACGCGATGTTTTTCAGAAACCTATCCTACATTGCCACTACATGTTCCCTGACCTCACCATGCTGACCACCCCACGGTGCTTTTCTCCATCCTACATTGCCACTCACTGCCTATCCTAATTCAGACCCTCCGATTCACACCACCCCGTGATGTTTTTCTCACTCCTACTAGTGAATGTAATGTAACACACACCCATACAATGCGCACCACCCCGTGATGTTTTTCTCACTCCTACTAGTGAATGTAATGTAACACACACCCATACAATGCGCACCACCCCGCGATGTTTTTCATTAACCTATCCTACATTGCCACTGCATGTTCCCTGTCCTCCCCATGCTGACCACACCGCGGTGCTTTTCTCCATCCTACATTGCCACTCACTGCCTATCCTAATTCAGACCCTCCGATTCACACCACCCCGTGATGTTTTTCTCACTCCTACTAGTGAATGTAATGTAACACACACCCATACAATGCGCACCACCCCGTGATGTTTTTCTCACTCCTACTAGTGAATGTAATGTAACACACACCCATACAATGCGCACCACACCGCGATGTTTTTCGGAAACCTATCGTTCATTGCCTCTGCAGGTTCCCTGTCCTCCCCATGCTGACCACCCCGCGGTGCTTTTCTCCATCCTACATTGCCACTCACTGCCTATCCTAATTCAGACCCTCCGATTCACACCACCCCGTGATGTTTTTCTCACTTCTACTAGTGAATGTAATGTAACACACAACCATACAATGCGCACCACCCCGTGATGTTTTTCTCACTCCTACTAGTGAATGTAATGTAACACACACCCATGCAATGCGCACCACCCCGCGATGTTTTTCGGAAACCTAACCTATATTGCCACTGCATGTTCCCTGTCCTCCCCATGCTGACCACCCCGCGGTGCTTTTCTCCATCCTACATTGCCACTTACTGCCTATCCTAATTCAGACCCTCCGATTCACACCACCCCGTGATGTTTTTCTCACTCCTACTAGTGAATGTAATGTAACACACACCCATACAATGCGCACCACTCCGTGATGTTTTTCTCACTCTTACTAGTGAATGTAATGTAACATACACCCATACAATACGCACCACCCCGTGATGTTTTTCTCACTCCTACTAGTGAATGTAATGTAACACACACCCATACAATGAGCACCACCCCGTGATGTTTTTCTCACTCCTACTAGTGAATGTAATGTAACACACACCCATACAATACTTACCACCCCGTGATGTTTTTCTCACTCCTACTAGTGAATGTAATGTAACACACACACATACAATGCGCACCACCCCGCGATGTTTTTCAGAAACCTATCCTACATTGCCACTGCATGTTCCCTGACCTCCCCATGCTGACCACCCCGCGGTGCTTTTCTCCATCCTACATTGCCACTCACTGCCTATCCTAATTCAGACCCTCCGATTCAAACCACGCCGCGATGTTTTTCTCACTCCTACTAGTGAATGTAATTTAACACACACCCATACATAGCGCACCACCACGCGATATTTTTCAGAAACCTATCCTACATTGCCACTGCATGTTCCCTGACCTCTCCATGCTGACCACCCCGCGGTGTTTTTCTCCATCCTACATTGCCACTCACTGCCTATCCTAATTCAGACCCTCCGATTCACACCACCCCGTGATGTTTTTCTCCCTCCTACTAGTGAATGTAATGTAACACACACCCATACAATGCGCACCACCCCGTGATGTTTTTCTCACTCCTACTAGTGAATGTAATGTAACACACACCCATACAATGCGCACCACCCCGCGATGTTTTTCTCACTCCTACTAGTGAATGTAATGTAACACACACCCATACAATGTGCACCAATATGCGATGTTTTTCAGAAACCTATCCTACATTGCCACTACATGTTCCCTGACCTCACCATGCTGACCACCCCACGGTGCTTTTCTCCATCCTACATTGCCACTCACTGCCTATCCTAATTCAGACCCTCCGATTCACACCACCCCGTGATGTTTTTCTCACTCCTACTAGTGAATGTAATGTAACACACACCCATACAATGCGCACCACCCCGTGATGTTTTTCTCACTCCTACTAGTGAATGTAATGTAACACACACCCATACAATGCGCACCACCCCGCGATGTTTTTCATTAACCTATCCTACATTGCCACTGCATGTTCCCTGTCCTCCCCATGCTGACCACCCCGCGGTGCTTTTCTCCATCCTACATTGCCACTCACTGCCTATCCTAATTCAGACCCTCCGATTCACACCACCCCGTGATGTTTTTCTCACTCCTACTAGTGAATGTAATGTAACACACACCCATACAATGCGCACCACCCCGTGATGTTTTTCTCACTCCTACTAGTGAATGTAATGTAACACACACCCATACAATATGCACCACCCCGTGATGTTTTTCTCACTCCTACCTGTGAATGTAATGTAACACACACCCATACAATGCGCACCACCCCGCGATGTTTTTCAGAAACCTATCCTACATTGCCCCTGCATGTTCCCTGACCTCCCCATCCTGACCACACCGCGGTGGTTTTCTCCATCCTACATTGCCACTCACTGCCTATCCTAATTCAGACCCTCCGATTCACACCACCCCGTGATGTTTTTCTCACTCCTACTAGTGAATGTAATGTAACACACACCCATACAATGCGCACCACCCCGCGATGTTTTTCAGAAACCTATCCTACATTGCCACTGCATGTTCCCTGACCTCCCCATGCTCACCAACCCGCGGTGCTTTTCTCCATCCTACATTGCCGCTCACTGCCTATCCTAATTCAGACCCTCCGATTCACACCACCCCGTGATGTTTTTCTCACTCCTACTAGTTAATGTAATGTAACAGACACCCATACAATGCGCAACACCCCGTGATGTTTTTCTCACTCCTACTAGTGAATGTAATGTAACACACACCCATACAATGCGCACCACCGCGCGGTGTTTTTTGGAAACCTATCCTACATTGCCACTGCATGTTCCCTGTCCTCCCCATGCTGACCACCCCGCGGTGCTTTTCTCCCTCCTACATTGCCACTCACTGCCTATCCTAATTCAGACCCTCCGATTCACACCACCCCGTGATGTTTTTCTCACTCCTACTAGTGAATGTAATGTAACACACACCCATACAATGCGCACCACCGCGTGATGTTTTTCTCACTCCTACTAGTGAATGTAATGTAACACACACCCATACAATACGCACCACCCCGTGATGTTTTTCTCACTCCTACTAGTGAATGTAATGTAACACACACCCATAAAATGCGCACCACCCCATGATGTTTTTCACACTCCTAATAGTGAATGTAATGTAACACACACCCATACAATGCGCACCACCCCGTGATGTTTTTCTCACTCCTACTAGCGAATGTAATGTAACACACACCCATACAATGCGCACCACCCCGCGGTGTTTTTCAGAAACCTATCCTACATTGCCACTGCATGTTCCCTGACCTTCCCATGCTGACCACCCCACGGTGCTTTTCTCCATCCTACATTGCCACTCACTGCCTATACTAATTCAGACCCTCCGATTCACACCACCCCGTGATGTTTTTCTCACTCCTACTAGTGAATGTAATGTAACACACACCCATACAATGCGCACCACCCCGTGATGTTTTTCTCACTCCTACTAGTGAATGTAATGTAACACACACCCATACAATGCGCACCACCCCACGATGTTTTTCGGAAACCTATCCTACATTGCCTCTGCATGTTCCCTGTCCTCCCCATGCTGACCACCCCGCGGTGCTTTTCTCCATCCTACATTGCCACTCACTGCCTATCCTA
The DNA here is from genome assembly GCF_034190915.1 of Cavia porcellus. NCBI lineage: Eukaryota > Metazoa > Chordata > Mammalia > Rodentia > Caviidae > Cavia > Cavia porcellus. Next base: position 897,831 of record NW_026947589.1, read on the forward strand.
ACTCAGACCCTCCGATTCACACCACCCCGTGATGTTTTTCTCACTCCTACTAGTGAATGTAATGTAACACACACCCATACAATGCGCACCACCCCATGATGTTTTTCTCACTCCTACTAGTGAATGTAATGTAACACACACCCATACAATGCGCACCACCCCATGATGTTTTTCAGAAACCTATCCTACATTGCCACTGCATGTTCCCTGACCTCCCCATGCTCACCAACCGTCGGTGCTTTTCTCCATCCCACATTTCCGCTCACTGCCTATCCTTATTCAGACCCTCCGATTCACACCACCCCGTGATGTTTTTCCCACTCCTACTAGTTAAAGTAATGTAACAGACACCCATACAATGCGCACCACCCCGTGATATTTTTCTCACTCCTACTAGTGAATGTAATGTAACACACACCCATACAATGCGCACCACCCCGCGATGTTTTTCGGAAACCTAACCTACATTGCCACTGCATGTTCCCTGTCCTCCCCATGCTGACCACCCCGCGGTGCTTTTCTCCATCCTACATTGCCACTTACTGCCTATCCTAATTCAGACGCTCCGATTCACACCACCCCGTGATGTTTTTCTCACTCCTACTAGTGAATGTAATGTAACACACACCCATACAATGCGCACCACTCCGTGATGTTTTTCTCACTCTTAGTAGTGAATGTAATGTAACATACACCCATACAATACTCACCACCCCGTGATGTTTTTCTCACTCCTACTAGTGAATGTAATGTAACACACACCCATACAATGAGCACCACCCCGTGATGTTTTTCTCACTCCTACTAGTGAATGTAATGTAACACACACCCATACAATACTTACCACCCCGTGATGTTTTTCTCACTCCTACTAGTGAATGTAATGTAACACACACACATACAAGGCGCACCACCCCGCGATGTTTTTCAGAAACCTATCCTACATTGCCACTGCATGTTCCCTGACCTCCCCATGCTGACCACCCCGCGGTGCTTTTCTCCATCCTACATTGCCACTCACTGCCTATCCTAATTCAGACCCTCCGATTCACACCACGCCGCGATGTTTTTCTCACTCCTACTAGTGAATGTAATTTAACACACACCCATACATAGCGCACCACCACGCGATATTTTTCAGAAACCTATCCTACATTGCCACTGCATGTTCCCTGACCTCTCCATGCTGACCACCCCGCGGTGTTTTTCTCCATCCTACATTGCCACTCACTGCCTATCCTAATTCAGACCCTCCGATTCACACCACCCCGTGATGTTTTTCTCCCTCCTACTAGTGAATGTAATGTAACACACACCCATACAATGCGCACCACCCCGTGATGTTTTTCTCACTCCTACTAGTGAATGTAATGTAACACACACCCATACAATGCGCACCACCCCGCGATGTTTTTCTCACTCCTACTAGTGAATGTAATGTAACACACACCCATACAATGTGCACCAATACGCGATGTTTTTCAGAAACCTATCCTACATTGCCACTACATGTTCCCTGACCTCACCATGCTGACCACCCCACGGTGCTTTTCTCCATCCTACATTGCCACTCACTGCCTATCCTAATTCAGACCCTCCGATTCACACCACCCCGTGATGTTTTTCTCACTCCTACTAGTGAATGTAATGTAACACACACCCATACAATGCGCACCACCCCGTGATGTTTTTCTCACTCCTACTAGTGAATGTAATGTAACACACACCCATACAATGCGCACCACCCCGCGATGTTTTTCATTAACCTATCCTACATTGCCACTGCATGTTCCCTGTCCTCCCCATGCTGACCACACCGCGGTGCTTTTCTCCATCCTACATTGCCACTCACTGCCTATCCTAATTCAGACCCTCCGATTCACACCACCCCGTGATGTTTTTCTCACTCCTACTAGTGAATGTAATGTAACACACACCCATACAATGCGCACCACCCCGTGATGTTTTTCTCACTCCTACTAGTGAATGTAATGTAACACACACCCATACAATGCACACCACACCGCGATGTTTTTCGGAAACCTATCGTTCATTGCCTCTGCAGGTTCCCTGTCCTCCCCATGCTGACCACCCCGCGGTGCTTTTCTCCATCCTACATTGCCACTCACTGCCTATCCTAATTCAGACCCTCCGATTCACACCACCCCGTGATGTTTTTCTCACTTCTACTAGTGAATGTAATGTAACACACAACCATACAATGCGCACCACCCCGTGATGTTTTTCTCACTCCTACTAGTGAATGTAATGTAACACACACCCATGCAATGCGCACCACCCCGCGATGTTTTTCGGAAACCTAACCTACATTGCCACTGCATGTTCCCTGTCCTCCCCATGCTGACCACCCCGCGGTGCTTTTCTCCATCCTACATTGCCACTTACTGCCTATCCTAATTCAGACCCTCCGATTCACACCACCCCGTGATGTTTTTCTCACTCCTACTAGTGAATGTAATGTAACACACACCCATACAATGCGCACCACTCCGTGATGTTTTTCTCACTCTTACTAGTGAATGTAATGTAACATACACCCATACAATACGCACCACCCCGTGATGTTTTTCTCACTCCTACTAGTGAATGTAATGTAACACACACCCATACAATGAGCACCACCCCGTGATGTTTTTCTCACTCCTACTAGTGAATGTAATGTAACACACACCCATACAATACTTACCACCCCGTGATGTTTTTCTCACTCCTACTAGTGAATGTAATGTAACACACACACATACAATGCGCACCACCCCGCGATGTTTTTCAGAAACCTATCCTACATTGCCACTGCATGTTCCCTGACCTCCCCATGCTGACCACCCCGCGGTGCTTTTCTCCATCCTACATTGCCACTCACTGCCTATCCTAATTCAGACCCTCCGATTCAAACCACGCCGCGATGTTTTTCTCACTCCTACTAGTGAATGTAATTTAACACACACCCATACATAGCGCACCACCACGCGATATTTTTCAGAAACCTATCCTACATTGCCACTGCATGTTCCCTGACCTCTCCATGCTGACCACCCCGCGGTGTTTTTCTCCATCCTACATTGCCACTCACTGCCTATCCTAATTCAGACCCTCCGATTCACACCACCCCGTGATGTTTTTCTCCCTCCTACTAGTGAATGTAATGTAACACACACCCATACAATGCGCACCACCCCGTGATGTTTTTCTCACTCCTACTAGTGAATGTAATGTAACACACACCCATACAATGCGCACCACCCCGCGATGTTTTTCTCACTCCTACTAGTGAATGTAATGTAACACACACCCATACAATGTGCACCAATACGCGATGTTTTTCAGAAACCTATCCTACATTGCCACTACATGTTCCCTGACCTCACCATGCTGACCACCCCACGGTGCTTTTCTCCATCCTACATTGCCACTCACTGCCTATCCTAATTCAGACCCTCCGATTCACACCACCCCGTGATGTTTTTCTCACTCCTACTAGTGAATGTAATGTAACACACACCCATACAATGCGCACCACCCCGTGATGTTTTTCTCACTCCTACTAGTGAATGTAATGTAACACACACCCATACAATGCGCACCACCCCGCGATGTTTTTCATTAACCTATCCTACATTGCCACTGCATGTTCCCTGTCCTCCCCATGCTGACCACCCCGCGGTGCTTTTCTCCATCCTACATTGCCACTCACTGCCTATCCTAATACAGACCCTCCGATTCACACCACCCCGTGATGTTTTTCTCACTCCTACTAGTGAATGTAATGTAACACACACCCATACAATGCGCACCACCCCGTGATGTTTTTCTCACTCCTACTAGTGAATGTAATGTAACACACACCCATACAATATGCACCACCCCGTGATGTTTTTCTCACTCCTACCTGTGAATGTAATGTAACACACACCCATACAATGCGCACCACCCCGCGATGTTTTTCAGAAACCTATCCTACATTGCCCCTGCATGTTCCCTGACCTCCCCATCCTGACCACCCCGCGGTGCTTTTCTCCATCCTACATTGCCACTCACTGCCTATCCTAATTCAGACCCTCCGATTCACACCACCCCGTGATGTTTTTCTCACTCCTACTAGTGAATGTAATGTAACACACACCCATACAATGCGCACCACCCCGCGATGTTTTTCAGAAACCTATCCTACATTGCCACTGCATGTTCCCTGACCTCCCCATGCTCACCAACCCGCGGTGCTTTTCTCCATCCTACATTGCCGCTCACTGCCTATCCTAATTCAGACCCTCCGATTCACACCACCCCGTGATGTTTTTCTCACTCCTACTAGTTAATGTAATGTAACAGACACCCATACAATGCGCACCACCCCGTGATGTTTTTCTCACTCCTACTAGTGAATGTAATGTAACACACACCCATACAATGCGCACCACCGCGCGGTGTTTTTTGGAAACCTATCCTACATTGCCACTGCATGTTCCCTGTCCTCCCCATGCTGACCACCCCGCGGTGCTTTTCTCCCTCCTACATTGCCACTCACTGCCTATCCTAATTCAGACCCTCCGATTCACACCACCCCGTGATGTTTTTCTCACTCCTACTAGTGAATGTAATGTAACACACACCCATACAATGCGCACCACCGCGTGATGTTTTTCTCACTCCTACTAGTGAATGTAATGTAACACACACCCATACAATACGCACCACCCCGTGATGTTTTTCTCACTCCTACTAGTGAATGTAATGTAACACACACCCATAAAATGCGCACCACCCCATGATGTTTTTCACACTCCTAATAGTGAATGTAATGTAACACACACCCATACAATGCGCACCACCCCGTGATGTTTTTCTCACTCCTACTAGCGAATGTAATGTAACACACACCCATACAATGCGCACCACCCCGCGGTGTTTTTCAGAAACCTATCCTACATTGCCACTGCATGTTCCCTGACCTTCCCATGCTGACCACCCCACGGTGCTTTTCTCCATCCTACATTGCCACTCACTGCCTATACTAATTCAGACCCTCCGATTCACACCACCCCGTGATGTTTTTCTCACTCCTACTAGTGAATGTAATGTAACACACACCCATACAATGCGCACCACCCCGTGATGTTTTTCTCACTCCTACTAGTGAATGTAATGTAACACACACCCATACAATGCGCACCACCCCACGATGTTTTTCGGAAACCTATCCTACATTGCCTCTGCATGTTCCCTGTCCTCCCCATGCTGACCACCCCGCGGTGCTTTTCTCCATCCTACATTGCCACTCACTGCCTATCCTAACTCAGACCCTCCGATTCACACCACCCCGTGATGTTTTTCTCACTCCTACTAGTGAATGTAATGTGACACACAACCATACAATGCGCACCACCCCGTGATGTTTTTCTCACTCCTACTAGTGAATGTAATGTAACACACACCCATACAATGCGCACCACCCCGCCGTGTTTTTCGGAAACCTATCCTACATTGCCACTGCATGTTCCCTGTCCTCCCCATGCTGACCACCCCGCGGTGCTTTTCTCCATCCTACATTGCCACTCACTGCCTATCCTAATTCAGACCCTCCGATTCACACCACCCCGTGATGTTTTCCTCACTCCTACTAGTGAATGTAATGTAACACACACCCATACAATGCGCACCACTCCGTGATGTTTTTCTCACTCCTACTAGTGAATGTAATGTAACATACACCCATACAATACGCACCACCCCGTGATGTTTTTCTCACTCCTACTAGTGAATGTAATGTAACACACACACACACAATGCGCACCACCCCGAGATGTTTTTCAGAAAATTATCCTACATTGCCACTGCATGTTCCCTGACCTCCACATGCTGACCACCCCGCTGTGCTTTTCTCCATCCTACATTGCCACTCACTGCCTATCCTAATTCAGACCCTCCGATTCACACCACCCCGTGATGTTTTTCTCACTTCTACTAATGAATGTAATGTAACACACACCCATACAATGCGCACGACCCCATGATGTTTTTCAGAAACCTATCCTACATTGCCACTGCATGTTCCCTGACCTCCCCATGCTCACCAACCCGCGGTGCTTTTCTCCATCCCACATTTCCGCTCACTGCCTATCCTTATTCAGACCCTCCGATTCACACCACCCCGTGATGTTTTTCCCACTCCTACTAGTTAAAGTAATGTAACAGACACCCATACAATGCGCACCACCCCGTGATATTTTTCTCACTCCTACTAGTGAATGTAATGTAACACACACCCATACAATACGCACCACCCCGTGATGTTTTTCTCACTCCTACTAGTGAATGTAATGTAACACACACCCATACAGTGCGCACCACCCCGTGATGTTTTTCTCACTCCTACTAGTGAATGTAATGTAACACACACCCATACAATTCGCACCACCCCGTGATGTTTTTCTCACTCCTACTAGCGAATGTAATGTAACACACACCCATACAATGCGCACCACCCCGCGATGTTTTTCAGAAACCTATCCTACATTGCCACTGCATGTTCCCTGACCTCCCCATGCTGACCACCCCACGGTGCTTTTCTCCATCCTACATTGCCACTCACTGCCTATACTAATTCAGACCCTCCGATTCACACCACCCCGTGATGTTTTTCTCACTCCTACTAGTGAATGTAATGTAACACACACCCATACAATGCGCACCACCCCGTGATGTTTTTCTCACTCCTACTAGTGAATGTAATGTAACACACACCCATACAATGCGCACCACACCGCGATGTTTTTCGGAAACCTATCGTTCATTGCCTCTGCATGTTCCCTGTCCTCCCCATGCTGACCACCCCGCGGTGCTTGTCTCCATCCTACATTGCCACTCACTGCCTATCCTAATTCAGACCCTCCGATTCACACCACCCCGTGATGTTTTTCTCACTTCTACTAGTGAATGTATTGTAACACACAACCATACAATGCGCACCACCCCGTGATGTTTTTCTCACTCCTACTAGTGAATGTAATGTAACACACACCCATACAATGCGCACCACCCCGCGATGTTTTTCGGAAACCTAACCTACATTGCCACTGCATGTTCCCTGTCCTCCCCATGCTGACCACCCCGCGGTGCTTTTCTCCATCCTACATTGCCACTTACTGCCTATCCTAATTCAGACCCTCCGATTCACACCACCCCGTGATGTTTTTCTCACTCCTACTAGTGAATGTAATGTAACACACACCCATACAATGCGCACCACTCCGTGATGTTTTTCTCACTCTTACTAGTGAATGTAATGTAACATAAACCCATACAATACTCACCACCCTGTGATGTTTTTCTCACTCCTACTAGTGAATGTAATGTAACACACACCCATACAATGAGCACCACCCCGTGATGTTTTTCTCACTCCTACTAGTGAATGTAATGTAACACACACCCATACAATACTTACCACCCCGTGATGTTTTTCTCACTCCTGCTAGTGAATGTAATGTAACACACACACATACAATGCGCACCACCCCGCGATGTTTTTCAGAAACCTATCCTACATTGCCACTGCATGTTCCCTGACCTCCCCATGCTGACCACCCCGCGGTGCTTTTCTCCATCCTACATTGCCACTCACTGCCTATCCTAATTCACACCCTCCGATTCACACCACGCCGCGATGTTTTTCTCACTCCTACTAGTGAATGTAATTTAACACACACCCATACATAGCGCACCACCACGCGATATTTTTCAGAAACCTATCCTACATTGATACTACATGTTCCCTGACCTCACCATGCTGACCACCCCACGGTGCTTTTCTCCATCCTACATTGCCACTCACTGCCTATCCTAATTCAGACCCTCCGATTCACACCACCCCGTGATGTTTTTCTCACTCCTACTAGTGAATGTAATGTAACAAACACCCATACAATGCGCACCACCCCGTGATGTTTTTCTCACTCCTACTAGTGAATGTAATGTAACACACACCCATACAATGCGCACCACCCCGCGATGTTTTTCATTAACCTATCCTACATTGCCACTGCATGTTCCCTGTCCTCCCCATGCTGACCACCTCGTGGTGCTTTTCTCCATCCTACATTGCCACTCACTGACTATCCTAATTCAGACCCTCCGATTCACACCACCCCATGATGTTTTTCTCACTCCTACTAGTGAATGTAATGTAACACACACCCATACAATATGCACCACCCCGTGATGTTTTTCTCACTCCTACTAGCGAATGTAATGTAACACACACCCATACAATGCGCACCACCCCGCGGTGTTTTTCAGAAACCTATCCTACATTGCCACTGCATGTTCCCTGACCTCCCCATGCTGACCACCCCACGGTGCTTTTCTCCATCCTACATTGCCACTCACTGCCTATACTAATTCAGACCCTCCGATTCACACCACCCCGTGATGTTTTTCTCACTCCTACTAGTGAATGTAATGTAACACACACCCATACAATGCGCACCACCCCGTGATGTTTTTCTCACTCCTACTAGTGAATGTAATGTAACACACACACATACAATGCGCACCACCCCACGATGTTTTTCGGAAACCTATCCTACATTGCCTCTGCATGTTCCCTGTCCTCCCCATGCTGACCACCCCGCGGTGCTTTTCTCCATCCTACATTGCCACTCACTGCCTATCCTAACTCAGACCCTCCGATTCACAACACCCCGTGATGTTTTTCTCACTCCTACTAGTGAATGTAATGTAACACACAACCATACAATGCGCACCACCCCGTGATGTTTTTCTCACTCCTACTAGTGAATGTAATGTAACACACACCCATACAATGCGCACCACCCCGCGGTGTTTTTCGGAAACCTATCCTACATTGCCACTGCATGTTCCCTGTCCTCCCCATGCTGACCACCCCGCGGTGCTTTTCTCCATCCTTCATTGCCACTCACTGCCTATCCTAATTCAGACCCTCCGATTCACACCACCCCAAGATGTTTTTCTCACTCCTACTAGTGAATGTAATGTAACACACACCCATACAATGCGCACCACTCCGTGATGTTTTTCTCACTCCTACTAGTGAATGTAATGTAACATACACCCATACAATACGCACCACCCCGTGATGTTTTTCTCACTCCTACTAGTGAATGTAATGTAACACACACCCACACAATGCGCACCACCCCGAGATGTTTTTCAGAAAATTATCCTACATTGCCACTGCCTGTTCCCTGACCTCCCCATGCTGACCACCCCGCGGTGCTTTTCTCCATCCTAAATTGCCACTCACTGCCTATCCTAATTCAGACCCTACGATTCAAACCACCCCGTGATGTTTTTCTCACTCCTACTAGTGAATGTAATGTAACACACACCCATACAATGCGCACCACCCCGCGATGTTTTTCAGAAACCTATCCTACATTGTCACTGCATGTTCCCTGACCTCAGCATGCTGACCACCGCGCGGTGCTTTTCTCCAACCTACATTGCCACTCACTGCCTATCCTAATTCAGACCCTCCGATTCACACCACGCCGTGATGTTTTTCTCCCTCCTACTAGTGAATGTAATGTAACACACACCCATACAATGCGCACCACCCCGTGATGTTTTTCAGAAAACTATCCTACATTGCCACTGCATGTTCCCTGACCTCCACATGCTGACCACCCCGCTGTGCTTTTCTCCATCCTACATTGCCACTCACTGCCTATCCTAATTCAGACCCTCCGATTCACACCACCCCGTGATATTTTTCTCACTTCTACTAATGAATGTAATGTAACACACACCCATACAATGCGCACGACCCCATGATGTTTTTCAGAAACCTATCCTACATTGCCACTGCATGTTCCCTGACCTCCCCATGCTCACCAACCGTCGGTGCTTTTCTCCATCCCACATTTCCGCTCACTGCCTATCCTTATTCAGACCCTCCGATTCACACCACCCCGTGATGTTTTTCCCACTCCTACTAGTTAAAGTAATGTAACAGACACCCATACAATGCGCACCACCCCGTGATATTTTTCTCACTCCTACTAGTGAATGTAATGTAACACACACCCATACAATGCGCACCACCCCGCGATGTTTTTCGGAAACCTATCCTACATTGCCACTGCATGTTCCCTGTCCTCCCCATGCTGACCACCCCGCGGTGCTTTTCTCCATCCTACATTGCCACTCACTGCCTATCCTAATTCAGACCCTCCAATTCACACCACCCCGTGATGTTTTTCTCACTCCTACTAGTGAATGTAATGTAACACACACCCATACAATGCGCACCACCCCGTGATGTTTTTCTCACTCCTACTAGTGAATGTAATGTAACACACACCCATACAATACGCACCACCCCGTGATGTTTTTCTCACTCCTACTAGTGAATGTAATGTAACACACACCCATACAGTGCGCACCACCCCGTGATGTTTTTCTCACTCCTACTAGTGAATGTAATGTAACACACACCCATACAATTCGCACCACCCCGTGATGTTTTTCTCACTCCTACTAGCGAATGTAATGTAACACACACCCATACAATGCGCACCACCCCGCGATGTTTTTCAGAAACCTATCCTACATTGCCACTGCATGTTCCCTGACCTCCCCATGCTGACCACCCCACGGTGCTTTTCTCCATCCTACATTGCCACTCACTGCCTATACTAATTCAGACCCTCCGATTCACACCACCCCGTGATGTTTTTCTCACTCCTACTAGTGAATGTAATGTAACACACACCCATACAATGCGCACCACCCCGTGATGTTTTTCTCACTCCTACTAGTGAATGTAATGTAACACACACCCATACAATGCGCACCACACCGCGATGTTTTTCGGAAACCTATCGTTCATTGCCTCTGCATGTTCCCTGTCCTCCCCATGCTGACCACCCCGCGGTGCTTGTCTCCATCCTACATTGCCACTCACTGCCTATCCTAATTCAGACCCTCCGATTCACACCACCCCGTGATGTTTTTCTCACTTCTACTAGTGAATGTATTGTAACACACAACCATACAATGCGCACCACCCCGTGATGTTTTTCTCACTCCTACTAGTGAATGTAATGTAACACACACCCATACAATGCGCACCACCCCGCGATGTTTTTCGGAAACCTAACCTACATTGCCACTGCATGTTCCCTGTCCTCCCCATGCTGACCACCCCGCGGTGCTTTTCTCCATCCTACATTGCCACTTACTGCCTATCCTAATTCAGACCCTCCGATTCACACCACCCCGTGATGTTTTTCTCACTCCTACTAGTGAATGTAATGTAACACACACCCATACAATGCGCACCACTCCGTGATGTTTTTCTCACTCTTACTAGTGAATGTAATGTAACATAAACCCATACAATACTCACCACCCTGTGATGTTTTTCTCACTCCTACTAGTGAATGTAATGTAACACACACCCATACAATGAGCACCACCCCGTGATGTTTTTCTCACTCCTACTAGTGAATGTAATGTAACACACACCCATACAATACTTACCACCCCGTGATGTTTTTCTCACTCCTGCTAGTGAATGTAATGTAACACACACACATACAATGCGCACCACCCCGCGATGTTTTTCAGAAACCTATCCTACATTGCCACTGCATGTTCCCTGACCTCCCCATGCTGACCACCCCGCGGTGCTTTTCTCCATCCTACATTGCCACTCACTGCCTATCCTAATTCACACCCTCCGATTCACACCACGCCGCGATGTTTTTCTCACTCCTACTAGTGAATGTAATTTAACACACACCCATACATAGCGCACCACCACGCGATATTTTTCAGAAACCTATCCTACATTGCCACTGCATGTTCCCTGACCTCTCCATGCTGACCACCCCGCGGTGTTTTTCTCCATCCTACATTGCCACTCACTGCCTATCCTAATTCAGACCCTCCGATTCACACCACCCCGTGATGTTTTTCTCACTCCTACTAGTGAATGTAATGTAACACACACCCATACAATGCGCACCACCCCGCGATGTTTTTCTCACTCCTACTAGTGAATGTAATGTAACACAAACCCATACAATGTGCACCAATACGCGATGTTTTTCAGAAACCTATCCTACATTGATACTACATGTTCCCTGACCTCACCATGCTGACCACCCCACGGTGCTTTTCTCCATCCTACATTGCCACTCACTGCCTATCCTAATTCAGACCCTCCGATTCACACCACCCCGTGATGTTTTTCTCACTCCTACTAGTGAATGTAATGTAACAAACACCCATACAATGCGCACCACCCCGTGATGTTTTTCTCACTCCTACTAGTGAATGTAATGTAACACACACCCATACAATGCGCACCACCCCGCGATGTTTTTCATTAACCTATCCTACATTGCCACTGCATGTTCCCTGTCCTCCCCATGCTGACCACCTCGTGGTGCTTTTCTCCATCCTACATTGCCACTCACTGACTATCCTAATTCAGACCCTCCGATTCACACCACCCCATGATGTTTTTCTCACTCCTACTAGTGAATGTAATGTAACACACACCCATACAATATGCACCACCCCGTGATGTTTTTCTCACTCCTACTAGCGAATGTAATGTAACACACACCCATACAATGCGCACCACCCCGCGGTGTTTTTCAGAAACCTATCCTACATTGCCACTGCATGTTCCCTGACCTCCCCATGCTGACCACCCCACGGTGCTTTTCTCCATCCTACATTGCCACTCACTGCCTATACTAATTCAGACCCTCCGATTCACACCACCCCGTGATGTTTTTCTCACTCCTACTAGTGAATGTAATGTAACACACACCCATACAATGCGCACCACCCCGTGATGTTTTTCTCACTCCTACTAGTGAATGTAATGTAACACACACACATACAATGCGCACCACCCCACGATGTTTTTCGGAAACCTATCCTACATTGCCTCTGCATGTTCCCTGTCCTCCCCATGCTGACCACCCCGCGGTGCTTTTCTCCATCCTACATTGCCACTCACTGCCTATCCTAACTCAGACCCTCCGATTCACAACACCCCGTGATGTTTTTCTCACTCCTACTAGTGAATGTAATGTAACACACACCCATACAATGCGCACCACCCCGTGATGTTTTTCTCACTCCTACTAGTGAATGTAATGTAACACACACCCATACAATGCGCACCACCCCGCGGTGTTTTTCGGAAACCTATCCTACATTGCCACTGCATGTTCCCTGTCCTCCCCATGCTGACCACCCCGCGGTGCTTTTCTCCATCCTTCATTGCCACTCACTGCCTATCCTAATTCAGACCCTCCGATTCACACCACCCCAAGATGTTTTTCTCACTCCTACTAGTGAATGTAATGTAACACACACCCATACAATGCGCACCACTCCGTGATGTTTTTCTCACTCCTACTAGTGAATGTAATGTAACATACACCCATACAATACGCACCACCCCGTGATGTTTTTCTCACTCCTACTAGTGAATGTAATGTAACACACACCCACACAATGCGCACCACCCCGAGATGTTTTTCAGAAAATTATCCTACATTGCCACTGCCTGTTCCCTGACCTCCCCATGCTGACCACCCCGCGGTGCTTTTCTCCATCCTAAATTGCCACTCACTGCCTATCCTAATTCAGACCCTACGATTCAAACCACCCCGTGATGTTTTTCTCACTCCTACTAGTGAATGTAATGTAACACACACCCATACAATGCGCACCACCCCGCGATGTTTTTCAGAAACCTATCCTACATTGTCACTGCATGTTCCCTGACCTCAGCATGCTGACCACCGCGCGGTGCTTTTCTCCAACCTACATTGCCACTCACTGCCTATCCTAATTCAGACCCTCCGATTCACACCACGCCGTGATGTTTTTCTCCCTCCTACTAGTGAATGTAATGTAACACACACCCATACAATGCGCACCACCCCGTGATGTTTTTCAGAAAACTATCCTACATTGCCACTGCATGTTCCCTGACCTCCACATGCTGACCACCCCGCTGTGCTTTTCTCCATCCTACATTGCCACTCACTGCCTATCCTAATTCAGACCCTCCGATTCACACCACCCCGTGATATTTTTCTCACTTCTACTAATGAATGTAATGTAACACACACCCATACAATGCGCACGACCCCATGATGTTTTTCAGAAACCTATCCTACATTGCCACTGCATGTTCCCTGACCTCCCCATGCTCACCAACCGTCGGTGCTTTTCTCCATCCCACATTTCCGCTCACTGCCTATCCTTATTCAGACCCTCCGATTCACACCACCCCGTGATGTTTTTCCCACTCCTACTAGTTAAAGTAATGTAACAGACACCCATACAATGCGCACCACCCCGTGATATTTTTCTCACTCCTACTAGTGAATGTAATGTAACACACACCCATACAATGCGCACCACCCCGCGATGTTTTTCGGAAACCTATCCTACATTGCCACTGCATGTTCCCTGTCCTCCCCATGCTGACCACCCCGCGGTGCTTTTCTCCATCCTACATTGCCACTCACTGCCTATCCTAATTCAGACCCTCCAATTCACACCACCCCGTGATGTTTTTCTCACTCCTACTAGTGAATGTAATGTAACACACACCCATACAATGCGCACCACCCCGTGATGTTTTTCTCACTCCTACTAGTGAATGTAATGTAACACACACCCATACAATACGCACCACCCCGTGATGTTTTTCTCACTCCTACTAGTGAATGTAATGTAACACACACCCATACAGTGCGCACCACCCCGTGATGTTTTTCTCAATCCTACTAGTGAATGTAATGTAACACACACCCATACAATTCGCACCACCCCGTGATGTTTTTCTCACTCGTACTAGCGAATGTAATGTAACACACACCCATACAATGCGCACCACCCCGCGATGTTTTTCAGAAACCTATCCTACATTGCCACTGCATGTTCCCTGACCTCCCCATGCTGACCACCCCACGGTGCTTTTCTCCATCCTACATTGCCACTCACTGCCTATACTAATTCAGACCCTCCGATTCACACCACCCCGTGATGTTTTTCTCACTCCTACTAGTGAATGTAATGTAACACACACCCATACAATGCGCACCACCCCGTGATGTTTTTCTCACTCCTACTAGTGAATGTAATGTAACACACACCCATACAATGCGCACCACACCGCGATGTTTTTCGGAAACCTAACCTACATTGCCACTGCATGTTCCCTGTCCTCCCCATGCTGACCACCCCGCGGTGCTTTTCTCCATCCTACATTGCCACTTACTGCCTATCCTAATTCAGACCCTCCGATTCACACCACCCCGTGATGTTTTTCTCACTCCTACTAGTGAATGTAATGTAACACACACCCATACAATGCGCACCACTCCGTGATGTTTTTCTCACTCTTACTAGTGAATGTAATGTAACATACACCCATACAATACTCACCACCCCGTGATGTTTTTCTCACTCCTACTAGTGAATGTAATGTAACACACACCCATACAATGAGCACCACCCCGTGATGTTTTTCTCACTCCTACTAGTGAATGTAATGTAACACACACCCATACAATACTTACCACCCCGTGATGTTTTTCTCACTCCTACTAGTGAATGTAATGTAACACACACACATACAATGCGCACCACCCCGCGATGTTTTTCAGAAACCTATCCTACATTGCCACTGCATGTTCCCTGACCTCCCCATGCTGACCACCCCGCGGTGCTTTTCTCCATCCTACATTGCCACTCACTGCCTATCCTAATTCAGACCCTCCGATTCACACCACGCCGCGATGTTTTTCTCACTCCTACTAGTGAATGTAATTTAACACACACCCATACATAGCGCACCACCACGCGATATTTTTCAGAAACCTATCCTACATTGCCACTGCATGTTCCCTGACCTCTCCATGCTGACCACCCCGCGGTGTTTTTCTCCATCCTACATTGCCACTCACTGCCTATCCTAATTCAGACCCTCCGATTCACACCACCCCGTCATGTTTTTCTCACTCCTACTAGTGAATATAATGTAACACACACCCATACAATGCGCACCACCCCGCGATGTTTTTCTCACTCCTACTAGTGAATGTAATGTAACACAAACCCATACAATGTGCACCAATACGCGATGTTTTTCAGAAACCTATCCTACATTGATACTACATGTTCCCTGACCTCACCATGCTGACCACCCCACGGTGCTTTTCTCCATCCTACATTGCCACTCACTGCCTATCCTAATTCAGACCCTCCGATTCACACCACCCCGTGATGTTTTTCTCACTCCTACTAGTGAATGTAATGTAACACACACCCATACAATGCGCACCACCCCATGATGTTTTTCTCACTCCTACTAGTGAATGTAATGTAACACACACCCATACAATGCGCACCACCCCGCGATGTTTTTCATTAACCTATCCTACATTGCCACTGCATGTTCCCTGTCCTCCCCATGCTGACCACCTCGTGGTGCTTTTCTCCATCCTACATTGCCACTCACTGCCTATCCTAATTCAGACCCTCCGATTCACACCACCCCATGATGTTTTTCTCACTCCTACTAGTGAATGTAATGTAACACACACCCATACAATGCGGACCACCCCGTGATGTTTTTCTCACTCCTACTAGTGAATGTAATGTAACACACACCCATACAATATGCACCACTCCGTGATGTTTTTCTCACTCCTACTAGCGAATGTAATGTAACACACACCCATACAATGCGCACCACCCCGCGGTGTTTTTCAGAAACCTATCCTACATTGCCACTGCATGTTCCCTGACCTCCCCATGCTGACCACCCCACGGTGCTTTTCTCCATCCTACATTGCCACTCACTGCCTATACTAATTCAGACCCTCCGATTCACACCACCCCGTGATGTTTTTCTCACTCCTACTAGTGAATGTAATGTAACACACACCCATACAATGCGCACCACCCCGTGATGTTTTTCTCACTCCTACTAGTGAATGTAATGTAACACACACCCATACAATGCGCACCACCCCACGATGTTTTTCGGAAACCTATCCTACATTGCCTCTGCATGTTCCCTGTCCTCCCCATGCTGACCACCCCGCGGTGCTTTTCTCCATCCTACATTGCCACTCACTGCCTATCCTAACTCAGACCCTCCGATTCACACCACCCCGTGATGTTTTTCTCACTCCTACTAGTGAATGTAATGTAACACACAACCATACAATGCGCACCACCCCGTGATGTTTTTCTCACTCCTACTACTGAATGTAATGTAACACACACCCATACAATGCGCACCACCCCGCGGTGTTTTTCGGAAACCTCTCCTACATTGCCACTGCATGTTCCCTGTCCTCCCCATGCTGACCACCCCGCGGTGCTTTTCTCCATCCTACATTGCCACTCACTGCCTATCCTAATTCAGACCCTCCGATTCACACCACCCCGTGATGTTTTTCTCACTCCTACTAGTGAATGTAATGTAACACACACCCATACAATGCGCACCACTCCGTGATGTTTTTCTCACTCCTACTAGTGAATGTAATGTAACATACACCCATACAATACGCACCACCCCGTGATGTTTTTCTCACTCCTACTAGTGAATGTAATGTAACACACACCCACACAATGCGCACCACCCCGAGATGTTTTTCAGAAAATTATCCTACATTGCCACTGCCTGTTCCCTGACCTCCCCATGCTGACCACCCCGCGGTGCTTTTCTCCATCCTAAATTGCCACTCACTGCCTATCCTAATTCAGACCCTACGATTCACACCACCCCGTGATGTTTTTCTCACTCCTACTAGTGAATGTAATGTAACACACACCCATACAATGCGCACCACCCCGCGATGTTTTTCAGAAACCTATCCTACATTGCCACTGCATGTTCCCTGACCTCACCATGCTGACCACCGCGCGGTGCTTTTCTCCAACCTACATTGCCACTCACTGCCTATCCTAATTCAGACCCTCCGATTCACACCACCCCGTGATGTTTTTCTCACTCCTACTAGTGAATGTAATGTAACACACACCCATACAATGCGCACCACCCCGTGATGTTTTTCTCACTCCTACTAGTGAATGTAATGTAACACACACCCATACAATGAGCACCACACCGCGATGTTTTTCGGAAACCTATCGTTCATTGCCTCTGCATGTTCCCTGTCCTCCCCATGCTGACCACCCCGCGGTGCTTTTCTCCATCCTACATTGCCACTCACTGCCTATCCTAATTCAGACCCTCCGATTCACACCACCCCGTGATGTTTTTCTCACTCCTACTAGTGAATGTAATGTAACACACAACCATACAATGCGCACCACCCCGTGATGTTTTTCTCACTCCTACTAGTGAATGTAATGTAACACACACCCATACAATGCGCACCACCCCGCGATGTTTTTCGGAAACCTAACCTACATTGCCACTGCATGTTCCCTGTCCTCCCCATGCTGACCACCCCGCGGTGCTTTTCTCCATCCTACATTGCCACTCACTGCCTATCCTAATTCAGACCCTCCGATTCACACCACCCCATGATGTTTTTCTCACTCCTACTAGTGAATGTAATGTAACACACACACATACAATGCGCACCACCCCGCGATATTTTTCAGAAACCTATCCTACATTGCCACTGCATGTTCCCTGACCTCCCCATGCTGACCACCCCGCGGTGCTTTTCTCCATCCTACATTGCCACTCACTGCCTATCCTAATTCAGACCCTCCGATTCACACCACGCCGCGATGTTTTTCTCACTCCTACTAGTGAATGTAATTTAACACACACCCATACATAGCGCACCACCCCGCGATATTTTTCAGAAACCTATCCTACATTGCCACTGCATGTTCCCTGACCTCTCCATGCTGACCACCCCGCGGTGTTTTTCTCCATCCTACATTGCCACTCACTGCCTATCCTAATTCAGACCCTCCGATTCACACCACCCCGTCATGTTTTTCTCACTCCTACTAGTGAATATAATGTAACACACACCCATACAATGCGCACCACCCCGTGATGTTTTTCTCACTCCTACTAGTGAATGTAATGTAACACACACCCATACAATGCGCACCACCCCGCGATGTTTTTCTCACTCCTACTAGTGAATTTAATGTAACACAAACCCATACAATGTGCACCAATACGCGATGTTTTTCAGAAACCTATCCTACATTGATACTACATGTTCCCTGACCTCACCATGCTGACCACCCCACGGTGCTTTTCTCCATCCTACATTGCCACTCACTGCCTATCCTAATTCAGACCCTCCGATTCACACCACCCCGTGATGTTTTTCTCACTCCTACTAGTGAATGTAATGTAACACACACCCATACAATGCGCACCACCCCGTGATGTTTTTCTCACTCCTACTAGTGAATGTAATGTAACACACACCCATACAATGCGCACCACCCCGCGATGTTTTTCATTAACCTATCCTACATTGCCACTGCATGTTCCCTGTCCTCCCCATGCTGACCACCCCGCGGTGCTTTTCTCCATCCTACATTGCCACTCACTGCCTATCCTAATTCAGACCCTCCGATTCACACCACCCCGTGATGTTTTTCTCACTCCTACTAGTGAATGTAATGTAACACACACCCATACAATGCGCACCACCCCGTGATGTTTTTCTCACTCCTACTAGTGAATGTAATGTAACACACACCCATACAATATGCACCACCCCGTGATGTTTTTCTCACTCCTACTAGTGAATGTAATGTAACACACACCCATACAATGCGCACCACCCCGCGATGTTTTTCAGAAACCTATCCTACATTGCCACTGCATGTTCCCTGACCTCACCTTCCTGACCACCCCTCGGTGCTTTTCTCCATCCTACATTGCCACTCACTGCCTATCCTAATTCAGACCCTCCGATTCACACCACCCCGTGATGTTTTTCTCCCTCCTACTAGTGAATGTAATGTAACACACACCCATACAATGAGCACCACCCCGTGATGTTTTTCTCACTCCTACTAGTGAATGTAATGTAACACACACCCATACAATACTTACCACCCCGTGATGTTTTTCTCACTCCTACTAGTGAATGTAATGTAACACACACACATACAATGCGCACCACCCCGCGATGTTTTTCAGAAACCTATCCTACATTGCCACTGCATGTTCCCTGACCTCCCCATGCTGACCACCCCGCGGTGCTTTTCTCCATCCTACATTGCCACTCACTGCCTATCCTAATTCAGATCCTCCGATTCACACCACGCCGCGATGTTTTTCTCACTCCTACTAGTGAATGTAATTTAACACACACCCATACATAGCGCACCACCACGCCGATATTTTTCAGAAACCTATCCTACATTGCCACTGCATGTTCCCTGACCTCTCCATGCTGACCACCCCGCGGTGTTTTTCTCCATCCTACATTGCCACTCACTGCCTATCCTAATTCAGACCCTCCGATTCACACCACCCCGTCATGTTTTTCTCACTCCTACTAGTGAATATAATGTAACACACACCCATACAATGCGCACCACCCCGTGATGTTTTTCTCACTCCTACTAGTGAATGTAATGTAACACACACCCATACAATGCGCACCACCCCGCGATGTTTTTCTCACTCCTACTAGTGAATGTAATGTAA
Source organism: Cavia porcellus (assembly GCF_034190915.1). NCBI lineage: Eukaryota > Metazoa > Chordata > Mammalia > Rodentia > Caviidae > Cavia > Cavia porcellus. Next base: position 918,553 of record NW_026947589.1, read on the forward strand.
CACAAACCCATACAATGTGCACCAATACGCGATGTTTTTCAGAAACCTATCCTACATTGATACTACATGTTCCCTGACCTCACCATGCTGACCACCCCACGGTGCTTTTCTCCATCCTACATTGCCACTCACTGCCTATCCTAATTCAGACCCTCCGATTCACACCACCCCGTGATGTTTTTCTCACTCCTACTAGTGAATGTAATGTAACACACACCCATACAATGCGCACCACCCCGTGATGTTTTTCTCACTCCTACTAGTGAATGTAATGTAACACACACCCATACAATGCGCACCACCCCGCGATGTTTTTCATTAACCTATCCTACATTGCCACTGCATGTTCCCTGTCCTCCCCATGCTGACCACCCCGCGGTGCTTTTCTCCATCCTACATTGCCACTCACTGCCTATCCTAATTCAGACCCTCCGATTCACACAACCCCATGATGTTTTTCTCACTCCTACTAGTGAATGTAATGTAACACACACCCATACAATGCGCACCACCCCGTGATGTTTTTCTCACTCCTACTAGTGAATGTAATGTAACACACACCCATACAATATGCACCACCCCGTGATGTTTTTCTCACTCCTACTAGTGAATGTAATGTAACACACACACATACAATGCGCACCACCCCGCGATGTTTTTCAGAAACCTATCCTACATTGCCACTGCATGTTCCCTGACCTCCCCATGCTGACCACACCGCGGTGCTTTTCTCCATCCTACATTGCCACTCACTGCCTATCCTAATTCAGACCCTCCGATTCACACCACGCCGCGATGTTTTTCTCACTCCTACTAGTGAATGTAATTTAACACACACCCATACATAGCGCACCACCACGCGATATTTTTCAGAAACCTATCCTACATTGCCACTGCATGTTCCCTGACCTCTCCATGCTGACCACCCCGCGGTGTTTTTCTCCATCCTACATTGCCACTCACTGCCTATCCTAATTCAGACCCTCCGATTCACACCACCCCGTCATGTTTTTCTCACTCCTACTAGTGAATATAACGTAACACACACCCATACAATGCGCACCACCCCGTGATGTTTTTCTCACTCCTACTAGTGAATGTAATGTAACACGCACCCATACAATGCGCACCACCCCGCGATGTTTTTCTCACTCCTACTAGTGAATGTAATGTAACACAAACCCATACAATGTGCACCAATACGCGATATTTTTCAGAAACCTATCCTACATTGATACTACATGTTCCCTGACCTCACCATGCTGACCACCCCACGGTGCTTTTCTCCATCCTACATTGCCACTCACTGCCTATCCTAATTCAGACCCTCCGATTCACACCACCCCGTGATGTTTTTCTCACTCCTACTAGTGAATGTAGTGTAACACACACCCATACAATGCGCACCACCCCGTGATGTTTTTCTCACTCCTACTAGTGAATGTAATGTAACACACACCCATACAATGCGCACCACCCCGCGATGTTTTTCATTAACCTATCCTACATTGCCACTGCATGTTCTCTGTCCTCCCCATGCTGACCACCCCGCGGTGCTTTTCTCCATCCTACATTGCCACTCACTGCCTATCCTAATTCAGACCCTCCGATTCACACCACCCCATGATGTTTTTCTCACTCCTACTAGTGAATGTAATGTAACACACACCCATACAATGCGCACCACCCCGTGATGTTTTTCTCACTCCTACTAGTGAATGTAATGTAACACACACCCATACAATATGCACCACCCCGTGATGTTTTTCTCACTCCTACTAGTGAATGTAATGTAACACACACCCATACAATGCGCACCACCCCGCGATGTTTTTCAGAAACCTATCCTACATTGCCACTGCATGTTCCCTGACCTCACCATCCTGACCACCCCGCGGTGCTTTTCTCCATCCTACATTGCCACTCACTGCCTATCCTAATTCAGACCCTCCGATTCACACCACCCCGTGATGTTTTTCTCCCTCCTACTAGTGAATGTAATGTAACACACACCCATACAATGCGCACCACCCAGCGATGTTTTTCATAAACCTATCCTACATTGCCACTGCATGTTCCCTGACCTCCCCATGCTCACCAACCCGCGGTGCTTTTCTCCATCCCACATTGCCGCTCACTGCCTATCCTAATTCAGACCCTCCGATTCACACCACCCCGTGATGTTTTTCTCACTCCTACTAGTTAATGTAATGTAACAGACACCCATACAATGCGCACCACCCCGTGATGTTTTTCTCACTCCTACTAGTGAATGTAATGTAACACACACCCATACAATGCGCACCACCACGCGATGTTTTTTGGAAACCTATCCTACATTGCCACTGCATGTTCCCTGTCCTCCCCATGCTAAGCACCCCGCGGTGCTTTTCTCCCTCCTACATTGCCACTCACTGCCTATCCTAATTCAGACCCTCCGATTCACACCACCCCGTGATGTTTTTCTCACTCCTACTAGTGAATGTAATGTAACACACACCCATACAATGCGCACCACCGCGTGATGTTTTTCTCACTCCTACTAGTGAATGTAATGTAACACACTCCCATACAATACGCAACATCCCGTGATGTTTTTCTCACTCCTACTAGTGAATGTAATGTAACACACACCCATACAATGCGCACCACCCCGCGGTGTTTTTCAGAAACCTATCCTACGTTGCCACTGCATGTTCCCTGACCTCCCCATGCTGACCACCCCACGGTGCTTTTCTCCATCCTACATTGCCACTCACTGCCTATACTAATTCAGACCCTCCGATTCACACCACCCCGTGATGTTTTTCTCACTCCTCCTAGTGAATGTAATGTAACACACACCCATACAATGAGCACCACCCCGTGATGTTTTTCTCACTCCTACTAGTGAATGTAATGTAACACACACCCATACAATGCGCACCACCCCACGATGTTTTTCGGAAACCTATCCTACATTGCCTCTGCATGTTCCCTGTCCTCCCCATGCTGACCACCCCGCGGTGCTTTTCTCCATCCTACATTGCCACTCACTGCCTATCCTAACTCAGACCCTCCGATTCACACCACCCCGTGATGTTTTTCACACTCCTACTAGTGAATGTAATGTAACACACAACCATACAATGCGCACCACCCCGTGATGTTTTTCTCACTCCTACTAGTGAATGTAATGTAACACACACCCATACAATGCGCACCACTCCGTGAGGTTTTTCTCACTCCTACTAGTGAATGTAATGTAACATACACCCATACAATACTCACCACCCCGTGATGTTTTTCTCACTCCTACTAGTGAATGTAATGTAACACACACCCATACAATGAGCACCACCCTGTGATGTTTTTCTCACTCCTACTAGTGAATGTAATGTAACACACACCCATACAATACTTACCACCCCGTGATGTTTTTCTCACTCCTACTAGTGAATGTAATATAACACACACACATACAATGCGCACCACCCCGCGATGTTTTTCAGAAACCTATCCTACATTGCCACTGCATGTTTCCTGACCTCCCCATGCTGACCACCCCGCGGTGCTTTTCTCCATCCTACATTGCCACTCACTGCCTATCCTAATTCAGACCCTCCGATTCACACCACGCCGCGATGTTTTTCTCACTCCTACTAGTGAATGTAATTTAACACACACCCATACATAGCGCACCACCACGCGATATTTTTCAGAAACCTATCCTACATTGCCACTGCATGTTCCCTGACCTCTCCATGCTGACCAGCCCGCGGTGTATTTCTCCATCCTACATTGCCACTCACTGCCTATCCTAATTCAGACCCTCCGATTCACACCACCCCGTCATGTTTTTCTCACTCCTACTAGTGAATATAATGTAACACACACCCATACAATGCGCACCACCCCGTGATGTTTTTCTCACTCCTACTAGTGAATGTAATGTAACACACACCCATACAATGCGCACCACCCCGCGATGTTTTTCTCACTCCTACTAGTGAATGTAATGTAACACAAACCCATACAATGTGCACCAATACGCGATGTTTTTCAGAAACCTATCCTACATTGATACTACATGTTCCCTGACCTCACCATGCTGACCACCCCACGGTGCTTTTCTCCATCCTACATTGCCACTCACTGCCTATCCTAATTCAGACCCTCCGATTCACACCACCCCATGATGTTTTTCTCACTCCTACTAGTGAATGTAATGTAACACACACCCATACAATGCGCACCACCCCGTGATGTTTTTCTCACTCCTACTAGTGAATGTAATGTAACACACACCCATACAATATGCACCACCCCTTGATGTTTTTCTCACTCCTACTAGTGAATGTAATGTAACACACACCCATACAATGCGCACCACCCCGCGATGTTTTTCAGAAACCTATCCTACATTGCCACTGCATGTTCCCTGACCTCACCATCCTGACCACCCCGCGGTGCTTTTCTCCATCCTACATTGCCACTCACTGCCTATCCTAATTCAGACCCTCCGATTCACACCACCCCGTGATGTTTTTCTCCCTCCTACTAGTGAATGTAATGTAACACACACCCATACAATGCGCACCACCCAGCGATGTTTTTCATAAACCTATCCTACATTGCCACTGCATGTTCCCTGACCTCCCCATGCTCACCAACCCGCGGTGCTTTTCTCCATCCCACATTGCCGCTCACTGCCTATCCTAATTCAGACCCTCCGATTCACACCACCCCGTGATGTTTTTCTCACTCCTACTAGTTAATGTAATGTAACAGACACCCATACAATGCGCACCACCCCGTGATGTTTTTCTCACTCCTACTAGTGAATGTAATGTAACACACACCCATACAATGCGCACCACCACGCGATGTTTTTTGGAAACCTATCCTACATTGCCACTGCATGTTCCCTGTCCTCCCCATGCTAAGCACCCCGCGGTGCTTTTCTCCCTCCTACATTGCCACTCACTGCCTATCCTAATTCAGACCCTCCGATTCACACCACCCCGTGATGTTTTTCTCACTCCTACTAGTGAATGTAATGTAACACACACCCATACAATGCGCACCACCGCGTGATGTTTTTCTCACTCCTACTAGTGAATGTAATGTAACACACTCCCATACAATACGCAACATCCCGTGATGTTTTTCTCACTCCTACTAGTGAATGTAATGTAACACACACCCATACAATGCGCACCACCCCGCGGTGTTTTTCAGAAACCTATCCTACGTTGCCACTGCATGTTCCCTGACCTCCCCATGCTGACCACCCCACGGTGCTTTTCTCCATCCTACATTGCCACTCACTGCCTATACTAATTCAGACCCTCCGATTCACACCACCCCGTGATGTTTTTCTCACTCCTCCTAGTGAATGTAATGTAACACACACCCATACAATGAGCACCACCCCGTGATGTTTTTCTCACTCCTACTAGTGAATGTAATGTAACACACACCCATACAATGCGCACCACCCCACGATGTTTTTCGGAAACCTATCCTACATTGCCTCTGCATGTTCCCTGTCCTCCCCATGCTGACCACCCCGCGGTGCTTTTCTCCATCCTACATTGCCACTCACTGCCTATCCTAACTCAGACCCTCCGATTCACACCACCCCGTGATGTTTTTCACACTCCTACTAGTGAATGTAATGTAACACACACCCATACAATGCGCACCACCCCGTGATGTTTTTCTCACTCCTACTAGTGAATGTAATGTAACACACACCCATACAATGCGCACCACTCCGTGAGGTTTTTCTCACTCCTACTAGTGAATGTAATGTAACATACACCCATACAATACTCACCACCCCGTGATGTTTTTCTCACTCCTACTAGTGAATGTAATGTAACACACACCCATACAATGAGCACCACCCTGTGATGTTTTTCTCACTCCTACTAGTGAATGTAATGTAACACACACCCATACAATACTTACCACCCCGTGATGTTTTTCTCACTCCTACTAGTGAATGTAATGTAACACACACACATACAATGCGCACCACCCCGCGATGTTTTTCAGAAACCTATCCTACATTGCCACTGCATGTTTCCTGACCTCCCCATGCTGACCACCCCGCGGTGCTTTTCTCCATCCTACATTGCCACTCACTGCCTATCCTAATTCAGACCCTCCGATTCACACCACGCCGCGATGTTTTTCTCACTCCTACTAGTGAATGTAATTTAACACACACCCATACATAGCGCACCACCACGCGATATTTTTCAGAAACCTATCCTACATTGCCACTGCATGTTCCCTGACCTCTCCATGCTGACCAGCCCGCGGTGTATTTCTCCATCCTACATTGCCACTCACTGCCTATCCTAATTCAGACCCTCCGATTCACACCACCCCGTCATGTTTTTCTCACTCCTACTAGTGAATATAATGTAACACACACCCATACAATGCGCACCACCCCGTGATGTTTTTCTCACTCCTACTAGTGAATGTAATGTAACACACACCCATACAATGCGCACCACCCCGCGATGTTTTTCTCACTCCTACTAGTGAATGTAATGTAACACAAACCCATACAATGTGCACCAATACGCGATGTTTTTCAGAAACCTATCCTACATTGATACTACATGTTCCCTGACCTCACCATGCTGACCACCCCACGGTGCTTTTCTCCATCCTACATTGCCACTCACTGCCTATCCTAATTCAGACCCTCCGATTCACACCACCCCGTGATGTTTTTCTCACTCCTACTAGTGAATGTAATGTAACACACACCCATACAATGCGCACCACCCCGTGATGTTTTTCTCACTCCTACTAGTGAATGTAATGTAACACACACCCATACAATGCGCACCACCGCGCGATGTTTTTCATTAACCTATCCTACATTGCCACTGCATGTTCCCTGTCCTCCCCATGCTGACCACCCCGCGGTGCTTTTCTCCATCCTACATTGCCACTCACTGCCTATCCTAATTCAGACCCTCCGATTCACACCACCCCATGATGTTTTTCTCACTCCTACTAGTGAATGTAATGTAACACACACCCATACAATGCGCACCACCCCGTGATGTTTTTCTCACTCCTACTAGTGAATGTAATGTATCACACACCCATACAATATGCACCACCCCGTGATGTTTTTCTCACTCCTACTAGTGAATGTAATGTAACACACACCCATACAATGCGCACAACCCCGCGATGTTTTTCAGAAACCTATCCTACATTTCCACTGCATGTTCCCTGACCTCACCAACCTGACCACCCCGCGGTGCTTTTCTCCATCCTACATTGCCACTCACTGCCTATCCTAATTCAGACCCTCCGATTCACACCACCCCGTGATGTTTTTCTCACTCCTACTAGTGAATGTAATGTAACACACTCCCATACAATGCGCACCACCCCGCGGTGTTTTTCGCAAACCTATCCTACATTGCCACTGCATGTTCCCTTTCCTCCCCATGCTGACCACCCCGCGGTGCTTTTCTCCATCCTACATTGCCACTCTCTGCCTATCCTAATTCAGACCCTCCGATTCACACCACCCCGTGATGTTTTTCTCACTCCTACTAGTGAATGTAATGTAACACACACCCATACAGTGCGCACCACCCCGTGATGTTTTTCTCACTCCTACTAGTGAATGTAATGTAACACACACCCATACAATTCGCACCACCCCGTGATGTTTTTCTCACTCCTACTAGCGAATGTAATGTAACACACACCCATACAACGCGCACCACCCCGCGATGTTTTTCAGAAACCTATCCTACATTGCCACTGCATGTTGCCTGACCTCCCCATGCTGACCACCCCACGGTGCTTTTCTCCATCCTACATTGCCACTCACTGCCTATACTAATTCAGACCCTCCGATTCACACCACCCCGTGATGTTTTTCTCACTCCTACTAGTGAATGTAATATAACACACACCCATACAATGCGCACCACCCCGTGATGTTTTTCTCACTCCTACTAGTGAATGTAATGTAACACACACCCATACAATGCGCACCACACCGCGATGTTTTTCGGAAACCTATCCTTCATTGCCTCTGCATTTTCCCTGTCCTCCCCATGCTGACCACCCCGCGGTGCTTTTCTCCATCCTACATTGCCACTCACTGCCTATCCTAATTCAGACCCTCCGATTCACACCACCCCGTGATGTTTTTCTCACTCCTACTAGTGAATGTAATGTAACACACAACCATACAATGCGCACCACCCCGTGATGTTTTTCTCACTCCTACTAGTGAATGTAATGTAACACACACCCATACAATGCGCACCACTCCGTGATGTTTTTCTCACTCCTACTAGTGAATGTAATGTAACATACACCCATACAATACTCACCACCCCGTGACGTTTTTCTCACTCCTACTAGTGAATGTAATGCAACACACACCCATACAATGAGCATCAGCCCGTGATGTTTTTCTCACTCCTACTAGTGAATGTAATGTAACACACACCCATACAATACTTACCACCCCGTGATGTTTTTCTCACTCCTACTAGTGAATGTAATGTAACACACACACATACAATGCGCACCACCCCGTGATGTTTTTCAGAAACCTATCCTACATTGCCACTGCATGTTCCCTGACCTCCCCATGCTGACCACCCCGCGGTGCTTTTCTCCATCCTACATTGCCACTCACTGCCTATCCTAATTCAGACCCTCCGATTCACACCACGCCGCGATGTTTTTCTCACTCCTACTAGTGAATGTAATTTAACACACACCCATACATAGCGCACCACCACGCGATATTTTTCAGAAACCTATCCTACATTGCCACTGCATGTTCCCTGACCTCTCCATGCTGACCACCCCGCGGTGTTTTTCTCCATCCTACATTGCCACTCACTGCCTATCCTAATTCAGACCCTCCGATTCACACCACCCCGTCATGTTTTTCTCACTCCTACTAGTGAATATAACGTAACACACACCCATACAATGCGCACCACCCCGTGATGTTTTTCTCACTCCTACTAGTGAATGTAATGTAACACACACCCATACAATGCGCACCACCCCGCGATGTTTTTCTCACTCCTACTAGTGAATGTAATGTAACACAAACCCATACAATGTGCACCAATACGCGATATTTTTCAGAAACCTATCCTACATTGATACTACATGTTCCCTGACCTCACCATGCTGACCACTCCACGGTGCTTTTCTCCATCCTACATTGCCACTCACTGCCTATCCTAATTCAGACCCTCCGATTCACACCACCCCGTGATGTTTTTCTCACTCCTACTAGTGAATGTAGTGTAACACACACCCATACAATGCGCACCACCCCGTGATGTTTTTCTCACTCCTACTAGTGAATGTAATGTAACACACACCCATACAATGCGCACCACCCCGCGATGTTTTTCATTAACCTATCCTACATTGCCACTGCATGTTCCCTGTCCTCCCCATGCTGACCACCCCGCGGTGCTTTTCTCCATCCTACATTGCCACTCACTGCCTATCCTAATTCAGACCCTCCGATTCACACCACCCCATGATGTTTTTCTCACTCCTACTAGTGAATGTAATGTAACACACACCCATACAATGCGCACCACCCCGTGATGTTTTTCTCACTCCTACTAGTGAATGTAATGTAACACACACCCATACAATATGCACCACCCCGTGATGTTTTTCTCACTCCTACTAGTGAATGTAATGTAACACACACCCATACAATGCGCACCACCCCGCGATGTTTTTCAGAAACCTATCCTACATTGCCACTGCATGTTCCCTGACCTCACCATCCTGACCACCCCGCGGTGCTTTTCTCCATCCTACATTGCCACTCACTGCCTATCCTAATTCAGACCCTCCGATTCACACCACCCCGTGATGTTTTTCTCCCTCCTACTAGTGAATGTAATGTAACACACACCCATACAATGCGCACCACCCAGCGATGTTTTTCATAAACCTATCCTACATTGCCACTGCATGTTCCCTGACCTCCCCATGCTCACCAACCCGCGGTGCTTTTCTCCATCCCACATTGCCGCTCACTGCCTATCCTAATTCAGACCCTCCGATTCACACCACCCCGTGATGTTTTTCTCACTCCTACTAGTTAATGTAATGTAACAGACACCCATACAATGCGCACCACCCCGTGATGTTTTTCTCACTCCTACTAGTGAATGTAATGTAACACACACCCATACAATGCGCACCACCACGCGATGTTTTTTGGAAACCTATCCTACATTGCCACTGCATGTTCCCTGTCCTCCCCATGCTAAGCACCCCGCGGTGCTTTTCTCCCTCCTACATTGCCACTCACTGCCTATCCTAATTCAGACCCTCCGATTCACACCACCCCGTGATGTTTTTCTCACTCCTACTAGTGAATGTAATGTAACACACACCCATACAATGCGCACCACCGCGTGATGTTTTTCTCACTCCTACTAGTGAATGTAATGTAACACACTCCCATACAATACGCAACATCCCGTGATGTTTTTCTCACTCCTACTAGTGAATGTAATGTAACACACACCCATACAATGCGCACCACCCCGCGGTGTTTTTCAGAAACCTATCCTACGTTGCCACTGCATGTTCCCTGACCTCCCCATGCTGACCACCCCACGGTGCTTTTCTCCATCCTACATTGCCACTCACTGCCTATACTAATTCAGACCCTCCGATTCACACCACCCCGTGATGTTTTTCTCACTCCTCCTAGTGAATGTAATGTAACACACACCCATACAATGAGCACCACCCCGTGATGTTTTTCTCACTCCTACTAGTGAATGTAATGTAACACACACCCATACAATGCGCACCACCCCACGATGTTTTTCGGAAACCTATCCTACATTGCCTCTGCATGTTCCCTGTCCTCCCCATGCTGACCACCCCGCGGTGCTTTTCTCCATCCTACATTGCCACTCACTGCCTATCCTAACTCAGACCCTCCGATTCACACCACCCCGTGATGTTTTTCACACTCCTACTAGTGAATGTAATGTAACACACAACCATACAATGCGCACCACCCCGTGATGTTTTTCTCACTCCTACTAGTGAATGTAATGTAACACACACCCATACAATGCGCACCACTCCGTGAGGTTTTTCTCACTCCTACTAGTGAATGTAATGTAACATACACCCATACAATACTCACCACCCCGTGATGTTTTTCTCACTCCTACTAGTGAATGTAATGTAACACACACCCATACAATGAGCACCACCCTGTGATGTTTTTCTCACTCCTACTAGTGAATGTAATGTAACACACACCCATACAATACTTACCACCCCGTGATGTTTTTCTCACTCCTACTAGTGAATGTAATGTAACACACACACATACAATGCGCACCACCCCGCGATGTTTTTCAGAAACCTATCCTACATTGCCACTGCATGTTTCCTGACCTCCCCATGCTGACCACCCCGCGGTGCTTTTCTCCATCCTACATTGCCACTCACTGCCTATCCTAATTCAGACCCTCCGATTCACACCACGCCGCGATGTTTTTCTCACTCCTACTAGTGAATGTAATTTAACACACACCCATACATAGCGCACCACCACGCGATATTTTTCAGAAACCTATCCTACATTGCCACTGCATGTTCCCTGACCTCTCCATGCTGACCACCCCGCGGTGTATTTCTCCATCCTACATTGCCACTCACTGCCTATCCTAATTCAGACCCTCCGATTCACACCACCCCGTCATGTTTTTCTCACTCCTACTAGTGAATATAATGTAACACACACCCATACAATGCGCACCACCCCGTGATGTTTTTCTCACTCCTACTAGTGAATGTAATGTAACACACACCCATACAATGCGCACCACCCCGCGATGTTTTTCTCACTCCTACTAGTGAATGTAATGTAACACAAACCCATACAATGTGCACCAATACGCGATGTTTTTCAGAAACCTATCCTACATTGATACTACATGTTCCCTGACCTCACCATGCTGACCACCCCACGGTGCTTTTCTCCATCCTACATTGCCACTCACTGCCTATCCTAATTCAGACCCTCCGATTCACACCACCCCGTGATGTTTTTCTCACTCCTACTAGTGAATGTAATGTAACACACACCCATACAATGCGCACCACCCCGTGATGTTTTTCTCACTCCTACTAGTGAATGTAATGTAACACACACCCATACAATGCGCACCACCGCGCGATGTTTTTCATTAACCTATCCTACATTGCCACTGCATGTTCCCTGTCCTCCCCATGCTGACCACCCCGCGGTGCTTTTCTCCATCCTACATTGCCACTCACTGCCTATCCTAATTCAGACCCTCCGATTCACACCACCCCATGATGTTTTTCTCACTCCTACTAGTGAATGTAATGTAACACACACCCATACAATGCGCACCACCCCGTGATGTTTTTCTCACTCCTACTAGTGAATGTAATGTATCACACACCCATACAATATGCACCACCCCGTGATGTTTTTCTCACTCCTACTAGTGAATGTAATGTAACACACACCCATACAATGCGCACAACCCCGCGATGTTTTTCAGAAACCTATCCTACATTGCCACTGCATGTTCCCTGACCTCACCAACCTGACCACCCCGCGGTGCTTTTCTCCATCCTACATTGCCACTCACTGCCTATCCTAATTCAGACCCTCCGATTCACACCACCCCGTGATGTTTTTCTCACTCCTACTAGTGAATGTAATGTAACACACTCCCATACAATGCGCACCACCCCGCGGTGTTTTTCGCAAACCTATCCTACATTGCCACTGCATGTTCCCTTTCCTCCCCATGCTGACCACCCCGCGGTGCTTTTCTCCATCCTACATTGCCACTCACTGCCTATCCTAATTCAGACCCTCCGATTCACACCACCCCGTGATGTTTTTCTCACTCCTACTAGTGAATGTAATGTAACACACACCCATACAGTGCGCACCACCCCGTGATGTTTTTCTCACTCCTACTAGTGAATGTAATGTAACACACACCCATACAATTCGCACCACCCCGTGATGTTTTTCTCACTCCTACTAGCGAATGTAATGTAACACACACCCATACAACGCGCACCACCCCGCGATGTTTTTCAGAAACCTATCCTACATTGCCACTGCATGTTGCCTGACCTCCCCATGCTGACCACCCCACGGTGCTTTTCTCCATCCTACATTGCCACTCACTGCCTATACTAATTCAGACCCTCCGATTCACACCACCCCGTGATGTTTTTCTCACTCCTACTAGTGAATGTAATGTAACACACACCCATACAATGCGCACCACCCCGTGATGTTTTTCTCACTCCTACTAGTGAATGTAATGTAACACACACCCATACAATGCGCACCACACCGCGATGTTTTTCGGAAACCTATCCTTCATTGCCTCTGCATTTTCCCTGTCCTCCCCATGCTGACCACCCCGCGGTGCTTTTCTCCATCCTACATTGCCACTCACTGCCTATCCTAATTCAGACCCTCCGATTCACACCACCCCGTGATGTTTTTCTCACTCCTACTAGTGAATGTAATGTAACACACAACCATACAATGCGCACCACCCCGTGATGTTTTTCTCACTCCTACTAGTGAATGTAATGTAACACACACCCATACAATGCGCACCACCCCGCGATGTTTTTCGGAAACCTAACCTACATTGCCACTGCATGTTCCCTGTCCTCCCCATGCTGACCACCACGCGGTGCTTTTCTACATCCTACATTGCCACTTACTGCCTATCCTAATTCAGACCCTCCGATTCACACCACCCCGTGATGTTTTTCTCACTCCTACTAGTGAATGTAATGTAACACACACCCATACAATGCGCACCACTCCGTGATGTTTTTCTCACTCCTACTAGTGAATGTAATGTAACATACACCCATACAATACTCACCACCCCGTGACGTTTTTCTCACTCCTACTAGTGAATGTAATGCAACACACACCCATACAATGAGCATCACCCCGTGATGTTTTTCTCACTCCTACTAGTGAATGTAATGTAACACACACCCATACAATACTTACCACCCCGTGATGTTTTTCTCACTCCTACTAGTGAATGTAATGTAACACACACACATACAATGCGCACCACCCCGTGATGTTTTTCAGAAACCTATCCTACATTGCCACTGCATGTTCCCTGACCTCCCCATGCTGACCACCCCGCGGTGCTTTTCTCCATCCTACATTGCCACTCACTGCCTATCCTAATTCAGACCCTCCGATTCACACCACGCCGCGATGTTTTTCTCACTCCTACTAGTGAATGTAATTTAACACACACCCATACATAGCGCACCACCACGCGATATTTTTCAGAAACCTATCCTACATTGCCACTGCATGTTCCCTGACCTCTCCATGCTGACCACCCCGCGGTGTTTTTCTCCATCCTACATTGCCACTCACTGCCTATCCTAATTCAGACCCTGCGATTCACACCACCCCGTCATGTTTTTCTCACTCCTACTAGTGAATATAATGTAACACAAACCCATACAATGCGCACCACCCCGTGATGTTTTTCTCACTCCTACTAGTGAATGTAATGTAACACACACCCATACAATGCGCACCACCCCGCGATGTTTTTCTCACTCCTACTAGTGAATGTAATGTAACACAAACCCATACAATGTGCACCAATACGCGATGTTTTTCAGAAACCTATCCTACATTGATACTACATGTTCCCTGACCTCACCATGCTGACCACCCCACGGTGCTTTTCTCCATCCTACATTGCCACTCACTGCCTATCCTAATTCAGACCCTCCGATTCACACCACCCCGTGATGTTTTTCTCACTCCTACTAGTGAATGTAATGTAACACACACCCATACAATGCGCACCACCCCGTGATGTTTTTCTCACTCCTACTAGTGAATGTAATGTAACACACACCCATACAATGCGCACCACCCCGCGATGTTTTTCATTAACCTATCCTACATTGCCACTGCATGTTCCCTGTCCTCCCCATGCTGACCACCACGCGGTGCTTTTCTCCATCCTACATTGCCACTCACTGCCTATCCTAATTCAGACCCTCCGATTCACACCACCCCATGATGTTTTTCTCACTCCTACTAGTGAATGTAATGTAATACACACCCATACAATGCGCACCACCCCGTGATGTTTTTCTCACTCCTACTAGTGAATGTAATGTAACACACACCCATACAATATGCACCACCCCGTGATGTTTTTCTCACTCCTACTAGTGAATGTAATGTAACACACACCCATACAATGCGCACCACCCCGCGATGTTTTTCAGAAACCTATCCTACATTGCCACTGCATGTTCCCTGACCTCACCATCCTGACCACCCCGCGGTGCTTTTCTCCATTCTACATTGCCACTCACTGCCTATCCTAATTCAGACCCTCCGATTCACACCACCCCGTGATGTTTTTCTCCCTCCTACTAGTGAATGTAATGTAACACACACCCATACAATGCGCACCACCCCGCGATGTTTTTCATAAACCTATCCTACATTGCCACTGCATGTTCCCTGACCTCCCCATGCTCACCAACCCGCGGTGCTTTTCTCCATCCCACATTGCCGCTCACTGCCTATCCTAATTCAGACCCTCCGATTCACACCACCCCGTGATGTTTTTCTCACTCCTATTAGTTAATGTAATGTAACAGACACCCATACAATGCGCACCACCCCGTGATGTTTTTCTCACTCCTACTAGTGAATGTAATGTAACACACACCCATACAATGAGCACCACCCCGTGATGTTTTTCTCACTCCTACTAGTGAATGTAATGTAACACACACCCATACAATACTTACCACCCCGTGATGTTTTTCTCACTCCTACTAGTGAATGTAATGTAACACACACACATACAATGCGCACCACCCCGCGATGTTTTTCAGAAACCTATCCTACATTGCCACTGCATGTTCCCTGACCTCCCCATGCTGACCACCCCGCGGTGCTTTTCTCCATCCTACATTGCCACTCACTGCCTATCCTAATTCAGACCCTCCGATTCACACCACGCCGCGATGTTTTTCTCACTCCTACTAGTGAATGTAATTTAACACACACCCATACATAGCGCACCACCACGCGATATTTTTCAGAAACCTATCCTACATTGCCACTGCATGTTCCCTGACCTCTCCATGCTGACCACCCCGCGGTGTTTTTCTCCATCCTACATTGCCACTCACTGCCTATCCTAATTCAGACCCTCCGATTCACACCACCCCGTCATGTTTTTCTCACTCCTACTAGTGAATATAATGTAACACACACCCATACAATGCGCACCACCCCGTGATGTTTTTCTCACTCCTACTAGTGAATGTAATGTAACACACACCCATACAATGCGCACCACCCCGCGATGTTTTTCTCACTCCTACTAGTGAATGTAATGTAACACAAACCCATACAATGTGCACCAATACGCGATGTTTTTCAGAAACCTATCCTACATTGATACTACATGTTCCCTGACCTCACCATGCTGACCACCCCACGGTGCTTTTCTCCATCCTACATTGCCACTCACTGCCTATCCTAATTCAGACCCTCCGATTCACACCACCCCGTGATGTTTTTCTCACTCCTACTAGTGAATGTAATGTAACACACACCCATACAATGCGCACCACCCCGTGATGTTTTTCTCACTCCTACTAGTGAATGTAATGTAACACACACCCATACAATGCGCACCACCCCGCGATGTTTTTCATTAACCTATCCTACATTGCCACTGCATGTTCCCTGTCCTCCCCATGCTGACCACCCCGCGGTGCTTTTCTCCATCCTACATTGCCACTCACTGCCTATCCTAATTCAGACCCTCCGATTCACACCACCCCATGATGTTTTTCTCACTCCTACTAGTGAATGTAAGGTAACACACACCCATACAATGCGCACCACCCCGTGATGTTTTTCTCACTCCTACTAGTGAATGTAATGTAACACACACCCATACAATATGCACCACCCCGTGATGTTTTTCTCACTCCTACTAGTGAATGTAATGTAACACACACCCATACAATGCGCACCACCCCGCGATGTTTTTCAGAAACCTATCCTACATTGCCACTGCATGTTCCCTGACCTCACCATCCTGACCACCCCGCGGTGCTTTTCTCCATCCTACATTGCCACTCACTGCCTATCCTAATTCAGACCCTCCGATTCACACCACCCCGTGATGTTTTTCTCCCTCCTACTAGTGAATGTAATGTAACACACACCCATACAATGCGCACCACCCAGCGATGTTTTTCATAAACCTATCCTACATTGCCACTGCATGTTCCCTGACCTCCCCATGCTCACCAACCCGCGGTGCTTTTCTCCATCCCACATTGCCGCTCACTGCCTATCCTAATTCAGACCCTCCGATTCACACCACCCCGTGATGTTTTTCTCACTCCTACTAGTTAATGTAATGTAACAGACACCCATACAATGCGCACCACCCCGTGATGTTTTTCTCACTCCTACTAGTGAATGTAATGTAACACACACCCATACAATGCGCACCACCACGCGATGTTTTTTGGAAACCTATCCTACATTGCCACTGCATGTTCCCTGTCCTCCCCATGCTAAGCACCCCGCGGTGCTTTTCTCCCTCCTACATTGCCACTCACTGCCTATCCTAATTCAGACCCTCCGATTCACACCACCCCGTGATGTTTTTCTCACTCCTACTAGTGAATGTAATGTAACACACACCCATACAATGCGCACCACCGCGTGATGTTTTTCTCACTCCTACTAGTGAATGTAATGTAACACACTCCCATACAATACGCAACATCCCGTGATGTTTTTCTCACTCCTACTAGTGAATGTAATGTAACACACACCCATACAATGCGCACCACCCCGCGGTGTTTTTCAGAAACCTATCCTACGTTGCCACTGCATGTTCCCTGACCTCCCCATGCTGACCACCCCACGGTGCTTTTCTCCATCCTACATTGCCACTCACTGCCTATACTAATTCAGACCCTCCGATTCACACCACCCCGTGATGTTTTTCTCACTCCTACTAGTGAATGTAATGTAACACACACCCATACAATGCGCACCACCCCGTGATGTTTTTCTCACTCCTACTAGTGAATGTAATGTAACACACACCCATACAATGCGCACCACCCCACGATGTTTTTCGGAAACCTATCCTACATTGCCTCTGCATGTTCCCTGTCCTCCCCATGCTGACCACCCCGCGGTGCTTTTCTCCATCCTACATTGCCACTCACTGCCTATCCTAACTCAGACCCTCCGATTCACACCACCCCGTGATGTTTTTCACACTCCTACTAGTGAATGTAATGTAACACACAACCATACAATGCGCACCACCCCGTGATGTTTTTCTCACTCCTACTAGTGAATGTAATGTAACACACATCCATACAATGCGCACCACCCCGCGGTGTTTTTCGGAAACCTATCCTACATTGCCACTGCATGTTCCCTGTCCTCCCCATGCTGACCACCCCGCGGTGCTTTTCTCCATCCTACATTGCCACTCACTGCCTATCCTAATTGAGACCCTCCGATTCACACCACCCCGTGATGTTTTTCTCACTCCTACTAGTGAATGTAATGTAACACACACCCATACAGTGCGCACCACCCCGTGATGTTTTTCTCACTCCTACTAGTGAATGTAATGTAACACACAACCATACAATGCGCACCACCCCGTGATGTTTTTCTCACTCCTACTAGTGAATGTAATGTAACACACACCCATACAATGCGCACCACCCCGCGATGTTTTTCGGAAACCTAACCTACATTGCCACTGAATGTTCCCTGTCCTCCCCATGCTGACCACCCCGCGGTGCTTTTCTCCATCCTACATTGCCACTTACTGCCTATCCTAATTCAGACCCTCCGATTCACACCACCCCGTGATGTTTTTCTCACTCCTACTAGTGAATGTAATGTAACACACACCCATACAATGCGCACCACTCCGTAATGTTTTTCTCACTCCTACTAGTGAATGTAATGTAACATACACCCATACAATACTCACCACCCCGTGATGTTTTTCTCACTCCTACTAGTGAATGTAATGTAACACACACCCATACAATGAGCACCACCCTGTGATGTTTTTCTCACTCCTACTAGTGAATGTAATGTAACACACACCCATACAATACTTACCACTCCGTGATGTTTTTCTCACTCCTACTAGTGAATGTAATGTAACACACACACATACAATGCGCACCACCCCGCGATGTTTTTCAGAAACCTATCCTACATTGCCACTGCATGTTTCCTGACCTCCCCATGCTGACCACCCCGCGGTGCTTTTCTCCATCCTACATTGCCACTCACTGCCTATCCTAATTCAGACCCTCCGATTCACACCACGCCGCGATGTTTTTCTCACTCCTACTAGTGAATGTAATTTAACACACACCCATACATAGCGCACCACCACGCGATATTTTTCAGAAACCTATCCTACATTGCCACTGCATGTTTCCTGACCTCCCCATGCTGACCACCCCGCGGTGCTTTTCTCCATCCTACATTGCCACTCACTGCCTATCCTAATTCAGACCCTCCTATTCACACCACCCCGTGATGTTTTTCACACTCCTACTAGTGAATGTAATGTAACACACACCCATACAATGCGCACCACCCGTGGTGATTTTCTCACTCCTACTAGTGAATGTAATGTAACACACACCCATACAATGCGCACCACCCCGTGATGTTTTTCTCACTCCTACTAGTGAATGTAATGTAACACACACCCATACAATGAGCACCACACCGCGATGTTTTTCGGAAACCTATCGTTCATTGCCTCTGCATGTTCCCTGTCCTCCCCATGCTGACCACCCCGCGGTGCTTTTCTCCATCCTACATTGCCACTCACTGCCTATCCTAATTCAGACCCTCCGATTCACACCACCCCGTGATGTTTTTCTCACTCCTACTAGTGAATGTAATGTAACACACAACCATACAATGCGCACCACCCCGTGATGTTTTTCTCACTCCTACTAGTGAATGTAATGTAACACACACCCATACAATGCGCACCACCCCGCGATGTTTTTCGGAAACCTAACCTACATTGCCACTGCATGTTCCCTGTCCTCCCCATGCTGACCACCCCGCGGTGCTTTTCTCCATCCTACATTGCCACTCACTGCCTATCCTAATTCAGACCCTCCGATTCACACCACCCCATGATGTTTTTCTCACTCCTACTAGTGAATGTAATGTAACACACACACATACAATGCGCACCACCCCGCGATATTTTTCAGAAACCTATCCTACATTGCCACTGCATGTTCCCTGACCTCCCCATGCTGACCACCCCGCGGTGCTTTTCTCCATCCTACATTGCCACTCACTGCCTATCCTAATTCAGACCCTCCGATTCACACCACGCCGCGATGTTTTTCTCACTCCTACTAGTGAATGTAATTTAACACACACCCATACATAGCGCACCACCACGCGATATTTTTCAGAAACCTATCCTACATTGCCACTGCATGTTCCCTGACCTCTCCATGCTGACCACCCCGCGGTGTTTTTCTCCATCCTACATTGCCACTCACTGCCTATCCTAATTCAGACCCTCCGATTCACACCACCCCGTCATGTTTTTCTCACTCCTACTAGTGAATATAATGTAACACACACCCATACAATGCGCACCACCCCGTGATGTTTTTCTCACTCCTACTACTGAATGTAATGTAACACACACCCATACAATGCGCACCACCCCGCGATGTTTTTCTCACTCCTACTAGTGAATGTAATGTAACACAAACCCATACAATGTGCACCAATACGCGATGTTTTTCAGAAACCTATCCTACATTGATACTACATGTTCCCTGACCTCACCATGCTGACCACCCCACGGAGCTTTTCTCCATCCTACATTGCCACTCACTGCCTATCCTAATTCAGACCCTCCGATTCACACCACCCCGTGATGTTTTTCTCACTCCTACTAGTGAATGTAATGTAACACACACCCATACAATGCGCACCACCCCGTGATGTTTTTCTCACTCCTACTAGTGAATGTAATGTAACACACACCCATACAATGCGCACCACCCCGCGATGTTTTTCATTAACCTATCCTACATTGCCACTGCATGTTCCCTGTCCTCCCCATGCTGACCACCCCGCGGTGCTTTTCTCCATCCTACATTGCCACTCACTGCCTATCCTAATTCAGACCCTCCGATTCACACAACCCCATGATGTTTTTCTCACTCCTACTAGTGAATGTAATGTAACACACACCCATACAATGCGCACCACCCCGTGATGTTTTTCTCACTCCTACTAGTGAATGTAATGTAACACACACCCATACAATATGCACCACCCCGTGATGTTTTTCTCACTCCTACTAGTGAATGTAATGTAACACACACCCATACAATGCGCACCACCCCGTGATGTTTTTCTCACTCCTACTAGTGAATGTAATGTAACACACACCCATACAATGCGCACCACCCCGCGATGTTTTTCATTAACCTATCCTACATTGCCACTGCATGTTCCCTGTCCTCCCCATGCTGACCACCTCGTGGTGCTTTTCTCCATCCTACATTGCCACTCACTGCCTATCCTAATTCAGACCCTCCGATTCACACCACCCCATGATGTTTTTCTCACTCCTACTAGTGAATGTAATGTAACACACACCCATACAATGCGCACCACCCCGTGATGTATTTCTCACTCCTACTAGTGAATGTAATGTAACACACACCCATACAATATGCACCACCCCGTGATGTTTTTCTCACTCCTACTAGCGAATGTAATGTAACACACACCCATACAATGCGCACCACCCCGCGGTGTTTTTCAGAAACCTATCCTACATTGCCACTGCATGTTCCCTGACCTCCCCATGCTGACCACCCCACGGTGCTTTTCTCCATCCTACATTGCCACTCACTGCCTATACTAATTCAGACCCTCCGATTCACACCACCCCGTGATGTTTTTCTCACTCCTACTAGTGAATGTAATGTAACACACACCCATGCAATGCGCACCACCCCGTGATGTTTTTCTCACTCCTACTAATGAATGTAATGTAACACACACCCATACAATGCGCACGACCCCAAGATGTTTTTCGGAAACCTATCCTACATTGCCTCTGCATGTTCCCTGTCCTCCCCATGCTGACCACCCCGCGGTGCTTTTCTCCATCCTACATTGCCACTCACTGCCTATCCTAAATCAGACCCTCCGATTCACACCACCCCGTGATGTTTTTCTCACTCCTACTAGTGAATGTAATGTAACACACAACCATACAATGCGCACCACCCCGTGATGTTTTTCTCACTCCTACTAGTGAATGTAATGTAACACACACCCATACAATGCGCACCACCCCGCGGTGTTTTTCGGAAACCTATCCTACATTGCCATTGCATGTTCCCTGTCCTCCTCATGCTGACCACCCCGCGGTGCTTTTCTCCATCCTACATTGCCACTCACTGCCTATCCTAATTCAGACCCTCCGATTCACACCACCCCGTGATGTTTTTCTCACTCCTACTAGTGAATGTAATGTAACACACACCCATACAATGCGCACCACTCCGTGATGTTTTTCTCACTCCTACTAGTGAATGTAATGTAACATACACCCATACAATACGCACCACCCCGTGATGTTTTTCTCACTCCTACTAGTGAATGTAATGTAACACACACCCACACAATGCGCACCACCCCGAGATGTTTTTCAGAAAATTATCCTACATTGCCACTGCCTGTTCCCTGACCTCCCCATGCTGACCACCCCGCGGTGCTTTTCTCCATCCTAAATTGCCACTCACTGCCTATCCTAATTCAGACCCTACGATTCACACCACCCCGTGATGTTTTTCTCACTCCTACTAGTGAATGTAATGTAACACACACCCATACAATGCGCACCACCCCGCGATGTTTTTCAGAAACCTATCCTACATTGCCACTGCATGTTCCCTGACCTCACCATGCTGACCACCGCGCGGTGCTTTTCTCCAACCTACATTGCCACTCACTGCCTATCCTAATTCAGACCCTCCGATTCACACCACGCCGTGATGTTTTTCTCCCTCCTACTAGTGAATGTAATGTAACACACACCCATACAATGCGCACCACCCCGTGATGTTTTTCAGAAAACTATCCTACATTGCCACTGCATGTTCCCTGACCTCCACATGCTGACCACCCCGCTGTGCTTTTCTCCATCCTACATTGCCACTCACTGCCTACCCTAATTCAGACCCTCCGATTCACACCACCCCGTGATGTTTTTCTCACTTCTACTAATGAATGTAATGTAACACACACCCATACAATGCGCACGACCCCATGATGTTTTTCAGAAACCTATCCTACATTGCCACTGCATGTTCCCTGACCTCCCCATGCTCACCAACCGGCGGTGCTTTTCTCCATCCCACATTTCCGCTCACTGCCTATCCTTATTCAGACCCTCCGATTCACACCACCCCATGATGTTTTTCCCACTCCTACTAGTTAAAGTAATGTAACAGACACCCATACAATGCGCACCACCCCGTGATATTTTTCTCACTCCTACTAGTGAATGTAATATAACACACACCCATACAATGCACACCACCCCGCGATGTTTTTCGGAAACCTATCCTACATTGCCACTGCATGTTCCCTGTCCTCCCCATGCTGACCACCCCGCGGTGCTTTTCTCCATCCTACATTGCCACTCACTGCCTATCCTAATTCAGACCCTCCAATTCACACCACCCCGTGATGTATTTCTCACTCCTACTAGTGAATGTAAAGTAACACACACCCATACAATGCGCACCACCCCGTGATGTTTTTCTCACTCCTACTAGTGAATGTAATGTAACACACACCCATACAATACGCACCACCCCGTGATGTTTTTCTCACTCCTACTAGTGAATGTAATGTAACACACACCCATACAGTGCGCACCACCCAGTGATGTTTTTCTCACTCCTACTAGTGAATGTAATGTAACACACAGCCATACAATTCGCACCACCCCGTGATGTTTTTCTCACTCCTACTAGCGAATGTAATGTAACACACACCCATACAATGCGCACCACCCCGCGATGTTTTTCAGAAACCTATCCTACATTGCCACTGCATGTTCCCTGACCTCCCCATGCTGACCACCCCACGGTGCTTTTCTCCATCCTACATTGCCACTCACTGCCTATACTAATTCAGACCCTCCGATTCACACCACCCCGTGATGTTTTTCTCACTCCTACTAGTGAATGTAATGTAACACACACCCATACAATGCGCACCACCCCGTGATGTTTTTCTCACTCCTACTAGTGAATGTAATGTAACACACACCCATACAATGCGCACCACACCGCGATGTTTTTCGGAAACCTATCGTTCATTGCCTCTGCATGTTCCCTGTCCTCCCCATGCTGACCACCCCGCGGTGCTTTTCTCCATCCTACATTGCCACTCACTGCCTATCCTAATTCAGACCCTCCGATTCACACCACCCCGTGATGTTTTTCTCACTCCTACTAGTGAATGTAATGTAACACACACCCATACAATGCGCACCACCCCGCGATGTTTTTCGGAAACCTAACCTACATTGCCACTGCATGTTCCCTGTCCTCCCCATGCTGACCACCCCGCGGTGCTTTTCTCCATCCTACATTGCCACTTACTGCCTATCCTAATTCAGACCCTCCGATTCACACCACCCCGTGATGTTTTTCTCACTCCTACTAGTGAATGTAATGTAACACACACCCATACAATGCGCACCACTCCGTGATGTTTTTCTCACTCTTACTAGTGAATGTAATGTAACATACACCCATACAATACTCACCACCCCGTGATGTTTTTCTCACTCCTACTAGTGAATGTAATGTAACACACACCCATACAATGAGCACCACTCCGTGATGTTTTTCTCACTCCTACTAGTGAATGTAATGTAACACACACCCATACAATACTTACCACCCCGTGATGTTTTTCTCACTCCTACTAGTGAATGTAATGTAACACACACACATACAATGCGCACCACCCCGCGATGTTTTTCAGAAACCTATCCTACATTGCCACTGCATGTTCCCTGACCTCCCCATGCTGACCACACCGCGGTGCTTTTCTCCATCCTACATTGCCACTCACTGCCTATCCTAATTCAGACCCTCCGATTCACACCACGCCGCGATGTTTTTCTCACTCCTACTAGTGAATGTAATTTAACACACACCCATACATAGCGCACCACCACGCGATATTTTTCAGAAACCTATCCTACATTGCCACTGCATGTTCCCTGACCTCTCCATGCTGACCACCCCGCGGTGTTTTTCTCCATCCTACATTGCCACTCACTGCCTATCCTAATTCAGACCCTCCGATTCACACCACCCCGTCATGTTTTTCTCACTCCTACTAGTGAATATAATGTAACACACACCCATACAATGCGCACCACCCCGTGATGTTTTTCTCACTCCTACTAGTGAATGTAATGTAACACACACCCATACAATGCGCACCACCCCGCGATGTTTTTCTCACTCCTACTAGTGAATGTAATGTAACACAAACCCATACAATGTGCACCAATACGCGATATTTTTCAGAAACCTATCCTACATTGATACTACATGTTCCCTGACCTCACCATGCTGACCACCCCACGGTGCTTTTCTCCATCCTACATTGCCACTCACTGCCTATCCTAATTCAGACCCTCCGATTCACACCACCCCGTGATGTTTTTCTCACTCCTACTAGTGAATGTAGTGTAACACACACCCATACAATGCGCACCACCCCGTGATGTTTTTCTCACTCCTACTAGTGAATGTAATGTAACACACACCCATACAATGCGCACCACCCCGCGATGTTTTTCATTAACCTATCCTACATTGCCACTGCATGTTCCCTGTCCTCCCCATGCTGACCACCCCGCGGTGCTTTTCTCCATCCTACATTGCCACTCACTGCCTATCCTAATTCAGACCCTCCGATTCACACCACCCCATGATGTTTTTCTCACTCCTACTAGTGAATGTAATGTAACACACACCCATACAATGCGCACCACCCCGTGATGTTTTTCTCACTCCTACTAGTGAATGTAATGTAACACACACCCATACAATATGCACCACCCCGTGATGTTTTTCTCACTCCTACTAGTGAATGTAATGTAACACACACCCATACAATGCGCACCACCCCGCGATGTTTTTCAGAAACCTATCCTACATTGCCACTGCATGTTCCCTGACCTCACCATCCTGACCACCCCGCGGTGCTTTTCTCCATCCTACATTGCCACTCACTGCCTATCCTAATTCAGACCCTCCGATTCACACCACCCCGTGATGTTTTTCTCCCTCCTACTAGTGAATGTAATGTAACACACACCCATACAATGCGCACCACCCAGCGATGTTTTTCATAAACCTATCCTACATTGCCACTGCATGTTCCCTGACCTCCCCATGCTCACCAACCCGCGGTGCTTTTCTCCATCCCACATTGCCGCTCACTGCCTATCCTAATTCAGACCCTCCGATTCACACCACCCCGTGATGTTTTTCTCACTCCTACTAGTTAATGTAATGTAACAGACACCCATACAATGCGCACCACCCCGTGATGTTTTTCTCACTCCTACTAGTGAATGTAATGTAACACACACCCATACAATGCGCACCGCCACGCGATGTTTTTTGGAAACCTATCCTACATTGCCACTGCATGTTCCCTGTCCTCCCCATGCTAAGCACCCCGCGGTGTTTTTCTCCCTCCTACATTGCCACTCACTGCCTATCCTAATTCAGACCCTCCGATTCACACCACCCCGTGATGTTTTTCTCACTCCTACTAGTGAATGTAATGTAACACACACCCATACAATGCGCACCACCGCGTGATGTTTTTCTCACTCCTACTAGTGAATGTAATGTAACACACTCCCATACAATACGCAACATCCCGTGATGTTTTTCTCACTCCTACTCGTGAATGTAATGTAACACACACCCATACAATGCGCACCACCCCGCGGTGTTTTTCAGAAACCTATCCTACGTTGCCACTGCATGTTCCCTGACCTCCCCATGCTGACCACCCCACGGTGCTTTTCTCCATCCTACATTGCCACTCACTGCCTATACTAATTCAGACCCTCCGATTCACACCACCCCGTGATGTTTTTCTCACTCCTCCTAGTGAATGTAATGTAACACACACCCATACAATGCGCACCACCCCGTGATGTTTTTCTCACTCCTACTAGTGAATGTAATGTAACACACACCCATACAATGCGCACCACCCCACGATGTTTTTCGGAAACCTATCCTACATTGCCTCTGCATGTTCCCTGTCCTCCCCATGCTGACCACCCCGCGGTGCTTTTCTCCATCCTACATTGCCACTCACTGCCTATCCTAACTCAGACCCTCCGATTCACACCACCCCGTGATGTTTTTCACACTCCTACTAGTGAATGTAATGTAACACACAACCATACAATGCGCACCACCCCGTGATGTTTTTCTCACTCCTACTAGTGAATGTAATGTAACACACACCCATACAATGCGCACCACTCCGTGATGTTTTTCTCACTCCTACTAGTGAATGTAATGTAACATACACCCATACAATACTCACCACCCCGTGATGTTTTTCTCACTCCTACTAGTGAATGTAATGTAACACACACCCATACAATGAGCACCACCCTGTGATGTTTTTCTCACTCCTACTAGTGAATGTAATGTAACACACACCCATACAATACTTACCACCCCGTGATGTTTTTCTCACTCCTACTAGTGAATGTAATGTAACACACACACATACAATGCGCACCACCCCGCGATGTTTTTCAGAAACCTATCCTACATTGCCACTGCATGTTTCCTGACCTCCCCATGCTGACCACCCCGCGGTGCTTTTCTCCATCCTACATTGCCACTCACTGCCTATCCTAATTCAGACCCTCCGATTCACACCACGCCGCGATGTTTTTCTCACTCCTACTAGTGAATGTAATTTAACACACACCCATACATAGCGCACCACCACGCGATATTTTTCAGAAACCTATCCTACATTGCCACTGCATGTTCCCTGAACTCTCCATGCTGACCACCCCGCGGTGTATTTCTCCATCCTACATTGCCACTCACTGCCTATCCTAATTCAGACCCTCCGATTCACACCACCCCGTGATGTTTTTCTCACTCCTCCTAGTGAATGTAATGTAACACACACCCATACAATGCGCACCACCCCGTGATGTTTTTCTCACTCCTACTAGTGAATGTAATGTAACACACACCCATACAATGCGCACCACCCCACGATGTTTTTCGGAAACCTATCCTACATTGCCTCTGCATGTTCCCTGTCCTCCCCATGCTGACCACCCCGCGGTGCTTTTCTCCATCCTACATTGCCACTCACTGCCTATCCTAACTCAGACCCTCCGATTCACACCACCCCGTGATGTTTTTCACACTCCTACTAGTGAATGTAATGTAACACACAACCATACAATGCGCACCACCCCGTGATGTTTTTCTCACTCCTACTAGTGAATGTAATGTAACACACACCCATACAATGCGCACCACTCCGTGATGTTTTTCTCACTCCTACTAGTGAATGTAATGTAACATACACCCATACAATACTCACCACCCCGTGATGTTTTTCTCACTCCTACTAGTGAATGTAATGTAACACACACCCATACAATGAGCACCACCCTGTGATGTTTTTCTCACTCCTACTAGTGAATGTAATGTAACACACACCCATACAATACTTACCACCCCGTGATGTTTTTCTCACTCCTACTAGTGAATGTAATGTAACACACACACATACAATGCGCACCACCCCGCGATGTTTTTCAGAAACCTATCCTACATTGCCACTGCATGTTTCCTGACCTCCCCATGCTGACCACCCCGCGGTGCTTTTCTCCATCCTACATTGCCACTCACTGCCTATCCTAATTCAGACCCTCCGATTCACACCACGCCGCGATGTTTTTCTCACTCCTACTAGTGAATGTAATTTAACACACACCCATACATAGCGCACCACCACGCGATATTTTTCAGAAACCTATCCTACATTGCCACTGCATGTTCCCTGACCTCTCCATGCTGACCACCCCGCGGTGTATTTCTCCATCCTACATTGCCACTCACTGCCTATCCTAATTCAGACCCTCCGATTCACACCACCCCGTCATGTTTTTCTCACTCCTACTAGTGAATATAATGTAACACACACCCATACAATGCGCACCACCCCGTGATGTTTTTCTCACTCCTACTAGTGAATGTAATGTAACACACACCCATACAATGCGCACCACCCCGCGATGTTTTTCTCACTCCTACTAGTGAATGTAATGTAACACAAACCCATACAATGTGCACCAATACGCGATGTTTTTCAGAAACCTATCCTACATTGATACTACATGTTCCCTGACCTCACCATGCTGACCACCCCACGGTGCTTTTCTCCATCCTACATTGCCACTCACTGCGTATCCTAATTCAGACCCTCCGATTCACACCACCCCGTGATGTTTTTCTCACTCCTACTAGTGAATGTAATGTAACACACACCCATACAATGCGCACCACCCCGTGATGTTTTTCTCACTCCTACTAGTGAATGTAATGTAACACACACCCATACAATGCGCACCACCCCGCGATGTTTTTCATTAACCTATCCTACATTGCCACTGCATGTTCCCTGTCCTCCCCATGCTGACCACCCCGCGGTGCTTTTCTCCATCCTACATTGCCACTCACTGCCTATCCTAATTCAGACCCTCCGATTCACACCACCCCATGATGTTTTTCTCACTCCTACTAGTGAATGTAATGTAACACACACCCATACAATGCGCACCACCCCGTGATGTTTTTCTCACTCCTACTAGTGAATGTAATGTATCACACACCCATACAATATGCACCACCCCGTGATGTTTTTCTCACTCCTACTAGTGAATGTAATGTAACACACACCCATACAATGCGCACAACCCCGCGATGTTTTTCAGAAACCTATCCTACATTGCCACTGCATGTTCCCTGACCTCACCAACCTGACCACCCCGCGGTGCTTTTCTCCATCCTACATTGCCACTCAATGCCTATCCTAATTCAGACCCTCCGATTCACACCACCCCGTGATGTTTTTCTCACTCCTACTAGTGAATGTAATGTAACACACTCCCATACAATGCGCACCACCCCGCGGTGTTTTTCGCAAACCTATCCTACATTGCCACTGCATGTTCCCTTTCCTCCCCATGCTGACCACCCCGCGGTGCTTTTCTCCATCCTACATTGCCACTCACTGCCTATCCTAATTCAGACCCTCCGATTCACACCACCCCGTGATGTTTTTCTCACTCCTACTAGTGAATGTAATGTAACACACACCCATACAGTGCGCACCACCCCGTGATGTTTTTCTCACTCCTACTAGTGAATGTAATGTAACACACACCCATACAATTCGCACCACCCCGTGATGTTTTTCTCACTCCTACTAGCGAATGTAATGTAACACACACCCATACAATGCGCACCACCCCGCGATGTTTTTCAGAAACCTATCCTACATTGCCACTGCATGTTGCCTGACCTCCCCATGCTGACCACCCCACGGTGCTTTTCTCCATCCTACATTGCCACTCACTGCCTATACTAATTCAGACCCTCCGATTCACACCACCCCGTGATGTTTTTCTCACTCCTACTAGTGAATGTAATGTAACACACACCCATACAATGCGCACCACCCCGTGATGTTTTTCTCACTCCTACTAGTGAATGTAATGTAACACACACCCATACAATGCGCACCACACCGCGATGTTTTTCGGAAACCTATCCTTCATTGCCTCTGCATTTTCCCTGTCCTCCCCATGCTGACCACCCCGCGGTGCTTTTCTCCATCCTACATTGCCACTCACTGCCTATCCTAATTCAGACCCTCCGATTCACACCACCCCGTGATGTTTTTCTCACTCCTACTAGTGAATGTAATGTAACACACAACCATACAATGCGCACCACCCCGTGATGTTTTTCTCACTCCTACTAGTGAATGTAATGTAACACACACCCATACAATGCGCACCACCCCGCGATGTTTTTCGGAAACCTAACCTACATTGCCACTGCATGTTCCCTGTCCTCCCCATGCTGACCACCACGCGGTGCTTTTCTACATCCTACATTGCCACTTACTGCCTATCCTAATTCAGACCCTCCGATTCACACCACCCCGTGATGTTTTTCTCACTCCTACTAGTGAATGTAATGTAACACACACCCATACAATGCGCACCACTCCGTGATGTTTTTCTCACTCCTACTAGTGAATGTAATGTAACATACACCCATACAATACTCACCACCCCGTGACGTTTTTCTCACTCCTACTAGTGAATGTAATGCAACACACACCCATACAATGAGCATCACCCCGTGATGTTTTTCTCACTCCTACTAGTGAATGTAATGTAACACACACCCATACAATACTTACCACCCCGTGATGTTTTTCTCACTCCTACTAGTGAATGTAATGTAACACACACACATACAATGCGCACCACCCCGCGATGTTTTTCAGAAACCTATCCTACATTGCCACTGCATGTTCCCTGACCTCCCCATGCTGACCACCCTGCGGTGCTTTTCTCCATCCTACATTGCCACTCACTGCCTATCCTAATTCAGACCCTCCGATTCACACCACGCCGCGATGTTTTTCTCACTCCTACTAGTGAATGTAATTTAACACACACCCATACATAGCGCACCACCACGCGATATTTTTCAGAAACCTATCCTACATTGCCACTGCATGTTCCCTGACCTCTCCATGCTGACCACCCCGCGGTGTTTTTCTCCATCCTACATTGCCACTCACTGCCTATCCTAATTCAGACCCTCCGATTCACACCACCCCGTCATGTTTTTCTCACTCCTACTAGTGAATATAATGTAACACAAACCCATACAATGCGCACCACCCCGTGATGTTTTTCTCACTCCTACTAGTGAATGTAATGTAACACACACCCATACAATGCGCACCACCCCGCGATGTTTTTCTCACTCCTACTAGTGAATGTAATGTAACACAAACCCAAACAATGTGCACCAATACGCGATGTTTTTCAGAAACCTATCCTACATTGATACTACATGTTCCCTGACCTCACCATGCTGACCACCCCACGGTGCTTTTCTCCATCCTACATTGCCACTCACTGCCTATCCTAATTCAGACCCTCCGATTCACACCACCCCGTGATGTTTTTCTCACTCCTACTAGTGAATGTAATGTAACACACACCCATACAATGCGCACCACCCCGTGATGTTTTTCTCACTCCTACTAGTGAATGTAATGTAACACACACCCATACAATGCGCACCACCCCGCGATGTTTTTCATTAACCTATCCTACATTGCCACTGCATGTTCCCTGTCCTCCCCATGCTGACCACCCCGCGGTGCTTTTCTCCATCCTACATTGCCACTCACTGCCTATCCTAATTCAGACCCTCCGATTCACACCACCCCATGATGTTTTTCTCACTCCTACTAGTGAATGTAATGTAATACACACCCATACAATGCGCACCACCCCGTGATGTTTTTCTCACTCCTACTAGTGAATGTAATGTAACACACACCCATACAATATGCACCACCCCGTGATGTTTTTCTCACTCCTACTAGTGAATGTAATGTAACACACACCCATACAATGCGCACCACCCCGCGATGTTTTTCAGAAACCTATCCTACATTGCCACTGCATGTTCCCTGACCTCACCATCCTGACCACCCCGCGGTGCTTTTCTCCATTCTACATTGCCACTCACTGCCTATCCTAATTCAGACCCTCCGATTCACACCACCCCGTGATGTTTTTCTCCCTCCTACTAGTGAATGTAATGTAACACACACCCATACAATGCGCACCACCCCGCGATGTTTTTCATAAACCTATCCTACATTGCCACTGCATGTTCCCTGACCTCCCCATGCTCACCAACCCGCGGTGCTTTTCTCCATCCCACATTGCCGCTCACTGCCTATCCTAATTCAGACCCTCCGATTCACACCACCCCGTGATGTTTTTCTCACTCCTATTAGTTAATGTAATGTAACAGACACCCATACAATGCGCACCACCCCGTGATGTTTTTCTCACTCCTACTAGTGAATGTAATGTAACACACACCCATACAATGAGCACCACCCCGTGATGTTTTTCTCACTCCTACTAGTGAATGTAATGTAACACACACCCATACAATACTTACCACCCCGTGATGTTTTTCTCACTCCTACTAGTGAATGTAATGTAACACACACACATACAATGCGCACCACCCCGCGATGTTTTTCAGAAACCTATCCTACATTGCCACTGCATGTTCCCTGACCTCCCCATGCTGACCACCCCGCGGTGCTTTTCTCCATCCTACATTGCCACTCACTGCCTATCCTAATTCAGACCCTCCGATTCACACCACGCCGCGATGTTTTTCTCACTCCTACTAGTGAATGTAATTTAACACACACCCATACATAGCGCACCACCACGCGATATTTTTCAGAAACCTATCCTACATTGCCACTGCATGTTCCCTGACCTCTCCATGCTGACCACCCCGCGGTGTTTTTCTCCATCCTACATTGCCACTCACTGCCTATCCTAATTCAGACCCTCCGATTCACACCACCCCGTCATGTTTTTCTCACTCCTACTAGTGAATATAATGTAACACAAACCCATACAATGCGCACCACCCCGTGATGTTTTTCTCACTCCTACTAGTGAATGTAATGTAACACACACCCATACAATGCGCACCACCCCGCGATGTTTTTCTCACTCCTACTAGTGAATGTAATGTAACACAAACCCATACAATGTGCACCAATACGCGATGTTTTTCAGAAACCTATCCTACATTGATACTACATGTTCCCTGACCTCACCATGCTGACCACCCCACGGTGCTTTTCTCCATCCTACATTGCCACTCACTGCCTATCCTAATTCAGACCCTCCGATTCACACCACCCCGTGATGTTTTTCTCACTCCTACTAGTGAATGTAATGTAACACACACCCATACAATGCGCACCACCCCGTGATGTTTTTCTCACTCCTACTAGTGAATGTAATGTAACACACACCCATACAATGCGCACCACCCCGCGATGTTTTTCATTAACCTATCCTACATTGCCACTGCATGTTCCCTGTCCTCCCCATGCTGACCACCCCGCGGTGCTTTTCTCCATCCTACATTGCCACTCACTGCCTATCCTAATTCAGACCCTCCGATTCACACCACCCCATGATGTTTTTCTCACTCCTACTAGTGAATGTAATGTAATACACACCCATACAATGCGCACCACCCCGTGATGTTTTTCTCACTCCTACTAGTGAATGTAATGTAACACACACCCATACAATATGCACCACCCCGTGATGTTTTTCTCACTCCTACTAGTGAATGTAATGTAACACACACCCATACAATGCGCACCACCCCGCGATGTTTTTCAGAAACCTATCCTACATTGCCACTGCATGTTCCCTGACCTCACCATCCTGACCACCCCGCGGTGCTTTTCTCCATTCTACATTGCCACTCACTGCCTATCCTAATTCAGACCCTCCGATTCACACCACCCCGTGATGTTTTTCTCCCTCCTACTAGTGAATGTAATGTAACACACACCCATACAATGCGCACCACCCCGCGATGTTTTTCATAAACCTATCCTACATTGCCACTGCATGTTCCCTGACCTCCCCATGCTCACCAACCCGCGGTGCTTTTCTCCATCCCACATTGCCGCTCACTGCCTATCCTAATTCAGACCCTCCGATTCACACCACCCCGTGATGTTTTTCTCACTCCTATTAGTTAATGTAATGTAACAGACACCCATACAATGCGCACCACCCCGTGATGTTTTTCTCACTCCTACTAGTGAATGTAATGTAACACACACCCATACAATGAGCACCACCCCGTGATGTTTTTCTCACTCCTACTAGTGAATGTAATGTAACACACACACATACAATGCGCACCACCCCGCGATGTTTTTCAGAAACCTATCCTACATTGCCACTGCATGTTCCCTGATCTCCCCATGCTGACCACCCCGCGGTGCTTTTCTCCATCCTACATTGCCACTCACTGCCTATCCTAATTCAGACCCTCCGATTCACACCACGCCGTGATGTTTTTCTCACTCCTACTAGTGAATGTAATTTAACACACACCCATACATAGCGCACCACCACGCGATATTTTTCAGAAACCTATCCTACATTGCCACTGCATGTTCCCTGACCTCTCCATGCTGACCACCCCGCGGTGTTTTTCTCCATCCTACATTGCCACTCACTGCCTATCCTAATTCAGACCCTCCGATTCACACCACCCCGTCATGTTTTTCTCACTCCTACTAGTGAATATAATGTAACACACACCCATACAATGCGCACCACCCCGTGATGTTTTTCTCACTCCTACTAGTGAATGTAATGTAACACACACCCATACAATGCGCACCACCCCGCGATGTTTTTCTCACTCCTACTAGTGAATGTAATGTAACACAAACCCATACAATGTGCACCAATACGCGATGTTTTTCAGAAACCTATCCTACATTGATACTACATGTTCCCTGACCTCACCATGCTGACCACCCCACGGTGCTTTTCTCCATCCTACATTGCCACTCACTGCCTATCCTAATTCAGACCCTCCGATTCACACCACCCCGTGATGTTTTTCTCACTCCTACTAGTGAATGTAATGTAACACACACCCATACAATGCGCACCACCCCGTGATGTTTTTCTCACTCCTACTAGTGAATGTAATGTAACACACACCCATACAATGCGCACCACCCCGCGATGTTTTTCATTAACCTATCCTACATTGCCACTGCATGTTCCCTGTCCTCCCCATGCTGACCACCCCGCGGTGCTTTTCTCCATTCTACATTGCCACTCACTGCCTATCCTAATTCAGACCCTCCGATTCACACCACCCCATGATGTTTTTCTCACTCCTACTAGTGAATGTAAGGTAACACACACCCATACAATGCGCACCACCCCGTGATGTTTTTCTCACTCCTACTAGTGAATGTAATGTAACACACACCCATACAATATGCACCACCCCGTGATGTTTTTCTCACTCCTACTAGTGAATGTAATGTAACACACACCCATACAATGCGCACCACCCCGCGATGTTTTTCAGAAACCTATCCTACATTGCCACTGCATGTTCCCTGACCTCTCCATGCTGACCACCCCGCGGTGTTTTTCTCCATCCTACATTGCCACTCACTGCCTATCCTAATTCAGACCCTCCGATTCACACCACCCCGTCATGTTTTTCTCACTCCTACTAGTGAATATAATGTAACACAAACCCATACAATGCACACCACCCCGTGATGTTTTTCTCACTCCTACTAGTGAATGTAATGTAACACACACCCATACAATGCGCACCACCCCGCGATGTTTTTCTCACTCCTACTAGTGAATGTAATGTAACACAAACCCATACAATGTGCACCAATACGCGATGTTTTTCAGAAACCTATCCTACATTGATACTACATGTTCCCTGACCTCACCATGCTGACCACCCCACGGTGCTTTTCTCCATCCTACATTGCCACTCACTGCCTATCCTAATTCAGACCCTCCGATTCACACCACCCCGTGATGTTTTTCTCACTCCTACTAGTGAATGTAATGTAACACACACCCATACAATGCGCACCACCCCGTGATGTTTTTCTCACTCCTACTAGTGAATGTAATGTAACACACACCCATACAATGCGCACCACCCCGCGATGTTTTTCATTAACCTATCCTACATTGCCACTGCATGTTCCCTGTCCTCCCCATGCTGACCACCCCGCGGTGCTTTTCTCCATCCTACATTGCCACTCACTGCCTATCCTAATTCAGACCCTCCGATTCACACCACCCCATGATGTTTTTCTCACTCCTACTAGTGAATGTAATGTAATACACACCCATACAATGCGCACCACCCCGTGATGTTTTTCTCACTCCTACTAGTGAATGTAATGTAACACACACCCATACAATATGCACCACCCCGTGATGTTTTTCTCACTCCTACTAGTGAATGTAATGTAACACACACCCATACAATGCGCACCACCCCGCGATGTTTTTCAGAAACCTATCCTACATTGCCACTGCATGTTCCCTGACCTCACCATCCTGACCACCCCGCGGTGCTTTTCTCCATTCTACATTGCCACTCACTGCCTATCCTAATTCAGACCCTCCGATTCACACCACCCCGTGATGTTTTTCTCCCTCCTACTAGTGAATGTAATGTAACACACACCCATACAATGCGCACCACCCCGCGATGTTTTTCATAAACCTATCCTACATTGCCACTGCATGTTCCCTGACCTCCCCATGCTCACCAACCCGCGGTGCTTTTCTCCATCCCACATTGCCGCTCACTGCCTATCCTAATTCAGACCCTCCGATTCACACCACCCCGTGATGTTTTTCTCACTCCTATTAGTTAATGTAATGTAACAGACACCCATACAATGCGCACCACCCCGTGATGTTTTTCTCACTCCTACTAGTGAATGTAATGTAACACACACCCATACAATGAGCACCACCCCGTGATGTTTTTCTCACTCCTACTAGTGAATGTAATGTAACACACACACATACAATGCGCACCACCCCGCGATGTTTTTCAGAAACCTATCCTACATTGCCACTGCATGTTCCCTGACCTCCCCATGCTGACCACCCCGCGGTGCTTTTCTCCATCCTACATTGCCACTCACTGCCTATCCTAATTCAGACCCTCCGATTCACACCACGCCGCGATGTTTTTCTCACTCCTACTAGTGAATGTAATTTAACACACACCCATACATAGCGCACCACCACGCGATATTTTTCAGAAACCTATCCTACATTGCCACTGCATGTTCCCTGACCTCTCCATGCTGACCACCCCGCGGTGTTTTTCTCCATCCTACATTGCCACTCACTGCCTATCCTAATTCAGACCCTCCGATTCACACCACCCCGTCATGTTTTTCTCACTCCTACTAGTGAATATAATGTAACACACACCCATACAATGCGCACCACCCCGTGATGTTTTTCTCACTCCTACTAGTGAATGTAATGTAACACACACCCATACAATGCGCACCACCCCGCGATGTTTTTCTCACTCCTACTAGTGAATGTAATGTAACACAAACCCATACAATGTGCACCAATACGCGATGTTTTTCAGAAACCTATCCTACATTGATACTACATGTTCCCTGACCTCACCATGCTGACCACCCCACGGTGCTTTTCTCCATCCTACATTGCCACTCACTGCCTATCCTAATTCAGACCCTCCGATTCACACCACCCCGTGATGTTTTTCTCACTCCTACTAGTGAATGTAATGTAACACACACCCATACAATGCGCACCACCCCGTGATGTTTTTCTCACTCCTACTAGTGAATGTAATGTAACACACACCCATACAATGCGCACCACCCCGCGATGTTTTTCATTAACCTATCCTACATTGCCACTGCATGTTCCCTGTCCTCCCCATGCTGACCACCCCGCGGTGCTTTTCTCCATCCTACATTGCCACTCACTGCCTATCCTAATTCAGACCCTCCGATTCACACCACCCCATGATGTTTTTCTCACTCCTACTAGTGAATGTAAGGTAACACACACCCATACAATGCGCACCACCCCGTGATGTTTTTCTCACTCCTACTAGTGAATGTAATGTAACACACACCCATACAATATGCACCACCCCGTGATGTTTTTCTCACTCCTACTAGTGAATGTAATGTAACACACACCCATACAATGCGCACCACCCCGCGATGTTTTTCAGAAACCTATCCTACATTGCCACTGCATGTTCCCTGACCTCACCATCCTGACCACCCCGCGGTGCTTTTCTCCATCCTACATTGCCACTCACTGCCTATCCTAATTCAGACCCTCCGATTCACACCACCCCGTGATGTTTTTCTCCCTCCTACTAGTGAATGTAATGTAACACACACCCATACAATGCGCACCACCCAGCGATGTTTTTCATAAACCTATCCTACATTGCCACTGCATGTTCCCTGACCTCCCCATGCTCACCAACCCGCGGTGCTTTTCTCCATCCCACATTGCCGCTCACTGCCTATCCTAATTCAGACCCTCCGATTCACACCACCCCGTGATGTTTTTCTCACTCCTACTAGTTAATGTAATGTAACAGACACCCATACAATGCGCACCACCCCGTGATGTTTTTCTCACTCCTACTAGTGAATGTAATGTAACACACACCCATACAATGCGCACCACCACGCGATGTTTTTTGGAAACCTATCCTACATTGCCACTGCATGTTCCCTGTCCTCCCCATGCTAAGCACCCCGCGGTGCTTTTCTCCCTCCTACATTGCCACTCACTGCCTATCCTAATTCAGACCCTCCGATTCACACCACCCCGTGATGTTTTTCTCACTCCTACTAGTGAATGTAATGTAACACACACCCATACAATGCGCACCACCGCGTGATGTTTTTCTCACTCCTACTAGTGAATGTAATGTAACACACTCCCATACAATACGCAACATCCCGTGATGTTTTTCTCACTCCTACTAGTGAATGTAATGTAACACACACCCATACAATGCGCACCACCCCGCGGTGTTTTTTAGAAACCTATCCTACGTTGCCACTGCATGTTCCCTGACCTCCCCATGCTGACCACCCCACGGTGCTTTTCTCCATCCTACATTGCCACTCACTGCCTATACTAATTCAGACCCTCCGATTCACACCACCCCGTGATGTTTTTCTCACTCCTACTAGTGAATGTAATGTAACACACACCCATACAATGCGCACCACCCCGTGATGTTTTTCTCACTCCTACTAGTGAATGTAATGTAACACACACCCATACAATGCGCACCACCCCACGATGTTTTTCGGAAACCTATCCTACATTGCCTCTGCATGTTCCCTGTCCTCCCCATGCTGACCACCCCGCGGTGCTTTTCTCCATCCTACATTGCCACTCACTGCCTATCCTAACTCAGACCCTCCGATTCACACCACCCCGTGATGTTTTTCACACTCCTACTAGTGAATGTAATGTAACACACAACCATACAATGCGCACCACCCCGTGATGTTTTTCTCACTCCTACTAGTGAATGTAATGTAACACACATCCATACAATGCGCACCACCCCGCGGTGTTTTTCGGAAACCTATCCTACATTGCCACTGCATGTTCCCTGTCCTCCCCATGCTGACCACCCCGCGGTGCTTTTCTCCATCCTACATTGCCACTCACTGCCTATCCTAATTGAGACCCTCCGATTCACACCACCCCGTGATGTTTTTCTCACTCGTACTAGTGAATGTAATGTAACACACACCCATACAGTGCGCACCACCCCGTGATGTTTTTCTCACTCCTACTAGTGAATGTAATGTAACACACAACCATACAATGCGCACCACCCCGTGATGTTTTTCTCACTCCTACTAGTGAATGTAATGTAACACACACCCATACAATGCGCACCACCCCGCGATGTTTTTCGGAAACCTAACCTACATTGCCACTGCATGTTCCCTGTCCTCCCCATGCTGACCACCCCGCGGTGCTTTTCTCCATCCTACATTGCCACTTACTGCCTATCCTAATTCAGACCCTCCGATTCACACCACCCCGTGATGTTTTTCTCACTCCTACTAGTGAATGTAATATAACACACACCCATACAATGCGCACCACTCCGTGATGTTTTTCTCACTCCTACTAGTGAATGTAATGTAACACACACCCATACAATGAGCACCACCCTGTGATGTTTTTCTCACTCCTACTAGTGAATGTAATGTAACACACACCCATACAATACTTACCACCCCGTGATGTTTTTCTCACTCCTACTAGTGAATGTAATGTAACACACACACATACAATGCGCACCACCCCGCGATGTTTTTCAGAAACCTATCCTACATTGCCACTGCATGTTTCCTGACCTCCCCATGCTGACCACCCCGCGGTGCTTTTCTCCATCCTACATTGCCACTCACTGCCTATCCTAATTCAGACCCTCCGATTCACACCACGCCGCGATGTTTTTCTCACTCCTACTAGTGAATGTAATTTAACACACACCCATACATAGCGCACCACCACGCGATATTTTTCAGAAACCTATCCTACATTGCCACTGCATGTTCCCTGACCTCTCCATGCTGACCACCCCGCGGTGTTTTTCTCCATCCTACATTGCCACTCACTGCCTATCCTAATTCAGACCCTCCGATTCACACCACCCCGTCATGTTTTTCTCACTCCTACTAGTGAATATAATGTAACACACACCCATACAATGCGCACCACCCCGTGATGTTTTTATCACTCCTACTAGTGAATGTAATGTAACACACACCCATACAATGCGCACCACCCCGCGATGTTTTTCTCACTCCTACTAGTGAATGTAATGTAACACAAACCCATACAATGTGCACCAATACGCGATGTTTTTCAGAAACCTATCCTACATTGATACTACATGTTCCCTGACCTCACCATGCTGACCACCCCACGGTGCTTTTCTCCATCCTACATTGCCACTCACTGCCTATCCTAATTCAGACCCTCCGATTCACACCACCCCGTGATGTTTTTCTCACTCCTACTAGTGAATGTAATGTAACACACACCCATACAATGCGCACCACCCCGTGATGTTTTTCTCACTCCTACTAGTGAATGTAATGTAACACACACCCATACAATGCGCACCACCCCGCGATGTTTTTCATTAACCTATGCTACATTGCCACTGCATGTTCCCTGTCCTCCCCATGCTGACCACCCCGCGGTGCTTTTCTCCATCCTACATTGCCACTCACTGCCTATCCTAATTCAGACCCTCCGATTCACAGCACCCCATGATGTTTTTCTCACTCCTACTACTGAATGTAATGTAACACACACCCATACAATGCGCACCACCCCGTGATGTTTTTCTCACTCCTACTAGTGAATGTAATGTATCACACACCCATACAATATGCACCACCCCGTGATGTTTTTCTCACTCCTACTAGTGAATGTAATGTAACACACACCCATACAATGCGCACAACCCCGCGATGTTTTTCAGAAACCTATCCTACATTGCCACTGCATGTTCCCTGACCTCACCATCCTGACCACCCCGCGGTGCTTTTCTCCATCCTACATTGCCACTCACTGCCTATCCTAATTCAGACCCTCCGATTCACACCACCCCGTGATGTTTTTCTCACTCCTACTAGTGAATGTAATGTAACACACTCCCATACAATGCGCACCACCCCGCGGTGTTTTTCGCAAACCTATCCTACATTGCCACTGCATGTTCCCTGTCCTCCCCATGCTGACCACCCCGCGGTGCTTTTCTCCATCCTACATTGCCACTCACTGCCTATCCTAATTCAGACCCTCCGATTCACACCATCCCGTGATGTTTTTCTCACTCCTACTAGTGAATGTAATGTAACACACACCCATACAGTGCGCACCACCCCGTGATGTTTTTCTCACTCCTACTAGTGAATGTAATGTAACACACACCCATACAATTCGCATCACCCCGTGATGTTTTTCTCACTCCTACTAGCGAATGTAATGTAACACACACCCATACAATGCGCACCACCCCGCGATGTTTTTTGGAAACCTATCCTACATTGCCACTGCATGTTGCCTGACCTCCCAATGCTGACCACCCCACGGTGCTTTTCTCCATCCTACATTGCCACTCACTGCCTATACTAATTCAGACCCTCCGATTCACACCACCCCGTGATGTATTTCTCACTCCTACTAGTGAATGTAATGTAACACACACCCATACAATGCGCACCACCCCGTGATGTTTTTCTCACTCCTACTAGTGAATGTAATGTAACACACACCCATACAATGCGCACCACACCGCGATGTTTTTCGGAAACCTATCCTTCATTGCCTCTGCATTTTCCCTGTCCTCCCCATGCTGACCACCCCGCGGTGCTTTTCTCCATCCTACATTGCCACTCACTGCCTATCCTAATTCAGACCCTCCGATTCACACCACCCCGTGATGTTTTTCTCACTCCTACTAGTGAATGTAATGTAACACACAACCATACAATGCGCACCACCCCGTGATGTTTTTCTCACTCCTACTAGTGAATGTAATGTAACACACACCCATACAATGCGCACCACCCCGCGATATTTTTCAGAAACCTATCCTACATTGCCACTGCATGTTCCCTGACCTCTCCATGCTGACCACCCCGCGGTGTATTTCTCCATCCTACATTGCCACTCACTGCCTATCCTAATTCAGACCCTCCGATTCACACCACCCCGTCATGTTTTTCTCACTCCTACTAGTGAATATAATGTAACACACACCCATACAATGCGCACCACCCCGTGATGTTTTTCTCACTCCTACAAGTGAATGTAATGTAACACACACCCATACAATGCGCACCACCCCGCGATGTTTTTCTCACTCCTACTAGTGAATGTAATGTAACACAAACCCATACAATGTGCACCAATACGCGATGTTTTTCAGAAACCTATCCTACATTGATACTACATGTTCCCTGACCTCACCATGCTGACCACCCCACGGTGCTTTTCTCCATCCTACATTGCCACTCACTGCCTATCCTAATTCAGACCCTCCGATTCACACCACCCCGTGATGTTTTTCTCACTCCTACTAGTGAATGTAATGTAACACACACCCATACAATGCGCACCACCCCGTGATGTTTTTCTCACTC
The DNA here is from genome assembly GCF_034190915.1 of Cavia porcellus. Taxonomy (NCBI): domain Eukaryota; kingdom Metazoa; phylum Chordata; class Mammalia; order Rodentia; family Caviidae; genus Cavia; species Cavia porcellus. The sequence goes on from NW_026947589.1 coordinate 962,783, forward strand.
CTACTAGTGAATGTAATGTAACACACACCCATACAATGCGCACCACCCCGCGATGTTTTTCATTAACCTATCCTACATTGCCACTGCATGTTCCCTGTCCTCCCCATGCTGACCACCCCGCGGTGCTTTTCTCCATCCTACATTGCCACTCACTGCCTATCCTAATTCAGACCCTCCGATTCACACCACCCCATGATGTTTTTCTCACTCCTACTAGTGAATGTAATGTAACACACACCCATACAATGCGCACCACCCCGTGATGTTTTTCTCACTCCTACTAGTGAATGTAATGTATCACACACCCATACAATATGCACCACCCCGTGATGTTTTTCTCACTCCTACTAGTGAATGTAATGTAACACACACCCATACAATGCGCACAACCCCGCGATGTTTTTCAGAAACCTATCCTACATTGCCACTGCATGTTCCCTGACCTCACCAACCTGACCACCCCGCGGTGCTTTTCTCCATCCTACATTGCCACTCACTGCCTATCCTAATTCAGACCCTCCGATTCACACCACCCCGTGATGTTTTTCTCACTCCTACTAGTGAATGTAATGTAACACACTCCCATACAATGCGCACCACCCCGCGGTGTTTTTCGCAAACCTATCCTACATTGCCACTGCATGTTCCCTTTCCTCCCCATGCTGACCACCCCGCGGTGCTTTTCTCCATCCTACATTGCCACTCACTGCCTATCCTAATTCAGACCCTCCGATTCACACCACCCCGTCATGTTTTTCTCACTCCTACTAGTGAATATAATGTAACACACACCCATACAATGCGCACCACCCCGTGATGTTTTTCTCACTCCTACTAGTGAATGTAATGTAACACACACCCATACAATGCGCACCACCCCGCGATGTTTTTCTCACTCCTACTAGTGAATGTAATGTAACACAAACCCATACAATGTGCACCAATACGCGATGTTTTTCAGAAACCTATCCTACATTGATACTACATGTTCCCTGACCTCACCATGCTGACCACCCCACGGTGCTTTTCTCCATCCTACATTGCCACTCACTGCCTATCCTAATTCAGACCCTCCGATTCACACCACCCCGTGATGTTTTTCTCACTCCTACTAGTGAATGTAATGTAACACACACCCATACAATGCGCACCACCCCGTGATGTTTTTCTCACTCCTACTAGTGAATGTAATGTAACACACACCCATACAATGCGCACCACCCCGCGATGTTTTTCATTAACCTATCCTACATTGCCACTGCATGTTCCCTGTCCTCCCCATGCTGACCACCCCGCGGTGCTTTTCTCCATCCTACATTGCCACTCACTGCCTATCCTAATTCAGACCCTCCGATTCACACCACCCCATGATGTTTTTCTCACTCCTACTAGTGAATGTAATGTAACACACACCCATACAATGCGCACCACCCCGTGATGTTTTTCTCACTCCTACTAGTGAATGTAATGTATCACACACCCATACAATATGCACCACCCCGTGATGTTTTTCTCACTCCTACTAGTGAATGTAATGTAACACACACCCATACAATGCGCACAACCCCGCGATGTTTTTCAGAAACCTATCCTACATTGCCACTGCATGTTCCCTGACCTCACCAACCTGACCACCCCGCGGTGCTTTTCTCCATCCTACATTGCCACTCACTGCCTATCCTAATTCAGACCCTCCGATTCACACCACCCCGTGATGTTTTTCTCACTCCTACTAGTGAATGTAATGTAACACACTCCCATACAATGCGCACCACCCCGCGGTGTTTTTCGCAAACCTATCCTACATTGCCACTGCATGTTCCCTTTCCTCCCCATGCTGACCACCCCGCGGTGCTTTTCTCCATCCTACATTGCCACTCACTGCCTATCCTAATTCAGACCCTCCGATTCACACCACCCCGTGATGTTTTTCTCACTCCTTCTAGTGAATGTAATGTAACACACACCCATACAGTGCGCACCACCCCGTGATGTTTTTCTCACTCCTACTAGTGAATGTAATGTAACACACACCCATACAATTCGCACCACCCCGTGATGTTTTTCTCACTCCTACTAGCGAATGTAATGTAACACACACCCATACAATGCGCACCACCCCGCGATGTTTTTCGGAAACCTAACCTACATTGCCACTGCATGTTCCCTGTCCTCCCCATGCTGACCACCACGCGGTGCTTTTCTACATCCTACATTGCCACTTACTGCCTATCCTAATTCAGACCCTCCGATTCACACCACCCCGTGATGTTTTTCTCACTCCTACTAGTGAATGTAATGTAACACACACCCCTACAATGCGCACCACTCCGTGATGTTTTTCTCACTCCTACTAGTGAATGTAATGTAACATACACCCATACAATACTCACCACCCCGTGACGTTTTTCTCACTCCTACTAGTGAATGTAATGCAACACACACCCATACAATGAGCATCACCCCGTGATGTTTTTCTCACTCCTACTAGTGAATGTAATGTAACACACACCCATACAATACTTACCACCCCGTGATGTTTTTCTCACTCCTACTAGTGAATGTAATGTAACACACACACATACAATGCGCACCACCCCGCGATGTTTTTCAGAAACCTATCCTACATTGCCACTGCATGTTCCCTGACCTCCCCATGCTGACCACCCCGCGGTGCTTTTCTCCATCCTACATTGCCACTCACTGCCTATCCTAATTCAGACCCTCCGATTCACACCACGCCGCGATGTTTTTCTCACTCCTACTAGTGAATGTAATTTAACACACACCCATACATAGCGCACCACCACGCGATATTTTTCAGAAACCTATCCTACATTGCCACTGCATGTTCCCTGACCTCTCCATGCTGACCACCCCGCGGTGTTTTTCTCCATCCTACATTGCCACTCACTGCCTATCCTAATTCAGACCCTCCGATTCACACCACCCCGTCATGTTTTTCTCACTCCTACTAGTGAATATAATGTAACACAAACCCATACAATGCGCACCACCCCGTGATGTTTTTCTCACTCCTACTAGTGAATGTAATGTAACACACACCCATACAATGCGCACCACCCCGCGATGTTTTTCTCACTCCTACTAGTGAATGTAATGTAACACAAACCCATACAATGTGCACCAATACGCGATGTTTTTCAGAAACCTATCCTACATTGATACTACATGTTCCCTGACCTCACCATGCTGACCACCCCACGGTGCTTTTCTCCATCCTACATTGCCACTCACTGCCTATCCTAATTCAGACCCTCCGATTCACACCACCCCGTGATGTTTTTCTCACTCCTACTAGTGAATGTAATGTAACACACACCCATACAATGCGCACCACCCCGTGATGTTTTTCTCACTCCTACTAGTGAATGTAATGTAACACACACCCATACAATGCGCACCACCCCGCGATGTTTTTCATTAACCTATCCTACATTGCCACTGCATGTTCCCTGTCCTCCCCATGCTGACCACCCCGCGGTGCTTTTCTCCATCCTACATTGCCACACACTGCCTATCCTAATTCAGACCCTCCGATTCACACCACCCCATGATGTTTTTCTCACTCCTACTAGTGAATGTAATGTAATACACACCCATACAATGCGCACCACCCCGTGATGTTTTTCTCACTCCTACTAGTGAATGTAATGTAACACACACCCATACAATATGCACCACCCCGTGATGTTTTTCTCACTCCTACTAGTGAATGTAATGTAACACACACCCATACAATGCGCACCACCCCGCGATGTTTTTCAGAAACCTATCCTACATTGCCACTGCATGTTCCCTGACCTCACCATCCTGACCACCCCGCGGTGCTTTTCTCCATTCTACATTGCCACTCACTGCCTATCCTAATTCAGACCCTCCGATTCACACCACCCCGTGATGTTTTTCTCCCTCCTACTAGTGAATGTAATGTAACACACACCCATACAATGCGCACCACCCCGCGATGTTTTTCATAAACCTATCCTACATTGCCACTGCATGTTCCCTGACCTCCCCATGCTCACCAACCCGCGGTGCTTTTCTCCATCCCACATTGCCGCTCACTGCCTATCCTAATTCAGACCCTCCGATTCACACCACCCCGTGATGTTTTTCTCACTCCTATTAGTTAATGTAATGTAACAGACACCCATACAATGCGCACCACCCCGTGATGTTTTTCTCACTCCTACTAGTGAATGTAATGTAACACACACCCATACAATGAGCACCACCCCGTGATGTTTTTCTCACTCCTACTAGTGAATGTAATGTAACACACACCCATACAATACTTACCACCCCGTGATGTTTTTCTCACTCCTACTAGTGAATGTAATGTAACACACACACATACAATGCGCACCACCCCGCGATGTTTTTCAGAAACCTATCCTACATTGCCACTGCATGTTCCCTGACCTCCCCATGCTGACCACCCCGCGGTGCTTTTCTCCATCCTACATTGCCACTCACTGCCTATCCTAATTCAGACCCTCCGATTCACACCACGCCGCGATGTTTTTCTCACTCCTACTAGTGAATGTAATTTAACACACACCCATACATAGCGCACCACCACGCGATATTTTTCAGAAACCTATCCTACATTGCCACTGCATGTTCCCTGACCTCTCCATGCTGACCACCCCGCGGTGTTTTTCTCCATCCTACATTGCCACTCACTGCCTATCCTAATTCAGACCCTCCGATTCACACCACCCCGTCATGTTTTTCTCACTCCTACTAGTGAATATAATGTAACACACACCCATACAATGCGCACCACCCCGTGATGTTTTTCTCACTCCTACTAGTGAATGTAATGTAACACACACCCATACAATGCGCACCACCCCGCGATGTTTTTCTCACTCCTACTAGTGAATGTAATGTAACACAAACCCATACAATGTGCACCAATACGCGATGTTTTTCAGAAACCTATCCTACATTGATACTACATGTTCCCTGACCTCACCATGCTGACCACCCCACGGTGCTTTTCTCCATCCTACATTGCCACTCACTGCCTATCCTAATTCAGACCCTCCGATTCACACCACCCCGTGATGTTTTTCTCACTCCTACTAGTGAATGTAATGTAACACACACCCATACAATGCGCACCACCCCGTGATGTTTTTCTCACTCCTACTAGTGAATGTAATGTAACACACACCCATACAATGCGCACCACCCCGCGATGTTTTTCATTAACCTATCCTACATTGCCACTGCATGTTCCCTGTCCTCCCCATGCTGACCACCCCGCGGTGCTTTTCTCCATCCTACATTGCCACTCACTGCCTATCCTAATTCAGACCCTCCGATTCACACCACCCCATGATGTTTTTCTCACTCCTACTTGTGAATGTAAGGTAACACACACCCATACAATGCGCACCACCCCGTGATGTTTTTCTCACTCCTACTAGTGAATGTAATGTAACACACACCCATACAATATGCACCACCCCGTGATGTTTTTCTCACTCCTACTAGTGAATGTAATGTAACACACACCCATACAATGCGCACCACCCCGCGATGTTTTTCAGAAACCTATCCTACATTGCCACTGCATGTTCCCTGACCTCACCATCCTGACCACCCCGCGGTGCTTTTCTCCATCCTACATTGCCACTCACTGCCTATCCTAATTCAGACCCTCCGATTCACACCACCTCGTGATGTTTTTCTCCCTCCTACTAGTGAATGTAATGTAACACACACCCATACAATGCGCACCACCCAGCGATGTTTTTCATAAACCTATCCTACATTGCCACTGCATGTTCCCTGACCTCCCCATGCTCACCAACCCGCGGTGCTTTTCTCCATCCCACATTGCCGCTCACTGCCTATCCTAATTCAGACCCTCCGATTCACACCACCCCGTGATGTTTTTCTCACTCCTACTAGTTAATGTAATGTAACAGACACCCATACAATGCGCACCACCCCGTGATGTTTTTCTCACTCCTACTAGTGAATGTAATGTAACACACACCCATACAATGCGCACCACCACGCGATGTTTTTTGGAAACCTATCCTACATTGCCACTGCATGTTCCCTGTCCTCCCCATGCTAAGCACCCCGCGGTGCTTTTCTCCCTCCTACATTGCCACTCACTGCCTATCCTAATTCAGACCCTCCGATTCACACCACCCCGTGATGTTTTTCTCACTCCTACTAGTGAATGTAATGTAACACACACCCATACAATGCGCACCACCGCGTGATGTTTTTCTCACTCCTACTAGTGAATGTAATGTAACACACTCCCATACAATACGCAACATCCCGTGATGTTTTTCTCACTCCTACTAGTGAATGTAATGTAACACACACCCATACAATGCGCACCACCCCGCGGTGTTTTTCAGAAACCTATCCTACGTTGCCACTGCATGTTCCCTGACCTCCCCATGCTGACCACCCCACGGTGCTTTTCTCCATCCTACATTGCCACTCACTGCCTATACTAATTGAGACCCTCCGATTCACACCACCCCGTGATGTTTTTCTCACTCCTACTAGTGAATGTAATGTAACACACACCCATACAATGCGCACCACCCCGTGATGTTTTTCTCACTCCTACTAGTGAATGTAATGTAACACACACCCATACAATGCGCACCACCCCACGATGTTTTTCGGAAACCTATCCTACATTGCCTCTGCATGTTCCCTGTCCTCCCCATGCTGACCACCCCGCGGTGCTTTTCTCCATCCTACATTGCCACTCACTGCCTATCCTAACTCAGACCCTCCGATTCACACCACCCCGTGATGTTTTTCACACTCCTACTAGTGAATGTAATGTAACACACAACCATACAATGCGCACCACCCCGTGATGTTTTTCTCACTCCTACTAGTGAATGTAATGTAACACACATCCATACAATGCGCACCACCCCGCGGTGTTTTTCGGAAACCTATCCTACATTGTCACTGCATGTTCCCTGTCCTCCCCATGCTGACCACCCCGCGGTGCTTTTCTCCATCCTACATTGCCACTCACTGCCTATCCTAATTGAGACCCTCCGATTCACACCACCCCGTGATGTTTTTCTCACTCCTACTAGTGAATGTAATGTAACACACACCCATACAGTGCGCACCACCCCGTGATGTTTTTCTCACTCCTACTAGTGAATGTAATGTAACACACAACCATACAATGCGCACCACCCCGTGATGTTTTTCTCACTCCTACTAGTGAATGTAATGTAACACACACCCATACAATGCGCACCACCCCGCGATGTTTTTCGGAAACCTAACCTACATTGCCACTGCATGTTCCCTGTCCTCCCCATGCTGACCACCCCGCGGTGCTTTTCTCCATCCTACATTGCCACTTACTGCCTATCCTAATTCAGACCCTCCGATTCACACCACCCCGTGATGTTTTTCTCACTCCTACTAGTGAATGTAATGTAACACACACCCATACAATGCGCACCACTCCGTGATGTTTTTCTCACTCCTACTAGTGAATGTAATGTAACATACACCCATACAATACTCACCACCCCGTGATGTTTTTCTCACTCCTACTAGTGAATGTAATGTAACACACACCCATACAATGAGCACCACCCTGTGATGTTTTTCTCACTCCTACTAGTGAATGTAATGTAACACACACCCATACAATACTTACCACCCCGTGATGTTTTTCTCACTCCTACTAGTGAATGTAATGTAACACACACACATACAATGCGCACCACCCCGCGATGTTTTTCAGAAACCTATCCTACATTGCCACTGCATGTTTCCTGACCTCCCCATGCTGACCACCCCGCGGTGCTTTTCTCCATCCTACATTGCCACTCACTGCCTATCCTAATTCAGACCCTCCGATTCACACCACGCCGCGATGTTTTTCTCACTCCTACTAGTGAATGTAATTTAACACACACCCATACATAGCGCACCACCACGCGATATTTTTCAGAAACCTATCCTACATTGCCACTGCATGTTCCCTGACCTCTCCATGCTGACCACCCCGCGGTGTTTTTCTCCATCCTACATTGCCACTCACTGCCTATCCTAATTCAGACCCTCCGATTCACACCACCCCGTCATGTTTTTCTCACTCCTACTAGTTAATGTAATGTAACAGACACCCATACAATGCGCACCACCCCGTGATGTTTTTCTCACTCCTACTAGTGAATGTAATGTAACACACACCCATACAATGCGCACCACCACGCGATGTTTTTTGGAAACCTATCCTACATTGCCACTGCATGTTCCCTGTCCTCCCCATGCTAAGCACCCCGCGGTGCTTTTCTCCCTCCTACATTGCCACTCACTGCCTATCCTAATTCAGACCCTCCGATTCACACCACCCCGTGATGTTTTTCTCACTCCTACTAGTGAATGTAATGTAACACACACCCATACAATGCGCACCACCGCGTGATGTTTTTCTCACTCCTACTAGTGAATGTAATGTAACACACTCCCATACAATACGCAACATCCCGTGATGTTTTTCTCACTCCTACTAGTGAATGTAATGTAACACACACCCATACAATGCGCACCACCCCGCGGTGTTTTTCAGAAACCTATCCTACGTTGCCACTGCATGTTCCCTGACCTCCCCATGCTGACCACCCCACGGTGCTTTTCTCCATCCTACATTGCCACTCACTGCCTATACTAATTGAGACCCTCCGATTCACACCACCCCGTGATGTTTTTCTCACTCCTACTAGTGAATGTAATGTAACACACACCCATACAATGCGCACCACCCCGTGATGTTTTTCTCACTCCTACTAGTGAATGTAATGTAACACACACCCATACAATGCGCACCACCCCACGATGTTTTTCGGAAACCTATCCTACATTGCCTCTGCATGTTCCCTGTCCTCCCCATGCTGACCACCCCGCGGTGCTTTTCTCCATCCTACATTGCCACTCACTGCCTATCCTAACTCAGACCCTCCGATTCACACCACCCCGTGATGTTTTTCACACTCCTACTAGTGAATGTAATGTAACACACAACCATACAATGCGCACCACCCCGTGATGTTTTTCTCACTCCTACTAGTGAATGTAATGTAACACACATCCATACAATGCGCACCACCCCGCGGTGTTTTTCGGAAACCTATCCTACATTGTCACTGCATGTTCCCTGTCCTCCCCATGCTGACCACCCCGCGGTGCTTTTCTCCATCCTACATTGCCACTCACTGCCTATCCTAATTGAGACCCTCCGATTCACACCACCCCGTGATGTTTTTCTCACTCCTACTAGTGAATGTAATGTAACACACACCCATACAGTGCGCACCACCCCGTGATGTTTTTCTCACTCCTACTAGTGAATGTAATGTAACACACAACCATACAATGCGCACCACCCCGTGATGTTTTTCTCACTCCTACTAGTGAATGTAATGTAACACACACCCATACAATGCGCACCACCCCGCGATGTTTTTCGGAAACCTAACCTACATTGCCACTGCATGTTCCCTGTCCTCCCCATGCTGACCACCCCGCGGTGCTTTTCTCCATCCTACATTGCCACTTACTGCCTATCCTAATTCAGACCCTCCGATTCACACCACCCCGTGATGTTTTTCTCACTCCTACTAGTGAATGTAATGTAACACACACCCATACAATGCGCACCACTCCGTGATGTTTTTCTCACTCCTACTAGTGAATGTAATGTAACATACACCCATACAATACTCACCACCCCGTGATGTTTTTCTCACTCCTACTAGTGAATGTAATGTAACACACACCCATACAATGAGCACCACCCTGTGATGTTTTTCTCACTCCTACTAGTGAATGTAATGTAACACACACCCATACAATACTTACCACCCCGTGATGTTTTTCTCACTCCTACTAGTGAATGTAATGTAACACACACACATACAATGCGCACCACCCCGCGATGTTTTTCAGAAACCTATCCTACATTGCCACTGCATGTTTCCTGACCTCCCCATGCTGACCACCCCGCGGTGCTTTTCTCCATCCTACATTGCCACTCACTGCCTATCCTAATTCAGACCCTCCGATTCACACCACGCCGCGATGTTTTTCTCACTCCTACTAGTGAATGTAATTTAACACACACCCATACATAGCGCACCACCACGCGATATTTTTCAGAAACCTATCCTACATTGCCACTGCATGTTCCCTGACCTCTCCATGCTGACCACCCCGCGGTGTTTTTCTCCATCCTACATTGCCACTCACTGCCTATCCTAATTCAGACCCTCCGATTCACACCACCCCGTCATGTTTTTCTCACTCCTACTAGTGAATATAATGTAACACACACCCATACAATGCGCACCACCCCGTGATGTTTTTATCACTCCTACTAGTGAATGTAATGTAACACACACCCATACAATGCGCACCACCCCGCGATGTTTTTCTCACTCCTACTAGTGAATGTAATGTAACACAAACCCATACAATGTGCACCAATACGCGATGTTTTTCAGAAACCTATCCTACATTGATACTACATGTTCCCTGACCTCACCATGCTGACCACCCCACGGTGCTTTTCTCCATCCTACATTGCCACTCACTGCCTATCCTAATTCAGACCCTCCGATTCACACCACCCCGTGATGTTTTTCTCACTCCTACTAGTGAATGTAATGTAACACACACCCATACAATGCGCACCACCCCATGATGTTTTTCTCACTCCTACTAGTGAATGTAATGTAACACACACCCATACAATGCGCACCACCCCGCGATGTTTTTCATTAACCTATCCTACATTGCCACTGCATGTTCCCTGTCCTCCCCATGCTGACCACCCCGCGGTGCTTTTCACCATCCTACATTGCCACTCACTGCCTATCCTAATTCAGACCCTCCGATTCACAGCACCCCATGATGTTTTTCTCACTCCTACTAGTGAATGTAATGTAACACACACCCATACAATGCGCACCACCCCGTGATGTTTTTCTCACTCCTACTAGTGAATGTAATGTATCACACACCCATACAATATGCACCACCCCGTGATGTTTTTCTCACTCCTACTAGTGAATTTAATGTAACACACACCCATACAATGCGCACAACCCCGCGATGTTTTTCAGAAACCTATCCTACATTGCCACTGCATGTTCCCTGACCTCACCATCCTGACCACCCCGCGGTGCTTTTCTCCATCCTACATTGCCACTCACTGCCTATCCTAATTCAGACCCTCCGATTCACACCACCCCGTGATGTTTTTCTCACTCCTACTAGTGAATGTAATGTAACACACTCCCATACAATGCGCACCACCCCGCGGTGTTTTTCGCAAACCTATCCTACATTGCCACTGCATGTTCCCTGTCCTCCCCATGCTGACCACCCCGCGGTGCTTTTCTCCATCCTACATTGCCACTCACTGCCTATCCTAATTCAGACCCTCCGATTCACACCACCCCGTGATGTTTTTCTCACTCCTACTAGTGAATGTAATGTAACACACACCCATACAGTGCGCACCACCCCGTGATGTTTTTCTCACTCCTACTAGTGAATGTAATGTAACACACACCCATACAATTCGCATCACCCCGTGATGTTTTTCTCACTCCTACTAGCGAATGTAATGTAACACACACCCATACAATGCGCACCACCCCGCGATGTTTTTCAGAAACCTATCCTACATTGCCACTGCATGTTGCCTGACCTCCCCATGCTGACCACCCCACGGTGCTTTTCTCCATCCTACATTGCCACTCACTGCCTATACTAATTCAGACCCTCCGATTCACACCACCCCGTGATGTTTTTCTCACTCCTACTAGTGAATGTAATGTAACACACACCCATACAATGCGCACCACCCCGTGATGTTTTTCTCACTCCTACTAGTGAATGTAATGTAACACACACCCATACAATGCGCACCACACCGCGATGTTTTTCGGAAACCTATCCTTCATTGCCTCTGCATTTTCCCTGTCCTCCCCATGCTGACCACCCCGCGGTGCTTTTCTCCATCCTACATTGCCACTCACTGCCTATCCTAATTCAGACCCTCCGATTCACACCACCCCGTGATGTTTTTCTCACTCCTACTAGTGAATGTAATGTAACACACAACCATACAATGCGCACCACCCCGTGATGTTTTTCTCACTCCTACTAGTGAATGTAATGTAACACACACCCATACAATGCGCACCACCCCGCGATGTTTTTCGGAAACCTAACCTACATTGCCACTGCATGTTCCCTGTCCTCCCCATGCTGACCACCACGCGGTGCTTTTCTCCATCCTACATTGCCACTTACTGCCTATCCTAATTCAGACCCTCCGATTCACACCACCCCGTGATGTTTTTCTCACTCCTACTAGTGAATGTAATGTAACACACACCCATACAATGCGCACCACTCCGTGATGTTTTTCTCACTCCTACTAGTGAATGTAATGTAACATACACCCATACAATACTCACCACCCCGTGACGTTTTTCTCACTCCTACTAGTGAATGTAATGCAACACACACCCATACAATGAGCATCACCCTGTGATGTTTTTCTCACTCCTACTAGTGAATGTAATGTAACACACACCCATACAATACTTACCACCCCGTGATGTTTTTCTCACTCCTACTAGTGAATGTAATGTAACACACACACATACAATGCGCACCACCCCGCGATGTTTTTCAGAAACCTATCCTACATTGCCACTGCATGTTCCCTGACCTCCCCATGCTGACCACCCCGCGGTGCTTTTCTCCATCCTACATTGCCACTCACTGCCTATCCTAATACAGACCCTCCGATTCACACCACGCCGCGATGTTTTTCTCACTCCTACTAGTGAATGTAATTTAACACACACCCATACATAGCGCACCACCACGCGATATTTTTCAGAAACCTATCCTACATTGCCACTGCATGTTCCCTGACCTCTCCATGCTGACCACCCCGCGGTGTTTTTCTCCATCCTACATTGCCACTCACTGCCTATCCTAATTAAGACCCTCCGATTCACACCACCCCGTCATGTTTTTCTCACTCCTACTAGTGAATATAATGTAACACAAACCCATACAATGCGCACCACCCCGTGATGTTTTTCTCACTCCTACTAGTGAATGTAATGTAACACACACCCATACAATGCGCACTACCCCGTGATGTTTTTCTCACTCCTACTAGTGAATGTAATGTAACACAAACCCATACAATGTGCACCAATACGCGATGTTTTTCAGAAACCTATCCTACATTGATACTACATGTTCCCTGACCTCACCATGCTGACCACCCCACGGTGCTTTTCTCCATCCTACATTGCCACTCACTGCCTATCCTAATTCAGACCCTCCGATTCACACCACCCCGTGATGTTTTTCTCACTCCTACTAGTGAATGTAATGTAACACACACCCATACAATGCGCACCACCCCGTGATGTTTTTCTCACTCCTACTAGTGAATGTAATGTAACACACACCCATACAATGCGCACCACCCCGCGATGTTTTTCATTAACCTATCCTACATTGCCACTGCATGTTCCCTGTCCTCCCCATGCTGACCACCCCGCGGTGCTTTTCTCCATCCTACATTGCCACTCACTGCCTATCCTAATTCAGACCCTCCGATTCACACCACCCCATGATGTTTTTCTCACTCCTACTAGTGAATGTAATGTAATACACACCCATACAATGCGCACCACCCCGTGATGTTTTTCTCACTCCTACTAGTGAATGTAATGTAACACACACCCATACAATATGCACCACCCCGTGATGTTTTTCTCACTCCTACTAGTGAATGTAATGTAACACACACCCATACAATGCGCACCACCCCGCGATGTTTTTCAGAAACCTATCCTACATTGCCACTGCATGTTCCCTGACCTCACCATCCTGACCACCCCGCGGTGCTTTTCTCCATTCTACATTGCCACTCACTGCCTATCCTAATTCAGACCCTCCGATTCACACCACCCCGTGATGTTTTTCTCCCTCCTACTAGTGAATGTAATGTAACACACACCCATACAATGCGCACCACCCCGCGATGTTTTTCATAAACCTATCCTACATTGCCACTGCATGTTCCCTGACCTCCCCATGCTCACCAACCCGCGGTGCTTTTCTCCATCCCACATTGCCGCTCACTGCCTATCCTAATTCAGACCCTCCGATTCACACCACCCCGTGATGTTTTTCTCACTCCTACTAGTTAATGTAATGTAACAGACACCCATACAATGCGCACCACCCCGTGATGTTTTTCTCACTCCTACTAGTGAATGTAATGTAACACACACCCATACAATGCGCACCACCGCGCGATGTTTTTTGGAAACCTATCCTACATTGCCACTGCATGTTCCCTGTCCTCCCCATGCTAAGCACCCCGCGGTGCTTTTCTCCCTCCTACATTGCCACTCACTGCCTATCCTAATTCAGACCCTCCGATTCACACCACCCCGTGATGTTTTTCTCACTCCTACTAGTGAATGTATTGTAACACACACCCATACAATGCGCACAACCGCGTGATGTTTTTCTCACTCCTACTAGTGAATGTAATGTAACACACTCCCATACAATACGCAACATCCCGTGATGTTTTTCTCACTCCTACTAGTGAATGTAATGTAACACACACCCATACAATGCGCACCACCCCGCGGTGTTTTTCAGAAACCTATCCTACTTTGCCACTGCATGTTCCCTGACCTCCCCATGCTGACCACCCCACGGTGCTTTTCTCCATCCTACATTGCCACTCACTGCCTATACTAATTCAGACCCTCCGATTCACACCACCCCGTGATGTTTTTCTCACTCCTACTAGTGAATGTAATGTAACACACACCCATACAATGTGCACCACCCCGTGATGTTTTTCTCACTCCTACTAGTGAATGTAATGTAACACACACCCATACAATGCGCACCACCCCACGATGTTTTTCGGAAACCTATCCTACATTGCCTCTGCATGTTCCCTGTCCTCCCCATGCTGACCACCCCGCGGTGCTTTTCTCCATCCTACATTGCCACTGACTGCCTATCCTAACTCAGACCCTCCGATTCACACCACCCCGTGATGTTTTTCTCACTCCTACTAGTGAATGTAATGTAACACACAACCATACAATGCGCACCACCCCGTGATGTTTTTCTCACTCCTACTAGTGAATGTAATGTAACACACATCCATACAATGCGCACCACCCCGCGGTGTTTTTCGGAAACCTATCCTACATTGCCACTGCATGTTCCCTGTCCTCCCCATGCTGACCACCCCGCGGTGCTTTTCTCCATCCTACATTGCACTCACTGCCTATCCTAATTCAGACCCTCCGATTCACACCACCCCGTGATGTTTTTCTCACTCCTACTAGTGAATGTAATGTAACACACACCCATACAGTGCGAACCACCCCGTGATGTTTTTCTCACTCCTACTAGTGAATGTAATGTAACACACACCCATACAATTCGCACCACCCCGTGATGTTTTTCTCACTCCTACTAGCGAATGTAATGTAACACACACCCATACAATGCGCACCACCCCGCGATGTTTTTCAGAAACCTATCCTACATTGCCACTGCATTTTCCCTGACCTCCCCATGCTGACCATCCCACGGTGCTTTTCTCCATCCTATATTGCCAATCACTGCCTATAGTAATTCAGACCCTCCGATTCACACCACCCCGTGATGTTTTTCTCACTCCTACTAGTGAATGTAATGTAACACACACCCATACAATGCGCACCACACCGCGATGTTTTTCGGAAACCTATCCTACATTGCCTCTGCATGTTCCCTGTGCTCCCCATGCTGACCACCCCGCGGTGCTTTTCTCCATCCTACATTGCCACTCATTGCCTATCCTAATTCAGACCCTCCGATTCACACCACCCCGTGATGTTTTTCTCACTCCTACTAGTGAATGTAATGTAACACACAACCATACAATGCGCACCACCCCGTGATGTTTTTCTCACTCCTACTAGTGAATGTAATGTAACACACACCCATACAATGCGCACCACCCCGCGATGTTTTTCGGAAACCTAACCTACATTGCCACTGCATGTTCCCTGTCCTCCCCATGCTGACCACTCCGCGGTGCTTTTCTCCATCCTACATTGCCACTTACTGCCTATCCTAATTCAGACCCTCCGATTCACACCACCCCGTGATGTTTTTCTCACTCCTACTAGTGAATGTAATGTAACACACACCCATACAATGCGCACCACTCCGTGATGTTTTTCTCACTCCTACTAGTGAATGTAATGTAACATACACCCATACTATACTCACCACCCCGTGATGTTTTTCTCACTCCTACTAGTGAATGTAATGTAACACACACCCATACAATGAGCACCACCCCGTGATGTTTTTCTCACTCCTACTAGTGAATGTAATGTAACACACACCCATACAATACTTACCACCCCGTGATGTTTTTCTCACTCCTACTAGTGAATGTAATGTAACACACACACATACAATGCGCACCACCCCGCGATGTTTTTCAGAAACCTATCCTACATTGCCACTGCATGTTCCCTGACCTCCCCATGCTGACCACCCCGCGGTGCTTTTCTCCATCCTACATTGCCACTCACTGCCTATCCTAATTCAGACCCTCCGATTCACACCACGCCGCGATGTTTTTCTCACTCCTACTACTGAATGTAATTTAACACACACCCATACATAGCGCACCACCACGCGATATTTTTCAGAATCCTATCCTACATTGCCACTGCATGTTCCCTGACCTCTCCATGCTGACCACCCCGCGGTGTTTTTCTCCATCCTACATTGCCACTCACTGCCTATCCTAATTCAGACCCTCCGATTCACACCACCCCGTGATGTTTTTCTCACTCCTACTAGTGAATATAATGTAACACACACCCATACAATGCGCACCACCCCGTGATGTTTTTCTCACTCCTACTAGTGAATGTAATGTAACACACACCCATACAATGCGCACCACCCACGATGTTTTTCTCACTCCTACTAGTGAATGTAATTTAACACAAACCCATACAATGTGCACCAATACGCGATGTTTTTCAGAAACCTATCCTACATTGCCACTACATGTTCCCTGACCTCCCCATGCTGACCACCCCACGGTGCTTTTCTCCATCCTACATTGCCACTCACTGCCTATCCTAATTCAGACCCTCCGATTCACACCACCCCGTGATGTTTTTCTCACTCCTACTAGTGAATGTAATGTAACACACACCCATACAATGCGCACCACCCCGTGATGTTTTTCTCACTCCTACTAGTGAATGTAATGTAACACACACCCATACAATGCGCACAACCGCGTGATGTTTTTCTCACTCCTACTAGTGAATGTAATGTAACACACTCCCATACAATACGCAACATCCCGTGATGTTTTTCTCAATCCTACTAGTGAATGTAATGTAACACACACCCATACAATGCGCACCACCCCGCGGTGTTTTTCAGAAACCTATCCTACTTTGCCACTGCATGTTCCCTGACCTCCCCATGCTGACCACCCCACGGTGCTTTTCTCCATCCTACATTGCCACTCACTGCCTATACTAATTCAGACCCTCCGATTCACACCACCCCGTGATGTTTTTCTCACTCCTACTAGTGAATGTAATGTAACACACACCCATACAATGTGCACCACCCCGTGATGTTTTTCTCACTCCTACTAGTGAATGTAATGTAACACACACCCATACAATGCGCACCACCCCACGATGTTTTTCGGAAACCTATCCTACATTGCCTCTGCATGTTCCCTGTCCTCCCCATGCTGACCACCCCGCGGTGCTTTTCTCCATCCTACATTGCCACTGACTGCCTATCCTAACTCAGACCCTCCGATTCACACCACCCCGTGATGTTTTTCTCACTCCTACTAGTGAATGTAATGTAACACACAACCATACAATGCGCACCACCCCGTGATGTTTTTCTCACTCCTACTAGTGAATGTAATGTAACACACATCCATACAATGCGCACCACCCCGCGGTGTTTTTCGGAAACCTATCCTACATTGCCACTGCATGTTCCCTGTCCTCCCCATGCTGACCACCCCGCGGTGCTTTTCTCCATCCTACATTGCACTCACTGCCTATCCTAATTCAGACCCTCCGATTCACACCACCCCGTGATGTTTTTCTCACTCCTACTAGTGAATGTAATGTAACACACACCCATACAGTGCGAACCACCCCGTGATGTTTTTCTCACTCCTACTAGTGAATGTAATGTAACACACACCCATACAATTCGCACCACCCCGTGATGTTTTTCTCACTCCTACTAGCGAATGTAATGTAACACACACCCATACAATGCGCACCACCCCGCGATGTTTTTCAGAAACCTATCCTACATTGCCACTGCATTTTCCCTGACCTCCCCATGCTGACCATCCCACGGTGCTTTTCTCCATCCTATATTGCCAATCACTGCCTATAGTAATTCAGACCCTCCGATTCACACCACCCCGTGATGTTTTTCTCACTCCTACTAGTGAATGTAATGTAACACACACCCATACAATGCGCACCACACCGCGATGTTTTTCGGAAACCTATCCTACATTGCCTCTGCATGTTCCCTGTGCTCCCCATGCTGACCACCCCGCGGTGCTTTTCTCCATCCTACATTGCCACTCATTGCCTATCCTAATTCAGACCCTCCGATTCACACCACCCCGTGATGTTTTTCTCACTCCTACTAGTGAATGTAATGTAACACACAACCATACAATGCGCACCACCCCGTGATGTTTTTCTCACTCCTACTAGTGAATGTAATGTAACACACACCCATACAATGCGCACCACCCCGCGATGTTTTTCGGAAACCTAACCTACATTGCCACTGCATGTTCCCTGTCCTCCCCATGCTGACCACCCCGCGGTGCTTTTCTCCATCCTACATTGCCACTTACTGCCTATCCTAATTCAGACCCTCCGATTCACACCACCCCGTGATGTTTTTCTCACTCCTACTAGTGAATGTAATGTAACACACACCCATACAATGCGCACCACTCCGTGATGTTTTTCTCACTCCTACTAGTGAATGTAATGTAACATACACCCATACTATACTCACCACCCCGTGATGTTTTTCTCACTCCTACTAGTGAATGTAATGTAACACACACCCATACAATGAGCACCACCCCGTGATGTTTTTCTCACTCCTACTAGTGAATGTAATGTAACACACACCCATACAATACTTACCACCCCGTGATGTTTTTCTCACTCCTACTAGTGAATGTAATGTAACACACACACATACAATGCGCACCACCCCGCGATGTTTTTCAGAAACCTATCCTACATTGCCACTGCATGTTCCCTGACCTCCCCATGCTGACCACCCCGCGGTGCTTTTCTCCATCCTACATTGCCACTCACTGCCTATCCTAATTCAGACCCTCCGATTCACACCACGCCGCGATGTTTTTCTCACTCCTACTACTGAATGTAATTTAACACACACCCATACATAGCGCACCACCACGCGATATTTTTCAGAATCCTATCCTACATTGCCACTGCATGTTCCCTGACCTCTCCATGCTGACCACCCCGCGGTGTTTTTCTCCATCCTACATTGCCACTCACTGCCTATCCTAATTCAGACCCTCCGATTCACACCACCCCGTGATGTTTTTCTCACTCCTACTAGTGAATATAATGTAACACACACCCATACAATGCGCACCACCCCGTGATGTTTTTCTCACTCCTACTAGTGAATGTAATGTAACACACACCCATACAATGCGCACCACCCACGATGTTTTTCTCACTCCTACTAGTGAATGTAATTTAACACAAACCCATACAATGTGCACCAATACGCGATGTTTTTCAGAAACCTATCCTACATTGCCACTACATGTTCCCTGACCTCCCCATGCTGACCACCCCACGGTGCTTTTCTCCATCCTACATTGCCACTCACTGCCTATCCTAATTCAGACCCTCCGATTCACACCACCCCGTGATGTTTTTCTCACTCCTACTAGTGAATGTAATGTAACACACACCCATACAATGCGCACCACCCCGTGATGTTTTTCTCACTCCTACTAGTGAATGTAATGTAACACACACCCATACAATGCGCACCACCCCGCGATGTTTTTCATTAACCTATCCTACATTGCCACTGCATGTTCCCTGTCCTCCCCATGCTGACCACCCCGCGGTGCTTTTCTCCATCCTACATTGCCACTCACTGCCTATCCTAATTCAGACCCTCCGATTCACACCACCCCGTGATGTTTTTCTCACTCCTACTAGTGAATGTAATGTAACACACACCCATACAATGCGCACCACCCCGTGATGTTTTTCTCACTCCTACTAGTGAATGTAATGTAACACACACCCATACAATATGCACCACCCCGTGATGTTTTTCTCACTCCTACTAGTGAATGTAATGTAACACACACCCATACAATGCGCACCACCCCGCGATGTTTTTCAGAAACCTATCCTACATTGCCACTGCATGTTCCCTGACCTCACCATCCTGACCACCCCGCGGTGCTTTTCTCCATCCTACATTGCCACTCACTGCCTATCCTAATTCAGACCCTCCGATTCACACCACCCCGTGATGTTTTTCTCCCTCCTACTAGTGAATGTAATGTAACACACACCCATACAATGCGCACCACCCCGCGATGTTTTTCATAAACCTATCCTACATTGCCACTGCATGTTCCCTGACCTCCCCATGCTCACCAACCCGCGGTGCCTTTCTCCATCCCACATTGCCGCTCACTGCCTATCCATATTCAGACCCTCCGATTCACACCACCCCGTGATGTTTTTCTCACTACTACTAGTTAATGTAATGTAACAGACATCCATACAATGCGCACCACCCCGTGATGTTTTTCTCACTCCTACTAGTGAATGTAATGTAACACACACCCATACAATGCGCACCACCGCGCGATGTTTTTTGGAAACCTATCCTACATTGCCACTGCATGTTCCCTGTCCTCCCCATGCTAACCACCCCGCGGTGCTTTTCTCCCTCCTACATTGCCACTCACTGCCTATCCTAATTCAGACCCTCCGATTCACACCACCCCGTGATGTTTTTTTCACTCCTACTAGTGAATGTAATGTAACACACACCCATACAATGCGCACCACCGCGTGATGTTTTTCTCACTCCTACTAGTGAATGTAATGTAACACACTCCCATACAATACGCACCATCCCGTGATGTTTTTCTCACTCCTACTAGTGAATGTAATGTAACACACACCCATACAATGCGCACCACCCCGCGGTGTTTTTCAGAAACCTATCCTACGTTGCCACTGCATGTTCCCTGACCTCCCCATGCTGACCACCCCACGGTGCTTTTCTCCATCCTACATTGCCACTCACTGCCTATACTAATTCAGACCCTCCGATTCACACCACCCCGTGATGTTTTTCTCACTCCTACTAGTGAATGTAATGTAACACACACCCATACAATGCGCACCACCCCGTGATGTTTTTCTCACTCCTACTAGTGAATGTAATGTAACACACACCCATACAATGCGCACCACCCCACGATGTTTTTCGGAAACCTATCCTACGTTGCCTCTGCATGTTCCCTGTCCTCCCCATGCTGACCACCCCGCGGTGCTTTTCTCCATCCTACATTGCCACTCACTGCCTACCCTAACTCAGACTCTCCGATTCACACCACCCCGTGATGTTTTTCTCACTCCTACTAGTGAATGTAATGTAACACACAACCATACAATGCGCACCACCCCGTGATGTTTTTATCACTCCTACTAGTGAATGTAATGTAAAACACATCCATACAATGCGCACCACCCCGCGGTGTTTTTCGGAAAACTATCCTACATTGCCACTGCATGTTCCCTGTCCTCCCCATGCTGACCACCCCGCGGTGCTTTTCTCCATCCTACATTGCCACTCACTGACTATCCTAATTCAGACCCTCCGATTCACACCACCCCGTGATGTTTTTCTCACTCCTACTAGTGAATGTAATGTAACACACACCCATACAATGCGCACCACTCCGTGATGTTTTTCTCACTCCTTTTACTGAATGTAATGTAACATACACCCATACAATACGCACCACCCCGTGATGTTTTTCTCACTCCTACTAGTGAATGTAATGTAACACACACCCACACAATGCGCACCACCCCGCGATGTTTTTCAGAAAATTATCCTACATTGCCACTGCCTGTTCCCTGACCTCCCCATGCTAACCACCCCGCGGTGCTTTTCTCCATCCTAAATTGCCACTCACTGCCTATCCTAATTCAGACCCTACGATTCACACCACCCCATGATGTTTTTCTCACTCCTACTAGTGAATGTAATGTAACACACACCCATACAATGCGCACCACCCCGCGATGTTTTTCAGAAACCTATCCTACATTGCCACTGCATGTTCCCTGACCTCACCATGCTGACCACCGCGCGGTGCTTTTCTCCATCCTACATTGCCACTCACTGCCTATCCTAATTCAGACCCTCCGATTCACACCACGCCGTGATGTTTTTCTCCCTCCTACTAGTGAATGTAATGTAACACACACCCATACAATGCGCACCACCCCGTGATGTTTTTCAGAAAACTATCCTACATTGCCACTGCATGTTCCCTGACCTCCACATGCTGACCACCCCGCTGTGCTTTTCTCCATCCTACATTGCCACTCACTGCCTATCCTAATTCAGACCCTCCGATTCACACCACCCCGTGATGTTTTTCTCACTCCTACTAATGAATGTAATGTAACACACACCCATACAATGCGCACCACCCCATGATGTTTTTCAGAAACCTATCCTACATTGCCACTGCATGTTCCCTGACCTCCCCATGCTCACCAACCCGCGGTGCTTTTCTCCATCCCACATTTCCGCTCACTGCCTATCCTTATTCAGACCCTCCGATTCACACCACCCCGTGATGTTTTTCTCACTCCTACTTGTTAAAGTAATGTAACACACAGCCATACAATGCGCACCACCCCGTGATATTTTTCTCACTCCTACTAGTGAATGTAATGTAGCACACACCGATACAATGCGCACCACCGCGCGATGTTTTTCGGAAACCTATCCTACATTGCCACTGCATGTTCCCTGTCCTCCCCATGCTGACCACCCCGCGGTGCTTTTCTCCATCCTACATTGCCACTCACTGCCTATCCTAATTCAGACCCTCCAATTCACACCACCCCGTGATGTTTTTCTCACTCCTACTAGTGAATGTAAAGTAACACACACCCATACAATGCGCACCACCCCGTGATGTTTTTCTCACTCCTACTAGTGAATGTAATGTAACACACACCCATACAATACGCACCACCCCGTGATGTTTTTCTCACTCCTACTAGTGAATGTAATGTAACACACACCCATACAGTGCGCACCACCCCGTGATGTTTTTCTCACTCCTACTAGTGAATGTAATGTAACACACACCCATACAATGCGCACCACCCCGTGATGTTTTTCTCACTCCTACTAGCGAATGTAATGTAACACACACCCATACAATGCGCACCACCCCGCGATGTTTTTCAGAAACCTATCCTACATTGCCACT
The DNA here is from genome assembly GCF_034190915.1 of Cavia porcellus. Lineage (NCBI taxonomy): Eukaryota > Metazoa > Chordata > Mammalia > Rodentia > Caviidae > Cavia > Cavia porcellus. The sequence continues at coordinate 986,547 of NW_026947589.1, forward strand.
GCATGTTCCCTGACCTCCCCATGCTGACCACCCCACGGTGCTTTTCTCCATCCTACATTGCCACTCACTGCCTATACTAATTCAGACCCTCCGATTCACACCACCCCGTGATGTTTTCTCACTCCTACTAGTGAATGTAATGTAACACACACCCATACAATGCGCACCACCCCGTGATGTTTTTCTCACTCCTACTAGTGAATGTAATGTAACACACACCCATACAATGCGCACCACACCGCGATGTTTTTCGGAAACCTATCCTTCATTGCCTCTGCATGTTCCCTGTCCTCCCCATGCTGACCACCCCGCGGTGCTTTTCTCCATCCTACATTGCCACTCACTGCCTATCCTAATTCAGACCCTCCGATTCACACCACCCCGTGATGTTTTTCTCACTCCTACTAGTGAATGTAATGTAACACACAACCATACAATGCGCACCACCCCGTGATGTTTTTCTCACTCCTACTAGTGAATGTAATGTAACACACACCCATACAATGCGCACCACCCCGCGATGTTTTTCGGAAACCTAACCTACATTGCCACTGCATGTTCCCTGTCCTCCGCATGCTGACCACCCCGCGGTGCTTTTCTCCATCCTACATTGCCACTTACTGCCTATCCTAATTCAGACCCTCCGATTCACACCACCCCGTGATGTTTTTCTCACTCCTACTAGTGAATGTAATGTAACACACACCCATACAATGCGCACCACTCCGTGATGTTTTTCTCACTCCTAATAGTGAATGTAATGTAACATACACCCATACAATACTCACCACCCCGTGATGTTTTTCTCACTCCTACTAGTGAATGTAATGTAACACACACCCATACAATGCGCACCACTCCGCGATGTGTTTCAGAAACCTTTCCTACATTGCCACTGCATGTTCCCTGACCTCCCCATCCTGACCACCCCTCGGTGCTTTTATCCATCCTACATTGCCACTCACTGCCTATCCTAATACAGACCCTAGGATTCACACCACCCCGTGATGTTTTTCTCACTCCTACTAGTGAATGTAATATAACACACACCCATACAATGCGCACCACCCCGCGATGTTTTTCAGAAACCTATCCTACATTGCCACTGCATGTTCCCTGACCTCCCCATGCTCACCACACCGCGGTGCTTTTCTCCATCCCACATTGCCACTCACCGCCTATCCTAATTCAGACCCTCCGATTCACACCACCCCTTGATGTTTTTCTCACTCCTACTAATTAATGTAACGTAACACACACCCATACAATGCGCACCACCCCGTGATGTTTTTCTCACTCCTACTAGTGAACGTAATGTAACACACACCCATACAATATGCACCACCCCGTGATGTTTTTCTCACTCCTACTAGTGAATGTAATGTAACACACACCCATACAATGCGCACCACCCCGTGATGTTTTTCTCACTCCTACTAGTGAATGTAATGTAACACACACCCATACAATGCGCACCACCCCGTGATGTTTTTCTCACTCCTACTAGTGAATGTAATGTAACACACATCCATACAATGCGCACCACCCCGCGGTGTTTTTCGGAAACCTATCCTACATTGCCACTGCCTGTTCCCTGACCTCCCCATGCTGACCACCCCGCGGTGCTTTTCTCCAACCTAAATTGCCACTCACTGCCTATCCTAATTCAGACCCTACGATTCACACCACCCCGTGATGTTTTTCTCACTCCTACTAGTGAATGTAATGTAACACACACCCATACAATGCGCACCACCCCGCGATGTTTTTCAGAAACCTAACCTACATTGCCACTGCATGTTCCCTGTCCTCCCCATGCTAACCACCCCGCGGTGCTTTTCTCCCTCCTACATTGCCACTCACTGCCTATCCTAATTCAGACCCTCCGATTCACACCAACCCGTGATGTTTTTTTCACTCCTACTAGTGAATGTAATGTAACACACACCCATACAATGCGCACCACTCCGTGATGTTTTTCTCACTCCTTTTACTGAATGTAATGTAACATACACCCATACAATACGCACCACCCCGTGATGTTTTTCTCACTCCTACTAGTGAATGTAATGTAACACACACCCACACAATGCGCACCACCCCGCGATGTTTTTCAGAAAATTATCCTACATTGCCACTGCCTGTTCCCTGACCTCCCCATGCTGACCACCCCGCGGTGCTTTTCTCCATCCTAAATTGCCACTCACTGCCTATCCTAATTCAGACCCTACGATTCACACCACCCCATGATGTTTTTCTCACTCCTACTAGTGAATGTAATGTAACACACACCCATACAATGCGCACCACCCCGCGATGTTTTTCAGAAACCTATGCTACATTGCCACTGCATGTTCCCTGACCTCACCATGCTGACCACCGCGCGGTGCTTTTCTCCATCCTACATTGCCACTCACTGCCTATCCTAATTCAGACCCTCCGATTCACACCACGCCGTGATGTTTTTCTCCCTCCTACTAGTGAATGTAATGTAACACACACCCATACAATGCGCACCACCCCGTGATGTTTTTCTCACTCCTACTAGTGAATGTAATGTAACACACACCCATACAATACGCACCACCCCGTGATGTTTTTCTCACTCCTACTAGTGAATGTAATGTAACACACACCCATACAGTGCGCACCACCCTGTGATGTTTTTCTCACTCCTACTAGTGAATGTAATGTAACACACACCCATACAATGCGCACCACCCCGTGATGTTTTTCTCACTCCTACTAGCGAATGTAATGTAACACACACCCATACAATGCGCACCACCCCGCGATGTTTTTCAGAAACCTATCCTACATTGCCACTGCATGTTCCCTGACCTCCCCATGCTGACCACCCCACGGTGCTTTTCTCCATCCTATATTGCCACTCACTGCCTATACTAATTCAGACCCTACGATTCACACCACCCCGTGATGTTTTCTCACTCCTACTAGTGAATGTAATGTAACACACACCCATACAATTCGCACCACCCCGTGATGTTTTTCTCACTCCTACTAGTGAATGTAATGTAACACACACCCATACAATGCGCACCACACCGCGATGTTTTTCAGAAACCTATCCTTCATTGCCTCTGCATGTTCCCTGTCCTCCCCATGCTGACCACCCCGCGGTGCTTTTCTCCATCCTACATTGCCACTCACTGCCTATCCTAATTCAGACCCTCCGATTCACACCACCCCGTGATGTTTTTCTCACTCCTACTAGTGAATGTAATGTAACACACAACCATACAATGCGCACCACCCCGTGATGTTTTTCTCACTCCTACTAGTGAATGTAATGTAACACACACCCATACAATGCGCACAACCCCGCGATGTTTTTCGGAAACCTAACCTACATTGCCACTGCATGTTCCCTGTCCTCCCCATGCTGACCACCCCGCGGTGCTTTTCTCCATCCTACATTGCCACTTACTGCCTATCCTAATTCAGACCCTCCGATTCACACCACCCCGTGATGTTTTTCTCACTCCTACTAGTGAATGTAATGTAACACACACCCATACAATGCGCACCACTCCGTGATGTTTTTCTCACTCCTAATAGTGAATGTAATGTAACATACACCCATACAATACTCACCACCCCGTGATGTTTTTCTCACTCCTACTAGTGAATGTAATGTAACACACACCCATACAATGCGCACCACCCCGCGATGTGTTTCAGAAACCTTTCCTACATTGCCACTGCATGTTCCCTGACCTCCCCATCCTGACCACCCCTCGGTGCTTTTATCCATCCTACATTGCCACTCACTGCCTATCCTAATTCAGACCCTAGGATTCACACCACCCCGTGATGTTTTTCTCACTCCTACTAGTGAATGTAATATAACACACACCCATACAATGCGCACCACCCCGCGATGTTTTTCAGAAACCTATCCTACATTGCCACTGCATGTTCCCTGACCTCCCCATGCTCACCACACCGCGGTGCTTTTCTCCATCCCACATTGCCACTCACCGCCTATCCTAATTCAGACCCTCCGATTCACACCACCCCTTGATGTTTTTCTCACTCCTACTAGTTAATGTAACGTAACACACACCCATACAATGCGCACCACCCCGTGATGTTTTTCTCACTCCTACTAGTGAACGTAATGTAACACACACCCTACAATGCGCACCACCGCGCGGTGTTTTTCAGAAACCTATCCTACGTTGCCACTGCATGTTCCCTGACCTCCCCATGCTGACCACCCCACGGTGCTTTTCTCCATCCTACATTGCCACTCACTGCCTATACTAATTCAGACCCTCCGATTCACACCACCCCGTGATGTTTTTCTCACTCCTACTAGTGAATGTAATGTAACACACACCCATACAATGCGCACCACCCCGTGATGTTTTTCTCACTCCTACTAGTGAATGTAATGTAACACACATCCATACAATGCGCACCACCCCGCGGTGTTTTTCGGAAACCTATCCTACATTGCCACTGCCTGTTCCCTGACCTCCCCATGCTGACCACCCCGCGGTGCTTTTCTCCAACCTAAATTGCCACTCACTGCCTATCCTAATTCAGACCCTACGATTCACACCACCCCGTGATGTTTTTCTCACTCCTACTAGTGAATGTAATGTAACACACACCCATACAATGCGCACCACCCCGTGATGTTTTTCTCACTCCTACTAGCGAATGTAATGTAACACACACCCATACAATGCGCACCACCCCGCGATGTTTTTCAGAAACCTATCCTACATTGCCACTGCATGTTCCCTGACCTCCCCATGCTGACCACCCCACGGTGCTTTTCTCCATCCTACATTGCCACTCACTGCCTATACTAATTCAGACCCTCCGATTCACACCACCCCGTGATGTTTTTCTCACTCCTACTAGTGAATGTAATATAACACACACCCATACAATGCGCACCACCCCGCGATGTTTTTCAGAAACCTATCCTACATTGCCACTGCATGTTCCCTAACCTCCCCATGCTCACCACCCCGCGGTGCTTTTCTCCATCCCACATTGCCACTCACCGCCTATCCTAATTCAGACCCTCCGATTCACACCACCCCTTGATGTTTTTCTCACTCCTACTAGTTAATGTAACGTAACACACACCCATACAATACGCACCACCCCGTGATGTTTTTCTCACTCCTACTAGTGAACGTAATGTAACACACACCCACACAATGCGCACCACCCCGCGATGTTTTTCAGAAACCTATCCTACATTGCCACTGCATGTTCCCTGACCTCCCCATGCTGACCACCACGCGGTGGTTTTCTCCATCCTACATTGCCTCGCACTGCCTATCCTAATTCAGACCCTCCGATTCACACCACCCCGTGATGTTTTTCTCACTCCTACTAGTGAATGTAATGTAACACACACCCATACAATGAGCACCACCCCGTGATGTTTTTCTCACTCCTACTAGTGAATGTAATGTAACACACACCAATACAATACTTACCACCCCGTGATGTTTTTCTCACTCCTACTAGTGAATGTAATGTAACACACACACATACAATGCGCACCACCCCGCGATGTTTTTCAGAAACCTATCCTACATTGCCACTGCATGTTCCCTGACCTCCCCATGCTGACCACCCCGCGGTGCTTTTCTCCATCCTACATTGCCACTCACTGCCTATCCTAATTCAGACCCTCCGATTCACACCACGCCGCGATGTTTTTCTCACTCCTACTAGTGAATGTAATTTAACACACACCCATACATAGCGCACCACCACGCGATATTTTTCAGAAACCTATCCTACATTGCCACTGCATGTTCCCTGACCTCTCCATGCTGACCACCCCGCGCTGCTTTTCTCCATCCTACATTGCCACTCACTGCCTATCCTAATTCAGACCCTCCGATTCACACCACCCCGTGATGTTTTTCTCACTCCTACTAGTGAATATAATGTAACACACACCCATACAATGCGCACCACCCCGTGATGTTTTTCTCACTCCTACTAGTGAATGTAATGTAACACACACCCATACAATGCGCACCACCCCGCGATGTTTTTCTCACTCCTACTAGTGAATGTAATGTAACACAAACCCATACAATGTGCACCAATACGCGATGTTTTTCAGAAACCTATCCTACATTGCCACTACATGTTCCCTGACCTCACCATGCTGACCACCCCACGGTGCTTTTCTCCATCCTACATTGCCACTCACTGCCTATCCGAATTCAGACCCTCCGATTCACACCACCCCGTGATGTTTTTTTCACTCCTACTAGTGAATGTAATGTAACACACACCCATACAATTCGCACCACCCCGTGATGTTTTTCTCACTCCTACTAGTGAATGTAATGTAACACACACCCATACAATGCGCACCACCCCGCGATGTTTTTCATTAACCTATCCTACATTGCCACTGCATGTTCCCTGTCCTCCCCATGCTGACCACCCCGCGGTGCTTTTCTCCATCCTACATTGCCACTCACTGCCTATCCTAATTCAGACCCTCCGATTCACACCACCCCGTGATGTTTTTCTCACTCCTACTAGTGAATGTAATGTAACACACACCCATACAGTGCGCACCACCCCGTGATGTTTTTCTCACTCCTACTAGTGAATGTAATGTAACACACACCCATACAATTCGCACCACCCCGTGATGTTTTTCTCACTCCTACTAGCGAATGTAATGTAACACACACCCATACAATGCGCACCACCCCGCGATGTTTTTCAGAAACCTATCGTACATTGCCACTGCATGTTCCCTGACCTCCCCATGCTGACCACCCCACTTTGCTTTTCTCCATCCTACATTGCCACTCACTGCCTATACTAATTCAGACCCTCCGATTCACACCACCCCGTGATGTTTTTCTCACTCCTACTAGTGAATGTAATGTAACACACACCCATACAATGCGCACCACCCCGTGATGTTTTTCTCACTCCTACTAGTGAATGTAATGTAACACACACCCATACAATGCGCACCACCAAGCGATGTTTTTCGGAAACCTAACCCACATTGCCACTGCATTTTCCCTGTCCTCCCCATGCTGACCACCCCGCGGTGCTTTTCTCCATCCTACATTGCCACTTACTGCCTATCCTAATTCAGACCCTCCGATTCACACCACCCCGTGATGTTTTTCTCACTCCTACTAGTGAATGTAATGTAACACACACCCATACAATGCGCACCACTCCGTGATGTTTTTCTCACTCCTACTAGTGAATGTAATGTAACATACACCCATACAATACTCACCACCCCGTGATGTTTTTCTCACTCCTACTAGTGAATGTAATGTAACACACACCCATACAATGAGCACCACCCCGTGATGTTTTTCTCACTCCTACTAGTGAATGTAATGTAACACACACACATACAATGCGCACCACCCCGCGATGTTTTTCAGAAACCTATCCTACATTGCCACTGCATGTTCCCTGACCTCCCCATGCTGACCACCCCGCGGTGCTTTTCTCCATCCTACATTGCCACTCACTGCCTATCCTAATTCAGACCCTCCGATTCACACCACGCCGCGATGTTTTTCTCACTCCTACTAGTGAATGTAATGTAACACACACCCATACAATGCGCACCACCCCGTGATGTTTTTCTCACTCCTACTAGTGAATGTAATGTAACACACACCCATACAATGCGCACCACCCCGCGATGTTTTTCTCACTCCTACTAGTGAATGTAATGTAACACAAACCCATACAATGTGCACCAATACGCGATGTTTTTCAGAAACCTATCCTACATTGCCACTACATGTTCCCTGACCTCACCATGCTGACCACCCCACGGTGCTTTTCTCCATCCTACATTGCCACTCACTGCCTATCCTAATTCAGACCCTCCGATTCACACCACCCCGTGATGTTTTTCTCACTCCTACTAGTGAATGTAATGTAACACACACCCATACAATGCGCACCACCCCATGATGTTTTTCTCACTCCTACTAGTGAATGTAATGTAACACACACCCATACAATATGCACCACCCCGTGATGTTTTTCTCACTCCTACTAGTGAATATAATGTAACACACACCCATACAATGCGCACCACGCCGCGATGTTTTTCAGAAACCTATCCTACATTGCCACTGCATGTTCCCTGACCTCACCATCCTGACCACCCCGCGGTGCTTTTCTCCATCCTACATTGCCACTCACTGCCTATCCTAATTCAGACCCTCCGATTCACACCACCCCGTGATGTTTTTCTCACTCCTACTAGTGAATGTAATGTAACACACAACCATACAATGCGCACCACCCCGTGATGTTTTTCTCACTCCTACTAGTGAATGTAATGTAACACACACCCATACAATGCGCACCACCCCGCGATGTTTTTCGGAAACCTAACCTACATTGCCACTGCATGTTCCCTGTCCTCCCCATGCTGACCACCCCGCGGTGTTTTTCTCCATCCTACATTGCCACTTACTGCCTATCCTAATTCAGACCCTCCGATTCACACCACCCCGTGATGTTTTTCTCACTCCTACTAGTGAATGTAATGTAACACACACCCATACAATGCGCACCACTCCGTGATGTTTTTCTCACTCCTACTAGTGAATGTAATGTAACATACACCCATACAATACTCACCACCCCGTGAAGTTTTTCTCACTCCTACTAGTGAATGTAATGTAACACACACCCATACAATACTTACCACCCCGTGATGTTTTTCTCACTCCTACTAGTGAATGTAATGTAACACACACACATACAATGCGCACCACCCCGCGATGTTTTTCAGAAACCTATCCTACATTGCCACTGCATGTTCCCTGACCTCCACATGCTGACCACCCCGCGGTGCTTTTCTCCATCCTACATTGCCACTCACTGCCTATCCTAATTCAGACCCTCCGATTCACACCACGCCGCGATGTTTTTCTCACTCCTACTAGTGAATGTAATTTAACACACACCCATACATAGCGCACCACCACGCGATATTTTTCAGAAACCTATCCTACATTGCCACTGCATGTTCCCTGACCTCCCCATGCTGACCACCCCACGGTGCTTTTCTCCATCCTACATTGCCACTCACTGCCTATACTAATTCAGACCCTCCGATTCACACCACCCCGTGATGTTTTTCTCACTCCTACTAGTGAATGTAATGTAACACACACCCATACAATGCGCACCACCCCGTGATGTTTTTCTCACTCCTACTAGTGAATGTAATGTAACACACACCCATACAATGCGCACCACACCGCGATGTTTTTCGGAAACCTATCCTTCATTGCCTCTACATGTTCCCTGTCCTCCCCATGCTGACCACCCCGCGGTGCTTTTCTCCATCCTACATTGCCACTCACTGCCTATCCTAATTCAGACCCTCCGATTCACACCACCCCGTGATGTTTTTCTCACTCCTACTAGTGAATGTAATGTAACACACAACCATACAATGCGCACCACCCCGTGATGTTTTTCTCACTCCTACTAGTGAATGTAATGTAACACACACCCATACAATGCGCACCACCGCATGATGTTTTTCTCACTCCTACTAGTGAATGTAATTTAACACACTCCCATACAATACGAACCATCCCGTGATGTTTTTCTCACTCCTACTAGTGAATGTAATGTAACACACACCCATACAATGCGCACGACCCCGCGGTGTTTTTCAGAAACCTATCCTACGTTGCCACTGCATGTTCCCTGACCTCCCCATGCTGACCACCCCACGGTGCTTTTCTCCATCCTACATTGCCACTCACTGCCTATACTAATTCAGACCCTCCAATTCACACCACCCCGTGATGTTTTTCTCACTCCTACTAGTGAATGTAATGTAACACACACCCATACAATGCGCACCACCCCGTGATGTTTTTCTCACTCCTACTAGTGAATGTAAAGTAACACACATCCATACAATGCGCACCACCCCGCGGTGTTTTTCGGAAACCTATCCTACATTGCCACTGCCTGTTCCCTGACCTCCCCATGCTGACCACCCCGCGGTGCTTTTCTCCAACCTAAATTGCCACTCACTGCCTATCCTAATTCAGACCCTCCGATTCACACCACGCCGTTATGTTTTTCTCCCTCCTACTAGTGAATGTAATGTAACACACACCCATACAATGCGCACCACCCCGTGATGTTTTTCAGAAAACTATCCTACATTGCCACTGCATGTTCCCTGACCTCCACATGCTGACCACCCCGCTGTGCTTTTCTCCATCCTACATTGCCACTCACTGCCTATCCTAATGCAGACCCTCCGATTCACACCACCCCGTGATGTTTTTCTCACTCCTACTAATGAATGTAATGTAACACACACCCATACAATGCGCACCACCCCGTGATATTTTTCTCACTCCTACTAGTGAATGTAATGTAACACACACCCATACAATGCGCACCACCGCGCGATGTTTTTCGGAAACCTATCCTACATTGCCACTGCATGTTCCCTGTCCTCCCCATGCTGACCACCCCGCGGTGCTTTTCTCCATCCTACATTGCCACTCACTGCCTATCCTAATTCAGACCCTCCAATTCACAACACCCCGTGATGTTTTTCTCACTCCTACTAGTGAATGTAAAGTAACACACACCCATACAATGCGCATCACCCCGTGATGTTTTTCTCACTCCTACTAGTGAATGTAATGTAACACACACCCATACAATACGCACCACCCCGTGATGTTTTTCTCACTCCTACTAGTGAATGTAATGTAACACACACCCATACAGTGCGCACCACCCCGTGATGTTTTTCTCACTCCTACTAGTGAATGTAATGTAACACACACCCATACAATGCGCACCACCCCGTGATGTTTTTCTCACTCCTACTAGCGAATGTAATGTAACACACACCCATACAATGCGCACCACCCCGCGATGTTTTTCAGAAACCTATCCTACATTGCCACTGCATTTTCCCTGACCTCCCCATGCTGACCACCCCACGGTGCTTTTCTCCATCCTACATTGCCACTCACTGCCTATACTAATTCAGACCCTCCGATTCACACCACCCCGTGATGTTTTTCTCACTCCTACTAGTGAATGTAATGTAACACACACCCATACAATGCGCACCACCCCGTGATGTTTTTCTCACTCCTACTAGTGAATGTAATGTAACACACACCCATACAATGCGCACCACACCGCGATGTTTTTCGGAAACCTATCCTTCATTGCCTATGCATGTTCCCTGTCCTCCCCATGCTGACTACCCCGCGGTGCTTTTCTCCATCCTACATTGCCACTCACTGCCTATCCTAATTCAGACCCTCCGATTCACACCACCCCGTGATGTTTTTCTCACTCCTACTAGTGAATGTAATGTAACACACAACCATACAATGCGCACCACCCCGTGATGTTTTTCTCACTCCTACTAGTGAATGTAATGTAACACACACCCATACAATGCGCACCACCCCGCGATGTTTTTCGGAAACCTAACCTACATTGCCACTGCATGTTCCCTGTCCTCCGCATGCTGACCACCCCGCGGTGCTTTTCTCCATCCTACATTGCCACTTACTGCCTATCCTAATTCAGACCCTCCGATTCACACCACCCCGTGATGTTTTTCTCACTCCTACTAGTGAATGTAATGTAACACACACCCATACAATGCGCACCACTCCGTGATGTTTTTCTCACTCCTAATAGTGAATGTAATGTAACATACACCCATACAATACTCACCACCCCGTGATGTTTTTCTCACTCCTACTAGTGAATGTAATGTAACACACACCCATACAATGCGCACCACCCCGCGATGTGTTTCAGAAACCTTTCCTACATTGCCACTGCATGTTCCCTGACCTCCCCATCCTGACCACCCCTCGGTGCTTTTATCCATCCTACATTGCCACTCACTGCCTATCCTAATACAGACCCTAGGATTCACACCACCCCGTGATGTTTTTCTCACTCCTACTAGTGAATGTAATATAACACACACCCATACAATGCGCACCACCCCGCGATGTTTTTCAGAAACCTATCCTACATTGCCACCACATGTTCCCTGACCTCCCCATGCTCACCACCCCGCGGTGCTTTTCTCCATCCCACATTGCCACTCACCGCCTATCCTAATTCAGACCCTCCGATTCACACCACCCTTTGATGTTTTTCTCACTCCTACTAGTTAATGTAACGTAACACACACCCATACAATACGCACCACCCCGTGATGTTTTTCTCACTCCTACTAGTGAACGTAATGTAACACACCCACACAATGCGCACCAACCCGCGATGTTTTTCAGAAACCTATCCTACATTGCCACTGCATGTTCCCTGACCTCCCCATGCTGACCACCACGCGGTGCTTTTCTCCATCCTACATTGCCACGCACTGCCTATCCTAATTCAGACCCTCCGATTCACACCACCCCGTGATGTTTTTCTCACTCCTACTAGTGAATGTAATGTAACACACACCCATACAATGAGCACCACCCCGTGATGTTTTTCTCACTCCTACTAGTGAATGTAATGTAACACACACCCATACAATACTTACCACCCCGTGATGTTTTTCTCACTCCTACTAGTGAATGTAATGTAACACACACACATACAATGCGCACCACCCCGCGATGTTTTTCAGAAACCTATCCTACATTGCCACTGCATGTTCCCTGACCTCCCCATGCTGACCACCCCGCGGTGCTTTTCTCCATCCTACATTGCCACTCACTGCCTATCCTAATTCAGACCCTCCGATTCACACCACGCCGCGATGTTTTTCTCACTCCTACTAGTGAATGTAATTTAACACACACCCATACATAGCGCACCACCACGCGATATTTTTCAGAAACCTATCCTACATTGCCACTGCATGTTCCCTGACCTCCCCATGCTGACCACCCCGCTGTGCTTTTCTCCATCCTACATTGCCACTCACTGCCTATCCTAATGCAGACCCTCCGATTCACACCACCCCGTGATGTTTTTCTCACTCCTACTAATGAATGTAATGTAACACACACCCATACAATGCGCACCACCCCATGATGTTTTTCAGAAACCTATCCTACATTGCCACTGCATGTTCCCTGACCTCCCCATGCTCACCAACCCGCGGTGCTTTTCTCCATCCCACATTTCCGCTCACTGCCTATCCTTATTCAGCCCCTCCGATTCACACCACCCCGTGATGTTTTTCTCACTCCTACTAGTTAAAGTAATGTAACAGACACCCATACAATGCGGACCACCCCGTGATATTTTTCTCACTCCTACTAGTGAATGTAATGTAACACACACCCATACAATGCGCACCACCGCGCGATGTTTTTCGGAAACCTATCCTACATTGCCACTGCATGTTCCCTGTCCTCCCCATGCTGACCACCCCGCGGTGCTTTTCTCCATCCTACATTGCCACTCACTGCCTATCCTAATTCAGACCCTCCAATTCACAACACCCCGTGATGTTTTTCTCACTCCTACTAGTGAATGTAAAGTAACACACACCCATACAATGCGCATCACCCCGTGATGTTTTTCTCACTCCTACTAGTGAATGTAATGTAACACACACCCATACAATACGCACCACCCCGTGATGTTTTTCTCACTCCTACTAGTGAATGTAATGTAACACACACCCATACAGTGCGCACCACCCCGTGATGTTTTTCTCACTCCTACTAGTGAATGTAATGTAACACACACCCATACAATGCGCACCACCCCGTGATGTTTTTCTCACTCCTACTAGCGAATGTAATGTAACACACACCCATACAATGCGCACCACCCCGCGATGTTTTTCAGAAACCTATCCTACATTGCCACTGCATGTTCCCTGACCTCCCCATGCTGACCACCCCACGGTGCTTTTCTCCATCCTACATTGCCACTCACTGCCTATACTAATTCAGACCCTCCGATTCACACCACCCCGTGATGTTTTTCTCACTCCTACTAGTGAATGTAATGTAACACACACCCATACAATGCGCACCACCCCGTGATGTTTTTCTCACTCCTACTAGTGAATGTAATGTAACACACACCCATACAATGCGCACCACACCGCGATGTTTTTCGGAAACCTATCCTTCATTGCCTCTGCATGTTCCCTGTCCTCCCCATGCTGACCACCCCGCGGTGCTTTTCTCCATCCTACATTGCCACTCACTGCCTATCCTAATTCAGACCCTCCGATTCACACCACCCCGTAATGTTTTTCTCACTCCTACTAGTGAATGTAATGTAACACACAACCATACAATGCGCACCACCCCGTGATGTTTTTCTCACTCCTACTAGTGAATGTAATGTAACACACACCCATACAATGCGCACCACCCCGCGATGTTTTTCGGAAACCTAACCTACATTGCCACTGCATGTTCCCTGTCCTCCGCATGCTGACCACCCCGCGGTGCTTTTCTCCATCCTACATTGCCACTTACTGCCTATCCTAATTCAGACCCTCCGATTCACACCACCCCGTGATGTTTTTCTCACTCCTACTAGTGAATGTAATGTAACACACACCCATACAATGCGCACCACTCCGTGATGTTTTTCTCACTCCTAATAGTGAATGTAATGTAACATACACCCATAGAATCCTCACCACCCCGTGATGTTTTTCTCACTCCTACTAGTGAATGTAATGTAACACACACCCATACAATGCGCACCACCCCGCGATGTGTTTCAGAAACCTTTCCTACATTGCCACTGCATGTTCCCTGACCTCCCCATCCTGACCACCCCTCGGTGCTTTTATCCATCCTACATTGCCACTCACTGCCTATCCTAATACAGACCCTAGGATTCACACCACCCCGTGATGTTTTTCTCACTCCTACTAGTGAATGTAATATAACACACACCCATACAATGCGCACCACCCCGCGATGTTTTTCAGAAACCTATCCTACATTGCCACCGCATGTTCCCTGACCTCCCCATGCTCACCACCCCGCGGTGCTTTTCTCCATCCCACATTGCCACTCACCGCCTATCCTAATTCAGACCCTCCGATTCACACCACCCTTTGATGTTTTTCTCACTCCTAATAGTTAATGTAACGTAACACACACCCATACAATACGCACCACCCCGTGATGTTTTTCTCACTCCTACTAGTGAACGTAATGTAACACACACCCACACAATGCGCACCACCCCGCGATGTTTTTCAGAAACCTATCCTACATTGCCACTGCATATTCCCTGACCTCCCCATGCTGACCACCACGCGGTGCTTTTCTCCATCCTACATTGCCACGCACTGCCTATCCTAATTCAGACCCTCCGATTCACACCACCCCGTGATGTTTTTCTCACTCCTACTAGTGAATGTAATGTAACACACACCCATACAATGAGCACCACCCCGTGATGTTTTTCTCACTCCTACTAGTGAATGTAATGTAACACACACCCATACAATACTTACCACCCCGTGATGTTTTTCTCACTCCTACTAGTGAATGTAATGTAACACACACACATACAATGCGCACCACCCCGCGATGTTTTTCAGAAACCTATCCTACATTGCCACTGCATGTTCCCTGACCTCCCCATGCTGACCACCCCGCGGTGCTTTTCTCCATCCTACATTGCCACTCACTGCCTATTCTAATTCAGACCCTCCGATTCACACCACGCCGCGATGTTTTTCTCACTCCTACTAGTGAATGTAATTTAACACACACCCATACATAGCGCACCACCACGCGATATTTTTCAGAAACCTATCCTACATTGCCACTGCATGTTCCCTGACCTCTCCATGCTGACCACCCCGCGGTGCTTTTCTCCATCCTACATTGCCACTCACTGCCTATCCTAATTCAGACCCTCCGATTCACACCACCCCGTGATGTTTTTCTCACTCCTACTAGTGAATATAATGTAACACACACCCATACAATGCGCACCACCCCGTGACGTTTTTCTCACTCCTACTAGTGAATGTAATGTAACACACACCCATACAATGCGCACCACCCCGCGATGTTTTTCTCACTCCTACTAGTGAATGTAATGTAACACAAACCCATACAATGCGCACCACCCCGTGACGTTTTTCTCACTCCTACTAGTGAATGTAATGTAACACACACCCATACAATGCGCACCACCGCGCGATGTTTTTTGGAAACCTATCCTACATTGCCACTGCATGTTCCCTGTCCTCCCCATGCTAACCACCCCGCGGTGCTTTTCTCCCTCCTACATTGCCACTCACTGCCTATCCTAATTCAGACCCTCCGATTCACACCACCCCGTGATGTTTTTTTCACTCCTACTAGTGAATGTAATGTCACACACACCCATACAATGCGCACCACCGCGTGATGTTTTTCTCACTCCTACTAGTGAATGTAATGTAACACACTCCCATACAATACGCACCATCCCGTGATGTTTTTCTCACTCCTACTAGTGAATGTAATGTAACACACACCCATACAATGCGCACCACCCTGTGATGTTTTTCTCACTCCTACTAGTGAATGTAATGTAACACACATGCATACAATGCGCACCACCCCGCGGTATTTTTCGGAAACCTATCCTACATTGCCACTGCCTGTTCCCTGACCTCCCCATGCTGACCACCCCGCGGTGCTTTTCTCCATCCTAAATTGCCACTCACTGCCTATCCTAATTCAGACCCTACGATTCACACCACCCCGTGATGTTTTTCTCACTCCTACTAGTGAATGTAATGTAACACACACCCATACAATGCGCACCACCCCGTGATGTTTTTCAGAAAACTATCCTACATTGCCACTGCATGTTCCCTGACCTCCACATGCTGACCACCCCGCTGTGCTTTTCTCCATCCTACATTGCCACTCACTGCCTATCCTAATTCAGACCCTCCGATTCACACCACCCCGTGATGTTTTTCTCACTCCTACTAATGAATGTAATGTAACACACACCCATACAATGCGCACCACCCCATGATGTTTTTCAGAAACCTATCCTACATTGCCACTGCATGTTCCCTGACCTCCCCATGCTCACCAACCCGCGGTGCTTTTCTCCATCCCACATTTCCGCTCACTGCCTATCCTTATTCAGACCCTCCGATTCACACCACCCCGTGATGTTTTTCTCACTGCTACTAGTTTAAGTAATGTAACAGACACCCATACAATGCGCACCACCCCGTGATATTTTTCTCACTCCTACTAGTGAATGTAATGTAACACACACCCATACAATGCGCACCACCGCGCGATGTTTTTCGGAAACCTATCCTACATTGCCACTGCATGTTCCCTGTCCTCCCCATGCTGACCACCCCGCGGTGCTTTTCTCCATCCTACATTGCCACTCACTGCCTATCCTAATTCAGACCCTCCAATTCACAACACCCCGTGATGTTTTTCTCACTCCTTCTAGTGAATGTAAAGTAACACACACCCAAACAATGCGCACCACCCCGTGATGTTTTTCTCACTCCTACTAGTGAATGTAATGTAACACACACCCATACAATACGCACCACCCCGTGATGTTTTTCTCACTCCTACTAGTGAATGTAATGTAACACACACCCATACAGTGCGCACCACCCCGTGATGTTTTTCTCACTCCTACTAGTGAATGTAATGTAACACACACCCATACAATGCGCACCACCCCGTGATGTTTTTCTCACTCCTACTAGCGAATGTAATGTAACACACACCCATACAATGCGCACCACCCCGCGATGTTTTTCAGAAACCTATCCTACATTGCCACTGCATGTTCCCTGACCTCCCCATGCTGACCACCCCGCGGTGCTTTTCTCCATCCTACATTGCCACTTACTGCCTATCCTAATTCAGACCCTCCGATTCACACCACCCCGTGATGTTTTTCTCACTCCTACTAGAGAATGTAATGTAACACACACCCATACAATGCGCACCACTCCGTGATGTTTTTCTCACTCCTAATAGTGAATGTAATGTAACATACACCCATACAATACTCACCACCCCGTGATGTTTTTCTCACTCCTACTAGTGAATGTAATGTAACACACACCCATACAATGCGCACCACCCCGCGATGTGTTTCAGAAACCTTTCCTACATTGCCACTGCATGTTCCCTGACCTCCCCATCCTGACCACCCCTCGGTGCTTTTATCCATCCTACATTGGCACTCACTGCCTATCCTAATACAGACCCTAGGATTCACACCACCCCGTGATGTTTTTCTCACTCCTACTAGTGAATGTAATATAACACACACCCATACAATGCGCACCACCCCGCGATGTTTTTCAGAAACCTATCCTACATTGCCACTGCATGTTCCCTGACCTCCCCATGCTCACCACCCAGCGGTGCTTTTCTCCATCCCACATTGCCACTCACCGCCTATCCTAATTCAGACCCTCCGATTCACACCACCCCTTGATGTTTTTCTCACTCCTACTAGTTAATGTAACGTAACACACACCCATACAATACGCACCACCCCGTGATGTTTTTCTCACTCCTACTAGTGAACGTAATGTAACACACACCCACACAATGCGCACCACCCCGCGATGTTTTTCAGAAACCTATCCTACATTGCCACTGCATGTTCCCTGACCTCCCCATGCTGACCACCACGCGGTGCTTTTCTCCATCCTACATTGCCACGCACTGCCTATCCTAATTCAGACCCTCCGATTCACACCACCCCGTGATGTTTTTCTCACTCCTACTAGTGAATGTAATGTAACACACACCCATACAATGAGCACCACCCCGTGATGTTTTTCTCACTCCTACTAGTGAATGTAATGTAACACACACCCATACAATACTTACCACCCCGTGATGTTTTTCTCACTCCTACTAGTGAATGTAATGTAACACACACACATACAATGCGCACCACCCCGCGATGTTTTTCAGAAACCTATC
Source organism: Cavia porcellus (assembly GCF_034190915.1). Classification (NCBI taxonomy): domain Eukaryota; kingdom Metazoa; phylum Chordata; class Mammalia; order Rodentia; family Caviidae; genus Cavia; species Cavia porcellus. Next base: position 1,005,521 of record NW_026947589.1, read on the forward strand.
CTACATTGCCACTGCATGTTCCCTGACCTCCCCATGCTGACCACCCCGCGGTGCTTTTCTCCATCCTACATTGCCACTCACTGCCTATCCTAATTCAGACCCTCCGATTCACACCACGCCGCGATGTTTTTCTCACTCCTACTAGTGAATGTAATTTAACACACACCCATACATAGCGCACCACCACGCGATATTTTTCAGAAACCTATCCTACATTGCCACTGCATGTTCCCTGACCTCTCCATGCTGACCACCCCGCGGTGTTTTTCTCCATCCTACATTGCCACTCACTGCCTATCCTAATTCAGACCCTCCGATTCACACCACCCCGTGATGTTTTTCTCACTCCTACTAGTGAATATAATGTAACACACACCCATACAATGCGCACCACCCCGTGATGTTTTTCTCACTCCTACTAGTGAATGTAATGTAACACACACCCATACAATGCGCACCACCCCGCGATGTTTTTCTCACTCCTACTAGTGAATGTAATGTAACACAAACCCATACAATGTGCACCAATACACGATGTTTTTCAGAAACCTATCCTACATTGCCAATACATGTTCCCTGACCTCACCATGCTGACCACCCCACGGTGCTTTTCTCCATCCTACATTGCCACTCACTGCCTATCCTAATTCAGACCCTCCGATTCACACCACCCCGTGATGTTTTTCTCACTCCTACTAGTGAATGTAATGTAACACACACCCATACAATGCGCACCACCCCGTGATGTTTTTCTCACTCCTACTAGTGAATGTAATGTAACACACACCCATACAATCCGCACCACCCCGCGATGTTTTTCATTAACCTATCCTACATTGCCACTGCATGTTCCCTGTCCTCCCCATGCTGACCACCCCGCGGTGCTTTTCTCCATCCTACATTGCCACTCACTGCCTATCCTAATTCAGACCCTCCGATTCACACCACCCCGTGATGTTTTTCTCACTCCTACTAGTGAATGTAATGTAACACACACCCATACAATGCGCACCACCCCGTGATGTTTTTCTCACTCCTATTAGTGAATGTAATGTAACACACACACGCATACAATATGCACCACCCCGTGATGTTTTTCTCACTCCTACTAGTGAATGTAATGTAACACACACCCATACAATGCGCACCACCCCGCGATGTTTTTCAGAAACCTATCCTACATTGCCACTGCATGTTCTCTGACCTCCCCATCCTGACCACCCCGCGGTGCTTTTCTCCATCCTACATTGCCACTCACTGCCTATCCTAATTCAGACCCTCTGATTCACACCACCCCGTGATGTATTTCTCACTCCTACTAGTGAATGTAATGTAACACACACCCATACAATGCGAACCACCCGGCGATGTTTTTCAGAAACCTATCCTACATTGCCGCTGCATGTTCCCTGACCTCCCCATGCTCACCAACCCGCGGTGCTTTTCTCCATCCCACATTGCCGCTCACTGCCTATCCTAATTCAGACCCTCCGATTCACACCACCCCGTGATGTTTTTCTCACTCCTACTAGTTAATGTAATGTAACAGACACCCATACAATGCGCACCACCCCGTGATGTTTTTCTCACTCCTACTAGTGAATGTAATGTAACACACACCCATACAATGCGCACCACCGCGCGATGTTTTTTGGAAACCTATCCTACATTGCCACTGCATGTTCCCTGTCCTCCCCATGCTGACCACCCCGCGGTGCTTTTCTCCCTCCTACATTGCCACTCACTGCCTATCCTAATTCAGACCCTCCGATTCACACCACCCCGTGATGTTTTTCTCACTCCTACTAGTGAATGTAATGTAACACACACCCATACAATGCGCACCACCCCGTGATGTTTTTCTCACTCCTACTAGTGAATGTAATGTAACACACACCCATACAATGCGCACCACCCCGCGATGTTTTTCAGAAACCTATCCTACATTGCCACTGCATGTTCCCTGACCTCACCATGCTGACCACCGCGCGGTGCTTTTCTCCATCCTACATTGCCACTCACTGCCTATCCTAATTCAGACCCTCCGATTCACACCACGCCGTGATGTTTTTCTCCCTCCTACTAGTGAATGTAATGTAACACACACCCATACAATGCTCACCACCCCGTGATGTTTTTCAGAAAACTATTGTACATTGCCACTGCATGTTCCCTGACCTCCACATGCTGACCACCCCGCTGTGCTTTTCTCCATCCTACATTGCCACTCACTGCCTAACCTAATTCAGACCCTCCGATTCACACCACCCCGTGATGTTTTTCTCACACCTACTAGTTAAAGTAATGTAACAGACACCCATACAATGCGCACCACCCCGTGATATTTTTCTCACTCCTACTAGTGAATGTAATGTAACACACAGCCATACAATGCGCACCACCGCGCGATGTTTTCCGGAAACCTATCCTACATTGCCACTGCATGTTCCCTGTCCTCCCCATGCTGACCACCCCGCGGTGGTTTTCTCCATCCTACATTGCCACTCACTGCCTATCCTAATTCAGACCTTCCGATTCACACCACCCCGTGATGTTTTTCTCACTCCTACTAGTGAATGTAATGTAACACACACCCATACAATGCCCACCACCCCGTGATGTTTTTCTCACTCCTACTAGTGAATATAATGTAACACACACCCATACAATGCGCACCACCCCGTGATGTTTTTCTCACTCCTACTAGTGAATGTAATGTAAGACACACCCATACAATGCGCACCACCCCGCAATGTTTTTCTCACTCCTACTAGTGAATGTAATGTAACACTAACCCATACAATGTGCACCAATACGCGATGTTTTTCAGAAACCTATCTTACATTGCCACTATATGTTCCCTGACCTCACCATGCTGACCACCCCACGGTGCTTTTCTCCATCCTACATTGCCACTCACTGCCTATCCTAATTCAGACCCTCCGATTCACACCACCCCGTGATGTTTTTCTCACTCCTACTAGTGAATGTAATGTAACACACACCCATACAATGCGCACCACCCCGTGATGTTTTTCTCACTCCTACTAGTGAATGTAATGTAACACACACCCATACAATGCGCACCACCCCGTGATGTTTTTCATTAACCTATCCTACATTGCCACTGCATGTTCCCTGTCCTCCCCATGCTGACCACCCCGCAGTGCTTTTCTCCATCCTACATTGCCACTCACTGCCTATCCTAAATCAGACCCTCCGATTCACACCACCCCGTGATGTTTTTCTCACTCCTACTAGTGAATGTAATGTAACACACACCCATACAATGCGCACCACCCCGTGATGTTTTTCTCACTCCTACTAGTGAATGTAATGTAACACACACCCATACAATATGCACCACCCCGTGATGTTTTTCTCACTCCTACTAGTGAATGTAATGTAACACACACCCATACAATGCGCACCACCCCGCGATGTTTTTCAGAAACCTATCCTACATTGCCACTGCATGTTCCCTGACCTCCCCATCCTGACCACCCCGCGGTGCTTTTCTCCATCCTACATTGCCACTCACTGCCTATCCTAATTCAGACCCTCTGATTCACACCACCCCGTGATGTTTTTCTCACTCCTACTAGTGAATGTAATGTAACACACACCCATACAATGCGCACCACCCGGCGATGTTTTTCAGAAACCTATCCTACATTGCCACTGCATGTTCCCTGACCTCCCCATGCTCACCAACCCGCGGTGCTTTTCTCCATCCCACATTGCCGCTCACTGCCTATCCTAATTCAGACCCTCCGATTCACACCACCCCGTGATGTTTTTCTCACTCCTACTAGTTAATGTAATGTAACAGACACCCATACAATGCGCACCACCCCGTGATGTTTTTCTCACTCCTACTAGTGAATGTAATGTAACACACACCCATACAATGCGCACCACCGCGCGATGTTTTTTGGAAACCTATCCTACATTGCCACTGCATGTTCCCTGTCCTCCCCATGCTGACCACCCCGCGGTGCTTTTCTCCCTCCTACATTGCCACTCACTGCCAATCCTAATTCAGACCCTCCGATTCACACCACCCCGTGATGTTTTTCTCACTCCTACTAGTGAATGTAATGTAACACACACCCATACAATGCGCACCACTGCGCGATGTTTTTCGGAAACCTATCCTACATTGCCACTGCATGTTCCCTGTCCTCCCCATGCTGACCACCCCGCGGTGCTTTTCTCCATCCTACATTGCCACTCACTGCCTATCCTAATTCAGACCCTCCGATTCACACCACCCCGTGATGTTTTTCTCACTCCTACTAGTGAATGTAATGTAACACACACCCATACAATGCGCACCACCCCGTGATGTTTTTCTCACTCCTACTAGTGAATGTAATGTAACACACACCCACACAATGCGCACCACCCCGCGATGTTTTTCAGAAAATTATCCTACATTGCCACTGCCTGTTCCCTGACCTCCCCATGCTGACCACCCCGCGGTGCTTTTCTCCATCCTAAATTGCCACTCACTGCCTATCCTAATTCAGACCCTACGATTCACACCACCCCGTGATGTTTTTCTCACTCCTACTAGTGAACGTAATGTAACACACAACCATACAATGCGCACCACCGCGCGATGTTTTTTGGAAACCTATCCTACATTGCCACTGCATGTTCCCTGTCCTCCCCATGCTAACCACCCCGCGGTGCTTTTCTCCCTCCTACATTGCCACTCACTGCCTATCCTAATTCAGACCCTCCGATTCACACCACCCCGTGATGTTTTTCTCACTCCTACTAGAGAATATAATGTAACACACACCCATACAATGCGCACCACCCCGTGATGTTTTTCTCACTCATACTAGTGAATGTAATGTAACACACACCCATACAATGCGCACCACCCCGCGATGTTTTTCTCACTCCTACTAGTGAATGTAATGTAACACAAACCCATACAATGTGCACCAATACGCGATGTTTTTCAGAAACCTATCCTACATTGCCACTACATGTTCCCTGACCTCACCATGCTGACCACCCCACGGTGCTTTTCTCCATCCTACATTGCCACTCACTGCCTATCCTAATTCAGACCCTCCGATTCACACCACCCCGTGATGTTTTTCTCACTCCTACTAGTGAATGTAATGTAACACACACCCATACAATGCGCACCACCCCGTGATGTTTTTCTCACTCCTACTAGTGAATGTAATGTAACACACACCCATACAATGCGCACCACCCCGCGATGTTTTTCATTAACCTATCCTACATTGCCACTGCATGTTCCCTGTCCTCCCCATGCTGACCACCCCGCGGTGCTTTTCTCCATCCTACATTGCCACTCACTGCCTATCCTAATTCAGACCCTCCGATTCACACCACCCCGTGATGTTTTTCTCACTCCTACTAGTGAATGTAATGTAACACACACCCATACAATGCGCACCACCCCGTGATGTTTTTCTCACTCCTACTAGTGAATGTAATGTAACACACACCCATACAATATGCACCACCCCGTGATGTTTTTCTCACTCCTACTAGTGAATGTAATGTAACACACACCCATACAATGCGAACCACCCGGCGATGTTTTTCAGAAACCTATCCTACATTGCCACTGCATGTTCCCTGACCTCCCCATGCTCACCAACCCGCGGTGCTTTTCTCCATCCCACATTGCCGCTCACTGCCTATCCTAATTCAGACCCTCCGATTCACACCACCCCGTGATGTTTTTCTCACTCCTACTAGTTAATGTAATGTAACAGACACCCATACAATGCGCACCACCCCGTGATGTTTTTCTCACTCCTACTAGTGAATGTAATGTAACACACACCCATACAATGCGCACCACCGCGCGATGTTTTTTGGAAACCTATCCTACATTGCCACTGCATGTTCCCTGTCCTCCCCATGCTGACCACCCCGCGGTGCTTTTCTCCCTCCTACATTGCCACTCACTGCCTATCCTAATTCAGACCCTCCGATTCACACCACCCCGTGATGTTTTTCTCACTCCTACTAGTGAATGTAATGTAACACACACCCATACAATGCGCACCACCCCGTGATGTTTTTCTCACTCCTACTAGTGAATGTAATGTAACACACACCCATACAATACGCACCACCCCGTGATGTTTTTCTCACTCCTACTAGTGAATTTAATGTAACACACACCCACACAATGCGCACCACCCCGCGATGTTTTTCAGAAAATTATCCTACATTGCCACTGCATGTTCCCTGTCCTCCCCATGCTGACCACCCCGCGGTGCTTTTCTCCATCCTACATTGCCACTCACTGCCTATCCTAATTCAGACCCTCCGATTCACACCACCCCGTGATGTTTTTCTCACTCCTACTAGTGAATGTAATGTAACACACACCCATACAATGCGCACCACCCCGTGATGTTTTTCTCACTCCTACTAGTGAATGTAATGTAACACACACCCATACAATGCGCACCACCCCGCGATGTTTTTCAGAAACCTATCCTACATTGCCACTGCATGTTCCCTGACCTCACCATGCTGACCACCGCGCGGTGCTTTTCTCCATCCTACATTGCCACTCACTGCCTATCCTAATTCAGACCCTCCGATTCACACCACGCCGTGATGTTTTTCTCCCTCCTACTAGTGAATGTAATGTAACACACACCCATACAATGCGCACCACCCCGTGATGTTTTTCAGAAAACTATTGTACATTGCCACTGCATGTTCCCTGACCTCCACATGCTGACCACCCCGCTGTGCTTTTCTCCATCCTACATTGCCACTCACTGCCTATCCTAATTCAGACCCTCCGATTCACACCACCCCGTGATGTTTTTCTCACTCCTACTAATGAATGTAATGTAACACACACCCATACAATGCGCACCACCCCATGATGTTTTTCAGAAACCTATCCTACATTGCCACTGCATGTTCCCTCACCTCCCCATGCTCACCAACCCGCGGTGCTTTTCTCCATCCCACATTTCCGCTCACTGCCTATCCTTATTCAGACCCTCCGATTCACACCACCCCGTGATGTTTTTCTCACTCCTACTAGTTAAAGTAATGTAACAGACACCCATACAATGCGCACCACCCCGTGATATTTTTCTCACTCCTAGTAGTGAATGTAATGTAACACACACCCATACAATGCGCACCACCGCGCGATGTTTTCCGGAAACCTATCCTACATTGCCACTGCATGTTCCCTGTCCTCCCCATGCTGACCACCCCGCGGTGGTTTTCTCCATCCTACATTGCCACTCACTGCCTATCCTAATTCAGACCCTCCGATTCACACCACCCCGTGATGTTTTTCTCACTCCTACTAGTGAATGTAATGTAACACACACCCATACAATGCCCACCACCCCGTGATGTTTTTCTCACTCCTACTAGTGAATATAATGTAACACACACCCATACAATGCGCACCACCCCGTGATGTTTTTCTCACTCCTACTAGTGAATGTAATGTAAGACACACCCATACAATGCGCACCACCCCGCAATGTTTTTCTCACTCCTACTAGTGAATGTAATGTAACACAAACCCATACAATGTGCACCAATACGCGATGTTTTTCAGAAACCTATCTTACATTGCCACTATATGTTCCCTGACCTCACCATGCTGACGACCCCACGGTGCTTTTCTCCAACCTACATTGCCACTCACTGCCTATCCTAATTCAGACCCTCCGATTCACACCACCCCGTGATGTTTTTCTCACTCCTACTAGTGAATGTAATGTAACACACACCCATACAATGCGCACCACCCCGTGATGTTTTTCTCACTCCTACTAGTGAATGTAATGTAACACACACCCATACAATGCGCACCACCCCGCGATGTTTTTCATTAACCTATCCTACATTGCCACTGCATGTTCCCTGTCCTCCCCATGCTGACCACCCCGCGGTGCTTTTCTCCATCCTACATTGCCACTCACTGCCTATCCTAAATCAGACCCTCCGATTCACACCACCCCGTGATGTTTTTCTCACTCCTACTAGTGAATGTAATGTAACACACACCCATACAATGCGCACCACCCCGTGATGTTTTTCTCACTCCTACTAGTGAATGTAATGTAACACACACCCATACAATATGCACCACCCCGTGATGTTTTTCTCACTCCTACTAGTGAATGTAATGTAACACACACCCATACAATGCGCACCACCCCGCGATGTTTTTCAGAAACCTATCCTACATTGCCACTGCATGTTCCCTGACCTCCCCATCCTGACCACCCCGCGGTGCTTTTCTCCATCCTACATTGCCACTCACTGCCTATCCTAATTCAGACCCTCTGATTCACACCACCCCGTGATGTTTTTCTCACTCCTACTAGTGAATGTAATGTAACACACACCCATACAATGCGCACCACCCGGCGATGTTTTTCAGAAACCTATCCTACATTGCCACTGCATGTTCCCTGACCTCCCCATGCTCACCAACCCGCGGTGCTTTTCTCCATCCCACATTGCCGCTCACTGCCTATCCTAATTCAGACCCTCCGATTCACACCACCCCGTGATGTTTTTCTCACTCCTACTAGTTAATGTAATGTAACAGACACCCATACAATGCGCACCACCCCGTGATGTTTTTCTCACTCCTACTAGTGAATGTAATGTAACACACACCCATACAATGCGCACCACCGCGCGATGTTTTTTGGAAACCTATCCTACATTGCCACTGCATGTTCCCTGTCCTCCCCATGCTGACCACCCCGCGGAGCTTTTCTCCATCCTACATTGCCACTCACTGCCTATCCTAATTCAGACCCTCCGATTCACACCACCCCGTGATGTTTTTCTCACTGCTACTAGTGAATGTAATGTAACACACACCCATACAATGCGCACCACCCCGTGATGTTTTTCTCACTCCTACTAGTGAATGTAATGTAACACACACCCACGCAATGCGCACCACCCCGCAATGTTTTTCAGAAAATTATCCTACATTGCCACTGCCTGTTCCCTGACCTCCCCATGCTGACCACCCCGCGGTGCTTTTCTCCATCCTAAATTGCCACTCACTGCCTATCCTAATTCAGACCCTACGATTCACACCACCCCGTGATGTTTTTCTCACTCCTACTAGTGAACGTAATGTAACACACACCCATACAATGCGCACCACCGCGCGATGTTTTTTGGAAACCTATCCTACATTGCCACTGCATGTTCCCTGTCCTCCCCATGCTAACCACCCCGCGGTGCTTTTCTCCCTCCTACATTGCCACTCACTGCCTATCCTAATTCAGACCCTCCGATTCACACCACCCCGTGATGTTTTTCTCACTCCTACTAGTGAATATAATGTAACACACACCCATACAATGCGCACCACCCCGTGATGTTTTTCTCACTCCTACTAGTGAATGTAATGTAACACACACCCATACAATGCGCACCACCCCGCGATGTTTTTCTCACTCCTACTAGTGAATGTAATGTAACACACACCCATACAATGCGCACCACCCCGCGATGTTTTTCATTAACCTATCCTACATTGCCACTGCATGTTCCCTGTCCTCCCCATGCTGACCACCCCGCGGTGCTTTTCTCCATCCTACATTGCCACTCACTGCCTATCCTAATTCAGACCCTCCGATTCACACCACCCCGTGATGTTTTTCTCACTCCTACTAGTGAATGTAATGTAACACACACCCATACAATGCGCACCACCCCGTGATGTTTTTCTCACTCCTACTAGTGAATGTAATGTAACACACACCCATACAATATGCACCACCCCGTGATGTTTTTCTCACTCCTACTAGTGAATGTAATGTAACTCACACCCATACAATGCGAACCACCCGGCGATGTTTTTCAGAAACCTATCCTACATTGCCACTGCATGTTCCCTGACCTCCCCATGCTCACCAACCCGCGGTGCTTTTCTCCATCCCACATTGCCGCTCACTGCCTATCCTAATTCAGACCCTCCGATTCACACCACCCCGTGATGTTTTTCTCACTCCTACTAGTTAATGTAATGTAACAGACACCCATACAATGCGCACCACCCCGTGATGTTTTTCTCACTCCTACTAGTGAATGTAATGTAACACACACCCATACAATGCGCACCACCGCGCGATGTTTTTTGGAAACCTATCCTACATTGCCACTGCATGTTCCCTGTCCTCCCCATGCTGACCACCCCGCGGTGCTTTTCTCCCTCCTACATTGCCACTCACTGCCTATCCTAATTCAGACCCTCCGATTCACACCACCCCGTGATGTTTTTCTCACTCCTACTAGTGAATGTAATGTAACACACACCCATACAATGCGCACCACCCCGTGATGTTTTTCTCACTCCTACTAGTGAATGTAATGTAACACACACCCATACAATACGCACCACCCCGTGATGTTTTTCTCACTCCTACTAGTGAATTTAATGTAACACACACCCACACAATGCGCACCACCCCGCGATGTTTTTCAGAAAATTATCCTACATTGCCACTGCCTGTTCCCTGACCTCCCCATGCTGACCACCCCGCGGTGCTTTTCTCCATCCTAAATTGCCACTCACTGCCTATCCTAATTCAGACCCTACGATTCACACCACCCCGTGATGTTTTTCTCACTCCTACTAGTGAATGTAATGTAACACACACCCATACAATGCGCACCACCCCGCGATGTTTTTCAGAAACCTATCCTACATTGCCACTGCATGTTCCCTGACCTCACCATGCTGACCACCGCGCGGTGCTTTTCTCCATCCTACATTGCCACTCACTGCCTATCCTAATTCAGACCCTCCGATTCACACCACGCCGTGATGTTTTTCTCCCTCCTACTAGTGAATGTAATGTAACACACACCCATACAATGCGCACCACCCCGTGATGTTTTTCAGAAAAGTATTGTACATTGCCACTGCATGTTCCCTGACCTCCACATGCTGACCACCCCGCTGTGCTTTTCTCCATCCTACATTGCCACTCACTGCCTATCCTAATTCAGACCCTCCGATTCACACCACCCCGTGATGTTTTTCTCACTCCTACTAATGAATGTAATGTAACACACACCCATACAATGCGCACCACCCCATGATGTTTTTCAGAAACCTATCCTACATTGCCACTGCATGTTCCCTCACCTCCCCATGCTCACCAACCCGCGGTGCTTTTCTCCATCCCACATTTCCGCTCACTGCCTATCCTTATTCAGACCCTCCGATTCACACCACCCCGTGATGTTTTTCTCACTCCTACTAGTTAAAGTAATGTAACAGACACCCATACAATGCGCACCACCCCGTGATATTTTTCTCACTCCTACTAGTGAATGTAATGTAACACACACCCATACAATGCGCACCACCGCGCGATGTTTTTCGGAAACCTATCCTACATTGCCACTGCATGTTCCCTGTCCTCCCCATGCTGACCACCCCGCGGTGGTTTTCTCCATCCTACATTGCCACTCACTGCCTATCCTAATTCAGACCCTCCGATTCACACCACCCCGTGATGTTTTTCTCACTCCTACTAGTGAATGTAATGTAACACACACCCATACAATGCCCACCACCCCGTGATGTTTTTCTCACTCCTACTAGTGAATGTAATGTAACACACACCCATACAATGCGCACCACCCCGTGATGTTTTTCTCACTCCTACTAGTGAATATAATGTAACACACACCCATACAATGCGCACTACACCGTGATGTTTTGCTCACTCCTACTAGTGAATGTAATGTAACACACACCCATACAATGCGCACCACCCCGCGATGTTTTTCTCACTCCTACTAGTGAATGTAATGTAACACAAACCCATACAATGTGCACCAATACGCGATGTTTTTCAGAAACCTATCTTACATTGCCACTACATGTTCCCTGACCTCACCATGCTGACCACCCCACGGTGCTTTTCTCCATCCTACATTGCCACTCACTGCCTATCCTAATTCAGACCCTCCGATTCACACCACCCCGTGATGTTTTTCTCACTCCTACTAGTGAATGTAATGTAACACACACCCATACAATGTGCACCACCCCGTGATGTTTTTCTCACTCCTACTAGTGAATGTAATGTAACACACACCCATACAATGCGCACCACCCCGCGATGTTTTTCATTAACCTATCCTACATTGCCACTGCATGTTCCCTGTCCTCCCCATGCTGACCACCCCGCGGTGCTTTTCTCCATCCTACATTGCCACTCACTGCCTATCCTAATTCAGACCCTCCGATTCACACCACCCCGTGATGTTTTTCTCACTCCTACCAGTGAATGTAATGTAACACACACCCATACAATGCGCACCACCCCGTGATGTTTTTTTCACTCCTACTAGTGAATGTAATGTAACACACACCCATACAATATGCACCACCCCGTGATGTTTTTCTCACTCCTACTAGTGAATGTAATGTAACACACACCCATACGATGCGCACCACCCCGCGATGTTTTTCAGAAACCTATCCTACATTGCCACTGCATGTTCCCTGACCTCCCCATCCTGACCACCCCGCGGTGCTTTTCTCCATCCTACATTGCCACTCACTGCCTATCCTAATTCAGACCCTCTGATTCACACCACCCCGTGATGTTTTTCTCACTCCTACTAGTGAATGTAATGTAACACACACCCATACAATGCGCACCACCCGGCGATGTTTTTCAGAATCCTATCCTATATTGCCACTGCATGTTCCCTGACCTCCCCATGCTCACCAACCCGCGGTGCTTTTCTCCATCCCACATTGCCGCTCACTGCCTATCCTAATTCAGACCCTCCGATTCACACCACCCCGTGATGTTTTTCTCACTCCTACTAGTTAATGTAATGTAACAGACACCCATACAATGCGCACCACCCCGTGATGTTTTTCTCACTCCTACTAGTGAATGTAATGTAACACACACCCATACAATGCGCACCACCGCGCGATGTTTTTTGGAAACCTATCCTACATTGCCACTGCATGTTCCCTGTCCTCCCCATGCTGACCACCCCGCGGTGCTTTTCTCCCTCCTACATTGCCACTCACTGCCTATCCTAATTCAGACCCTCCGATTCACACCACCCCGTGATGTTTTTCTCACTCCTACTAGTGAATGTAATGTAACACACACCCATACAATGCGCACCACCCCGTGATGTTTTTCTCACTCCTACTAGTGAATGTAATGTAACACACACCCATACAATACGCACCACCCCGTGATGTTTTTCTCACTCCTACTAGTGAATGTAATGTAACACACAAACACACAATGCGCACCACCCCGCGATGTTTTTCAGAAAATTATCCTACATTGCCACTGCCTGTTCCCTGACCTCCCCATGCTGACCACCCCGCGGTGCTTTTCTCCATCCTAAATTGCCACTCACTGCCTATCCTAATTCAGACCCTACGATTCACACCACCCCGTGATGTTTTTCTCACTCCTACTAGTGAATGTAATGTAACACACACCCATACAATGCGCACCACCCCGCGATGTTTTTCAGAAACCTATCCTACATTGCCACTGCATGTTCCCTGACCTCACCATGCTGACCACCGCGCGGTGCTTTTCTCCATCCTACATTGCCACTCACTGCCTATCCTAATTCAGACCCTCCGATTCACACCACGCCGTGATGTTTTTCTCCCTCCTACTAGTGAATGTAATGTAACACACATCCATACAATGCGCACCACCCCGTGATGTTTTTCAGAAAACTATCCTACATTGCCACTGCATGTTCCCTGACCTCCACATGCTGACCACCCCGCTGTGCTTTTCTCCATCCTACATTGCCACTCACTGCCTATCCTAATTCAGACCCTCCGATTCACACCACCCCGTGATGTTTTTCTCACTCCTACTAATGAATGTAATGTAACACACACCCATACAATGCGCACCACCCGGCGATGTTTTTCAGAAACCTATCCTACATTGCCACTGCATGTTCCCTCACCTCCCCATGCTCACCAACCCGCGGTGCTTTTCTCCATCCCACATTTCCGCTCACTGCCTATCCTTATTCAGACCCTCCGATTCACACCACCCCGTGATGTTTTTCTCACTCCTACTAGTTAAAGTAATGTAACAGACACCCATACAATGCGCACCACCCCGTGATATTTTTCTCACTCCTACTAGTGAATGTAATGTAACACACACCCATACAATGCGCACCACCGCGCGATGTTTTTCGGAAACCTATCCTACATTGCCACTGCATGTTCCCTGTCCTCCCCATGCTGACCACCCCGCGGTGCTTTTCTCCATCCTACATTGCCACTCACTGCCTATCCTAATTCAGACCCTCCGATTCACACCACCCCGTGATATTTTTCTCACTCCTACTAGTGAATGTAATGTAACACACACCCATACAATGCGCACCACCCCGTGATGTTTTTCTCACTCCTACTAGTGAATGTAATGTAACACACACCCACACAATGCGCACCACCCCGCGATGTTTTTCAGAAAATTATCCTACATTGCCACTGCCTGTTCCCTGACCTCCCCATGCTGACCACCCCGCGGTGCTTTTCTCCATCCTAAATTGCCACTCACTGCCTATCCTAATTCAGACCCTACGATTCACACCACCCCGTGATGTTTTTTCACTCCTACTAGTGAACGTAATGTAACACACACCCATACAATGCGCACCACCGCGCGATGTTTTTTGGAAACCTATCCTACATTGCCACTGCATGTTCCCTGTCCTCCCCATGCTAACCAACCCGCGGTGCTTTTCTCCCTCCTACATTGCCACTCACTGCCTATCCTAATTCAGACCCTCCGATTCACACCACCCCGTGATGTTTTTTCACTCCTACTAGTGAATGTAATGTAACACACACCCATACAATGCGCACCACCGCGTGATGTTTTTCTCACTCCTACTAGTGAATGTCATGTAACACACTCCCATACAATACGCACCATCCCGTGATGTTTTTCTCACTCCTACTAGTGAATGTAATGTAACACACACCCATACAATGCGCACCACCCCGCGGTGTTTTTCAGAAACCTATCCTACGTTGCCACTGCATGTTCCCTGACCTCCCCATGCTGACCACCCCACGGTGCTTTTCTCCATCCTACATTGCCACTCACTGCCTATACTAATTCAGACCCTCCGATTCACACCACCCCGTGATGTTTTTCTCACTCCTACTAGTGAATGTAATGTAACACACACCCATACAATGCGCACCACCCCGTGATGTTTTTCTCACTCCTACTAGTGAATGTAATGTAACACAAATCCATACAATGCGCACCACCCCGCGGTGTTTTTCGGAAACCTATCCTACATTGCCACTGCCTGTTCCCTGACCTCCCCATGCTGACCACCCCGCGGTGCTTTTCTCCATCCTAAATTGCCACTCACTGCCTATCCTAATTCAGACCCTACGATTCACACCACCCCGTGATGTTTTTCTCACTCCTACTAGTGAATGTAATGTAACACACACCCATACAATGCGCACCACCCCGCGATGTTTTTCAGAAACCTATCCTAGATTGCCACTGCATGTTCCCTGACCTCACCATGCTGACCACCGCGCGGTGCTTTTCTCCATCCTACATTGCCACTCACTGCCTATCCTAATTCAGACCCTCCGATTCACACCACGCCGTGATGTTTTTCTCCCTCCTACTAGTGAATGTAATGTAACACACACCCATAAAATGCGCACCACCCCGTGATGTTTTTCAGAAAACTATCCTACATTGCCACTGCATGTTCCCTGACCTCCACATGCTGACCACCCCGCTGTGCTTTTCTCCATCCTACATTGCCACTCACTGCCTATCCTAATTCAGACCCTCCGATTCACACCACCCCGTGATGTTTTTCTCACTCCTACTAATGAATGTAATGTAACACACACCCATACAATGCGCACCACCCCATGATGTTTTTCAGAAACCTATCCTACATTGCAACTGCATGTTCCCTGACCTCCCCATGCTCACCAACCCGCGGTGCTTTTCTCCATCTCACATTTCCGCTCACTGCCTATCCTTATTCAGACCCTCCGATTCACACCACCCCGTGATGTTTTTCTCACTCCTACTAGTTAAAGTAATGTAACAGACACCCATACAATGCGCACCACCCCGTGATGTTTTTCTCACTCCTACTAGTGAATGTAATGTAACACACACCCATACAATACGCACCACCCCGTGATGTTTTTCTCACTCCTACTAGTGAATGTAATGTAACACACACCCATACAGTGCGCACCACCCCGTGATGTTTTTCTCACTCCTACTAGTGAATGTAATGTAACACACACCCATACAATGCGCACCATCCCGTGATGTTTTTCTCACTTCTACTAGCGAATGTAATGTAACACACACCCATACAATGCGCACCACCCCGCGATGTTTATCAGAAACCTATCCTACATTGCCACTGCATGTTCCCTGACCTCCCCATGCTGACCACCCCACGGTGCTTTTCTCCATCCTACATTGCCACTCACTGCCTATACTAATTCAGACCCTCCGATTCACACCACCCCGTTATGTTTTTCTCACTCCTACTAGTGAATGTAATGTAACACACACCCATACAATGCGCACCACCCCGTGATGTTTTTCTCACTCCTACTAGTGAATGTAATGTAACACACACCCATACAATGCGCAACACCCCGCGATGTTTTTCGGAAACCTAACCTACATTGCCACTACATGTTACCTGTCCTCCCCATGCTGACCACCCCGCGGTGCTTTTCTCCATCCTACATTGCCACTTACTGCCTATCCTAATTCAGACCCTCCGATTCACACCACCCCGTGATGTTTTTCTCACTCCTACTAGTGAATGTAATGTAACACACACCCATACAATGCGCACCACTCCGTGATGTTTTTCTCACTCCTAATAGTGAATGTAATGTAACATACACCCATACAATACTCACCACCCCGTGATGTTTTTCTCACTCCTACTAGTGAATGTAATGTAACACACACCCATACAATGCGCACCACCCCGCGATGTGTTTCAGAAACCTTTCCTACATTGCCACTGCATGTTCCCAGACCTCCCCATCCTGACCACCCCTCGGTGCTTTTATCCATCCTACATTGCCACTCACTGCCTATCCTAATTCAGACCCTAGGATTCACACCACCCCGTGATGTTTTTCTCACTCCTACTAGTGAATGTAATATAACACACACCCATACAATGCGCACCGCCCCGCGATGTTTTTCAGAAACCTATCCTACATTGCCACTGCATGTTCCCTGACCTCCCCACGCTCACCACCCCGCGGTGCTATTCTCCATCCCACATTGCCACTCACCGCCTATCCTAATTCAGACCCTCCGATTCACACCACCCCTTGATGTTTTTCTCACTCCTACTAGTTAATGTAATGTAACACACACCCATACAATGCGCACCACCCCATGATGTTTTTCTCACTCCTACTAGTGAACGTAATGTAACACACACCCACACAATGCGCACCACCCCGCGATGTTTTTCAGAAACCTATCCTACATTGCCACTGCATGTTCCCTGACTTCCCCATGCTGACCACCGCGCGGTGCTTTTCTCCATCCTACATTGCCACGCACTGCCTATCCTAATTCAGACCCTCTGATTCACACCACCCCGTGATGTTTTTCTCACTCCTACTAGTGAATGTAATGTAACACACACCCATACAATGAGCACCACCCCGTGATGTTTTTCTCACTCCTACTAGTGAATGTAATGTAACACACACCCATACAATACTTACCACCCCGTGATGTTTTTCTCACTCCTACTAGTGAATGTAATGTAACACACACACATACAATGCGCACCACCCCGCGATGTTTTTCAGAAACCTATCCTACATTGCCACTGCATGTTCCCTGACCTCCCCATGCTGACCACCCCGCGGTGCTTTTCTCCATCCTACATTGCCACTCACTGCCTATCCTAATTCAGACCCTCCGATTCACACCACGCCGCGATGTTTTTCTCACTCCTACTAGTGAATGTAATTTAACACACACCCATACATAGCGCACCACCACGCGATATTTTTCAGAAACCTATCCTACATTGCCACTGCATGTTCCCTGACCTCTCCATGCTGACCACCCCGCGGTGCTTTTCTCCATCCTACATTGCCACTCACTGCCTATCCTAATTCAGACCCTCCGATTCACACCACCCCGTGATGTTTTTCTCACTCCTACTAGTGAATATAATGTAACACACACCCATACAATGCGCACCACCCCGTGATGTTTTTCTCACTCCTACTAGTGAATGTAATGTAACACACACCCATACAATGCGCACCACCCCGCGATGTTTTTCTCACTCCTACTAGTGAATGTAATGTAACACAAACCCATACAATGTGCACCAATACGTGATGTTTTTCAGAAACCTATCCTACATTGCCACAACATGTTCCCTGACCTCACCATGCTGACCACCCCACGGTGCTTTTCTCCATCCTACATTGCCACTCACTGCCTATCCTAATTCAGACCCTCCGATTCACACCACCCCGTGATGTTTTTCTCACTCCAACTAGTGAATGTAATGTAACACACACCCATACAATGCGCACCAACCCGTGATGTTTTTCTCACTCCTACTAGTGAATGTAATGTAACACACACCCATACAATGCGCACCACCCCGCGATGTTTTTCATTAACCTATCCTACATTGCCACTGCATGTTCCCTGTCCTCCCCATGCTGACCACCCCGCGGTGCTTTTCTCCATCCTACATTGCCACTCACTGCCTATCCTAATTCAGACCCTCCGATTCACACCACCCCGTGATGTTTTTCTCACTCCTACTAGTGAATGTAATGTAACACACACCCATACAATGCGCACCACCCCGTGATGTTTTTCTCACTCCTACTAGTGAATGTAATGTAACACACACCCATACAATATGCACCACCCCGTGATGTTTTTCTCACTCCTACTAGTGAATGTAATGTAACACACACCCATACAATGCGCACCACCCCGCGATGTTTTTCAGAAACCTATCCTACATTGCCACTGCATGTTCCCTGACCTCCCCATCCTGACCACCCCGCGGTGCTTTTCTCCATCCTACATTGCCACTCACTGCCTATCCTAATTCAGACCCTCTGATTCACACCACCCCGTGATGTTTTTCTCACTCCTACTAGTGAATGTAATGTAACACACACCCATACAATGCGCACCACCCAGCGATGTTTTTCAGAAACCTATCCTACATTGCCACTGCATGTTCCCTGACCTCCCCATGCTCACCAACCCGCGGTGCTTTTCTCCATCCCACATTGCCGCTCACTGCCTATCCTAATTCAGACCCTCCGATTCACACCACCCCGTGATGTTATTCTCACTCCTACTAGTTAATGTAATGTAACAGACACCCATACAATGCGCACCACCCCGTGATGTTTTTCTCACTCCTACTAGTGAATGTAATGTAACACACACCCATACAATGCGCACCACCGCGCGATGTTTTTTGGAAACCTATCCTACATTGCCACTGCATGTTCCCTGTCCTCCCCATGCTGACCACCCCGCGGTGCTTTTCTCCCTCCTACATTGCCACTCACTGCCTATCCTAATTCAGACCCTCCGATTCACACCACCCCGTGATGTTTTTCTCACTCCTACTAGTGAATGTAATGTAACACACACCCATACAATGCGCACCACCCCGTGATGTTTTTCTCACTCCTACTAGTGAATGTAATGTAACACACACCCATACAATATGCACCACCCCGTGATGTTTTTCTCACTCCTACTAGTGAATGTAATGTAACACACACCCACACAATGCGCACCACCCCGCGATGTTTTTCAGAAACCTATCCTAGATTGCCACTGCATGTTCCCTGACCTCACCATGCTGACCACCGCGCGGTGCTTTTCTCCATCCTACATTGCCACTCACTGCCTATCCTAATTCAGACCCTCCGATTCACACCACGCCGTGATGTTTTTCTCCCTCCTACTAGTGAATGTAATGTAACACACACCCATAAAATGCGCACCACCCCGTGATGTTTTTCAGAAAACTATCCTACATTGCCACTGCATGTTCCCTGACCTCCACATGCTGACCACCCCGCTGTGCTTTTCTCCATCCTACATTGCCACTCACTGCCTATCCTAATTCAGACCCTCCGATTCACACCACCCCGTGATGTTTTTCTCACTCCTACTAATGAATGTAATGTAACACACACCCATACAATGCGCACCACCCCATGATGTTTTTCAGAAACCTATCCTACATTGCAACTGCATGTTCCCTGACCTCCCCATGCTCACCAACCCGCGGTGCTTTTCTCCATCTCACATTTCCGCTCACTGCCTATCCTTATTCAGACCCTCCGATTCACACCACCCCGTGATGTTTTTCTCACTCCTACTAGTTAAAGTAATGTAACAGACACCCATACAATGCGCACCACCCCGTGATGTTTTTCTCACTCCTACTAGTGAATGTAATGTAACACACACCCATACAATACGCACCACCCCGTGATGTTTTTCTCACTCCTACTAGTGAATGTAATGTAACACACACCCATACAGTGCGCACCACCCCGTGATGTTTTTCTCACTCCTACTAGTGAATGTAATGTAACACACACCCATACAATGCGCACCATCCCGTGATGTTTTTCTCACTTCTACTAGCGAATGTAATGTAACACACACCCATACAATGCGCACCACCCCGCGATGTTTATCAGAAACCTATCCTACATTGCCACTGCATGTTCCCTGACCTCCCCATGCTGACCACCCCACGGTGCTTTTCTCCATCCTACATTGCCACTCACTGCCTATACTAATTCAGACCCTCCGATTCACACCACCCCGTTATGTTTTTCTCACTCCTACTAGTGAATGTAATGTAACACACACCCATACAATGCGCACCACCCCGTGATGTTTTTCTCACTCCTACTAGTGAATGTAATGTAACACACACCCATACAATGCGCAACACCCCGCGATGTTTTTCGGAAACCTAACCTACATTGCCACTACATGTTACCTGTCCTCCCCATGCTGACCACCCCGCGGTGCTTTTCTCCATCCTACATTGCCACTTACTGCCTATCCTAATTCAGACCCTCCGATTCACACCACCCCGTGATGTTTTTCTCACTCCTACTAGTGAATGTAATGTAACACACACCCATACAATGCGCACCACTCCGTGATGTTTTTCTCACTCCTAATAGTGAATGTAATGTAACATACACCCATACAATACTCACCACCCCGTGATGTTTTTCTCACTCCTACTAGTGAATGTAATGTAACACACACCCATACAATGCGCACCACCCCGCGATGTGTTTCAGAAACCTTTCCTACATTGCCACTGCATGTTCCCAGACCTCCCCATCCTGACCACCCCTCGGTGCTTTTATCCATCCTACATTGCCACTCACTGCCTATCCTAATTCAGACCCTAGGAGTCACACCACCCCGTGATGTTTTTCTCACTCCTACTAGTGAATGTAATATAACACACACCCATACAATGCGCACCGCCCCGCGATGTTTTTCAGAAACCTATCCTACATTGCCACTGCATGTTCCCTGACCTCCCCACGCTCACCACCCCGCGGTGCTATTCTCCATCCCACATTGCCACTCACCGCCTATCCTAATTCAGACCCTCCGATTCACACCACCCCTTGATGTTTTTCTCACTCCTACTAGTTAATGTAACGTAACACACACCCATACAATGCGCACCACCCCATGATGTTTTTCTCACTCCTACTAGTGAACGTAATGTAACACACACCCACACAATGCGCACCACCCCGCGATGTTTTTCAGAAACCTATCCTACATTGCCACTGCATGTTCCCTGACTTCCCCATGCTGACCACCGCGCGGTGCTTTTCTCCATCCTACATTGCCACGCACTGCCTATCCTAATTCAGACCCTCTGATTCACACCACCCCGTGATGTTTTTCTCACTCCTACTAGTGAATGTAATGTAACACACACCCATACAATGAGCACCACCCCGTGATGTTTTTCTCACTCCTACTAGTGAATGTAATGTAACACACACCCATACAATACTTACCACCCCGTGATGTTTTTCTCACTCCTACTAGTGAATGTAATGTAACACACACACATACAATGCGCACCACCCCGCGATGTTTTTCAGAAACCTATCCTACATTGCCACTGCATGTTCCCTGACCTCCCCATGCTGACCACCCCGCGGTGCTTTTCTACATCCTACATTGCCACTCACTGCCTATCCTAATTCAGACCCTCCGATTCACACCACGCCGCGATGTTTTTCTCACTCCTACTAGTGAATGTAATTTAACACACACCCATACATAGCGCACCACCACGCGATATTTTTCAGAAACCTATCCTACATTGCCACTGCATGTTCCCTGACCTCTCCATGCTGACCACCCCGCGGTGCTTTTCTCCATCCTACATTGCCACTCACTGCCTATCCTAATTCAGACCCTCCGATTCACACCACCCCGTGATGTTTTTCTCACTCCTACTAGTGAATATAATGTAACACACACCCATACAATGCGCACCACCCCGTGATGTTTTTCTCACTCCTACTAGTGAATGTAATGTAACACACACCCATACAATGCGCACCACCCCGCGATGTTTTTCTCACTCCTACTAGTGAATGTAATGTAACACAAACCCATACAATGTGCACCAATACGTGATGTTTTTCAGAAACCTATCCTACATTGCCACAACATGTTCCCTGACCTCACCATGCTGACCACCCCACGGTGCTTTTCTCCATCCTACATTGCCACTCACTGCCTATCCTAATTCAGACCCTCCGATTCACACCACCCCGTGATGTTTTTCTCACTCCAACTAGTGAATGTAATGTAACACACACCCATACAATGCGCACCAACCCGTGATGTTTTTCTCACTCCTACTAGTGAATGTAATGTAACACACACCCATACAATGCGCACCACCCCGCGATGTTTTTCATTAACCTATCCTACATTGCCACTGCATGTTCCCTGTCCTCCCCATGCTGACCACCCCGCGGTGCTTTTCTCCATCCTACATTGCCACTCACTGCCTATCCTAATTCAGACCCTCCGATTCACACCACCCCGTGATGTTTTTCTCACTCCTACTAGTGAATGTAATGTAACACACACCCATACAATGCGCACCACCCCGTGATGTTTTTCTCACTCCTACTAGTGAATGTAATGTAACACACACCCATACAATATGCACCACCCCGTGATGTTTTTCTCACTCCTACTAGTGAATGTAATGTAACACACACCCATACAATGCGCACCACCCCGCGATGTTTTTCAGAAACCTATCCTACATTGCCACTGCATGTTCCCTGACCTCCCCATCCTGACCACCCCGCGGTGCT
The DNA here is from genome assembly GCF_034190915.1 of Cavia porcellus. Classification (NCBI taxonomy): domain Eukaryota; kingdom Metazoa; phylum Chordata; class Mammalia; order Rodentia; family Caviidae; genus Cavia; species Cavia porcellus. Next base: position 1,029,036 of record NW_026947589.1, read on the forward strand.
TTTCTCCATCCTACATTGCCACTCACTGCCTATCCTAATTCAGACCCTCTGATTCACACCACCCCGTGATGTTTTTCTCACTCCTACTAGTGAATGTAATGTAACACACACCCATACAATGCGCACCACCCAGCGATGTTTTTCAGAAACCTATCCTACATTGCCACTGCATGTTCCCTGACCTCCCCATGCTCACCAACCCGCGGTGCTTTTCTCCATCCCACATTGCCGCTCACTGCCTATCCTAATTCAGACCCTCCGATTCACACCACCCCGTGATGTTATTCTCACTCCTACTAGTTAATGTAATGTAACAGACACCCATACAATGCGCACCACCCCGTGATGTTTTTCTCACTCCTACTAGTGAATGTAATGTAACACACACCCATACAATGCGCACCACCGCGCGATGTTTTTTGGAAACCTATCCTACATTGCCACTGCATGTTCCCTGTCCTCCCCATGCTGACCACCCCGCGGTGCTTTTCTCCCTCCTACATTGCCACTCACTGCCTATCCTAATTCAGACCCTCCGATTCACACCACCCCGTGATGTTTTTCTCACTCCTACTAGTGAATGTAATGTAACACACACCCATACAATGCGCACCACCCCGTGATGTTTTTCTCACTCCTACTAGTGAATGTAATGTAACACACACCCATACAATATGCACCACCCCGTGATGTTTTTCTCACTCCTACTAGTGAATGTAATGTAACACACACCCACACAATGCGCACCACCCCGCGATGTTTTTCAGAAAATTATCCTACATTGCCACTGCCTGTTCCCTGACCTCCCCATGCTGACCACCCCGCGGTGCTTTTCTCCATCCTAAATTGCCACTCACTGCCTATCCTAATTCAGACCCTACGATTCACACCACCCCGTGATGTTTTTCTCACTCCTACTAGTGAATGTAATGTAACACACACCCATACAATGCGCACCACCCCGCGATGTTTTTCAGAAACCTATCCTACATTGCCACTGCATGTTCCCTGACCTCACCATGCTGACCACCGCGCGGTGCTTTTCTCCATCCTACATTGCCACTCACTGCCTATCCTAATTCAGACCCTCCGATTCACATCACGCCGTGATGTTTTTCTCCCTCCTACTAGTGAATGTAATGTAACACACACCCATACAATGCGCACCACCCCGTGATGTTTTTCAGAAAACTATCCTACATTGCCACTGCATGTTCCCTGACCTCCACATGCTGACCAGCCCGCTGTGCTTTTCTCCATCCTACATTGCCACTCACTGCCTATCCTAATTCAGACCCTCCGATTCACACCACCCCGTGATGTTTTTCTCACTCCTACTAATGAATGTAATGTAACACACACCCATACAATGCGCACCACCACATGATGTTTTTCAGAAACCTATCCTACATTGCCACTGCATGTTCCCTCACCTCCCCATGCTCACCAACCCGCGGTGCTTTTCTCCATCCCACATTTCCGCTCACTGCCTATCCTTATTCAGACCCTCCGATTCACACCACCCCGTGATGTTTTTCTCACTCCTACTAGTTAAAGTAATGTAACAGACACCCATACAATGCGCACCACCCCGTGATATTTTTCTCACTCCTACTATTGAATGTAATGTAACACACACCCATACAATGCGCACCACCGCGCGATGTTTTTCGGAAACCTATCCTACATTGCCACTGCATGTTCCCTGTCCTCCCCATGCTGACCACCCCGCGGTGGTTTTCTCCATCCTACATTGCCACTCACTGCCTATCCTAATTCAGACCCTCCGATTCACACCACCCCGTGATGTTTTTCTCACTCCTACTAGTGAATGTAATGTAACACACACCCATACAATGCGCACCACCCCGTGATGTTTTTCTCACTCCTACTAGTGAATGTAATGTAACACACACCCATACAATGCGCACCACCCCGTGATGTTTTTCTCACTCCTACTAGTGAATGTAATGTAACACACACCCATACAATGCGCACCACCCCGCGATGTTTTTCTCACTCCTACTAGTGAATGTAATGTAACACAAACCCATACAATGTGCACCAATACGCGATGTTTTTCAGAAACCTATCCTACATTGCCACTACATGTTCCCTGACCTCACCATGCTGACCACCACACGGTGCTTTTCTCCATCCTACATTGCCACTCACTGCCTATCCTAATTCAGACCCTCCGATTCACACCACCCCGTGATGTTTTTCTCACTCCTACTAGTGAATGTAATGTAACACACACCCATACAATGCGCACCACCCCGTGATGTTTTTCTCACTCCTACTAGTGAATGTAATGTAACACACACCCATACAATGCGCACCACCCCGCGATGTTTTTCATTAACATATCCTACATTGCCACTGCATGTTCCCTGTCCTCCCCATGCTGACCACCCCGCGGTGCTTTTCTCCATCCTACATTGCCACTCACTGCCTATCCTAATTCAGACCCTCCGATTCACTCCACCCCGTGATGTTTTTCTCACTCCTACTAGTGAATGTAATGTAACACACACCCATACAATGCGCACCACCCCGTGATGTTTTTCTCACTCCTACTAGTGAATGTAATGTAACACACACCCATACAATATGCACCACCCCGTGATGTTTTTCTCACTCCTACTAGTGAATGTAATGTAACACACACCCATACAATGCGCACCACCCCGCGATGTTTTTCAGAAACCTATCCTACATTGCCACTGCATGTTCCCTGACCTCCCCATCCTGACCACCCCGCGGTGCTTTTCTCCATCCTACATTGCCACTCACTGCCTATCCTAATTCAGACCCTCTGATTCACACCACCCCGTGATGTTTTTCTCACTCCTACTAGTGAATGTAATGTAACACACACCCATACAATGCGCACCCCCCGGCGATGTTTTTCAGAAACCTATCCTACATTGCCACTGCATGTTCCCTGACCTCCCCATGCTCACCAACCCGCGGTGCTTTTCTCCATCCCACATTGCCGCTCACTGCCTGTCCTAATTCAGACCCTCCGATTCACACCACCCCGTGATGTTTTTCTCACTCCTACTAGTTAATGTAATGTAACAGACACCCATACAATGCGCACCACCCCGTGATGTTTTTCTCACTCCTACTAGTGAATGTAATGTAACACACACCCATACAATGCGCACCACCGCGCGATGTTTTTTGGAAACCTATCCTACATTGCCACTGCATGTTCCCTGTCCTCCCCATGCTGACCACCCCGCGGTGCTTTTCTCCCTCCTACATTGCCACTCACTGCCTATCCTAATTCAGACCCTCCGATTCACACCACCCCGTGATGTTTTTCTCACTCCTACTAGTGAATGTAATGTAACAGACACCCATACAATGCGCACCACCCCGTGATGTTTTTCTCACTCCTACTAGTGAATGTAATGTAACACACACCCATACAATACGCACCACCCCGTGATGTTTTTCTCACTCCTACTAGTGAATGTAATGTAACACACACCCACACAATGCGCACCACCCCGCGATGTTTTTCAGAAAATTATCCTACATTGCCACTGCCTGTTCCCTGACCTCCCCATGCTGACCACCCCGCGGTGCTTTTCTCCATCCTAAATTGCCACTCACTGCCTATCCTAATTCAGACCCTACGATTCACACCACCCCGTGATGTTTTTTCACTCCTACTAGTGAACGTAATGTAACACACACCCATACAATGCGCACCACCGCGCGATGTTTTTTGGAAACCTATCCTACATTGCCACTGCATGTTCCCTGTCCTCCCCATGCTAACCAACCCGCGGTGCTTTTCTCCCTCCTACATTGCCACTCACTGCCTATCCTAATTCAGACCCTCCGATTCACACCACCCCGTGATGTTTTTTCACTCCTACTAGTGAATGTAATGTAACACACACCCATACAATGCGCACCACCGCGTGATGTTTTTCTCACTCCTACTAGTGAATGTCATGTAACACACTCCCATACAATACGCACCATCCCGTGATGTTTTTCTCACTCCTACTAGTGAATGTAATGTAACACACACCCATACAATGCGCACCACCCCGCGGTGTTTTTCAGAAACCTATCCTACGTTGCCACTGCATGTTCCCTGACCTCCCCATGCTGACCACCCCACGGTGCTTTTCTCCATCCTACATTGCCACTCACTGCCTATACTAATTCAGACCCTCCGATTCACACCACCCCGTGATGTTTTTCTCACTCCTACTAGTGAATGTAATGTAACACACACCCATACAATGCGCACCACCCCGTGATGTTTTTCTCACTCCTACTAGTGAATGTAATGTAACACAAATCCATACAATGCGCACCACCCCGCGGTGTTTTTCGGAAACCTATCCTACATTGCCACTGCCTGTTCCCTGACCTCCCCATGCTGACCACCCCGCGGTGCTTTTCTCCATCCTAAATTGCCACTCACTGCCTATCCTAATTCAGACCCTACGATTCACACCACCCCGTGATGTTTTTCTCACTCCTACTAGTGAATGTAATGTAACACACACCCATACAATGCCCACCACGCCGTGATGTTTTTCTCACTCCTACTAGTGAATGTAATGTAACACACACCCATACAATGCGCACCACCCCGCGATGTTTTTCAAATACCTATCCTACATGGCCACTGCATGTTCCCTGACCTCCCCATGCTGACCACACCGCGGTGCTTTTCTCCATCCTACATTGCCACTCACTGCCTATCCTAATTCAGACCCTCCGATTCACAGCACCCCGTGATGTTTTTTTCACTCCTACTAGTGAATGTAATGTAACACACACCCATACAATGCGCACCACCCCGTGATGTTTTTCTCACTCCTACTAGTGATTGTAATGTAACACACACCCATACAATGCGAACCACCCCGTGATGTTTTTCAGAAACCTATCCTACATTGCCACTGCATGTTCCCTGACCTCACCATGCTGACCACCGCGCGGTGCTTTTCTCCATCCTACATTGCCACTCACTGCCTATCCTAATTCAGACCCTCCGATTCACACCACGCCGTGATGTTTTTCTCCCTCCTACTAGTGAATGTAATGTAACACACACCCATACAATGCGCACCACCCCGTGATGTTTTTCAGAAAACTATCCTACATTGCCACTGCATGTTCCCTGACTTCCACATGCTGACCACCCCGCTGTGCTTTTCTCCATCCTACATTGCCACTCACTGCCTATCCTAATTCAGACCCTCCGATTCACACCACCCCGTGATGTTTTTCTCACTCCTACTAATGAATGTAATGTAACACACACCCATACAATGCGCACCACCCCATGATGTTTTTCAGAAACCTATCCTACATTGCCACTGCATGTTCCCTCACCTCCCCATGCTCACCAACCCGCGGTGCTTTTCTCCATCCCACATTTCCGCTCACTGCCTATCCTTATTCAGACCCTCCGATTCACACCACCCCGTGATGTATTCTCACTCCTATTAGTTAAAGTAATGTAACAGACACCCATACAATGCGCACCACCCCGTGATATTTTTCTCACTCCTACTAGTGAATGTAATGTAACACACACCCATACAATGCGCACCACCGTGCGATGTTTTTCGGAAACCTATCCTACATTGCCACTGCATGTTCCCTGTCCTCCCCATGCTGACCACCCCGCGGTGCTTTTCTCCATCCTACATTGCCACTCACTGCCTATCCTAATTCAGACCCTCCGATTCACACCACCCCGTGATGTTTTTCTCACTCCTACTAGTGAATGTAATGTAACACACACCCATACAATGCGCACCACCCCGTGATGTTTTTCTCACTCCTACTAGTGAATGTAATGTAACACACACCCACACAATGCGCACCACCCCGCGATGTTTTTCAGAAAATTATCCTACATTGCCACTGCCTGTTCCCTGACCTCCCCATGCTGACCACCCCGCTGTGCTTTTCTCCATCCTAAATTGCCACTCACTGCCTATCCTAATTCAGACCCTACGATTCACACCACCCCGTGATGTTTTTCTCACTCCTACTAGTGAATGTAATGTGACACACACCCATACAATGCGCACCACCCCGCGATGTTTTTCAGAAACCTATCCTACATTGCCACTGCATGTTCCCTGACCTCACCATGCTGACCACCGCGCGGTGCTTTTCTCCATCCTACATTGCCACTCACTGCCTATCCTAATTCAGACCCTCCGATTCACACCACGCCGTGATGTTTTTCTCCCTCCTACTAGTGAATGTAATGTAACACACACCCATACAATGCGCACCACCCCGTGATGTTTTTCAGAAATCTATCCTACATTGCCACTGCATGTTCCCTGACCTCCACATGCTGACCACCCCGCTGTGCTTTTCTCCATCCTACATTGCCACTCACTGCCTATCCTAATTCAGACCCTCCGATTCACACCACCCCGTGATGTTTTTCTCACTCCTACTAATGAATGTAATGTAACACACACCCATACAATGCGCACCACCCCATGATGTTTTTCAGAAACCTATCCTACATTGCCACTGCATGTTCCCTGACCTCCCCATGCTCACCAACCCGCGGTGCTTTTCTCCATCCCACATTTCCGCTCACTGCCTATCCTTATTCAGACCCTCCGATTCACACCACCCCGTGATGTTTTTCTCACTCCTACTAGTTAAAGTAATGTAACAGACACCCATACAATGCGCACCACCCCGTGATATTTTTCTCACTCCTACTAGTGAATGTAATGTAACACACACCCATACAATGCGCACCACCGCGCGATGTTTTTCGGAAACCTATCCTACATTGCCACTGCATGTTCCCTGTCCTCCCCATGCTGACCACCCCGCGGTGCTTTTCTCCATCCTACATTGCCACTCACTGCCTATCCTAATTCAGACCCTCCAATTCACACCACCCCGTGATGTTTTTCTCACTCCTACTAGTGAATGTAATGTAACACACACCCATACAATGCGCACCACCCCGTGATGTTTTTCTCACTCCTACTAGTGAATGTAATGTAACACACACCCATACAATACGCATCACCCCGTGATGTTTTTCTCACTCCTACTGGTGAATGTAATGTAACACACACCCATAAAATGCGAACCACCCCGTGATGTTTTTCTCACTCCTACTAGTGAATGTAATGTAACACACACCCATACAATGCGCACCACCCCGTGATGTTTTTCTCACTCCTACTAGTGAATGTAATGTAACACACACCCATACAATGCGCACCACCCCGCGATGTTTTTCGGAAACCTAACCTAGATTGCCACTGCATGTTCCCTGTCATCCCCATGCTGACCACCCCGCGGTGCTTTTCTCCATCCTACATTGCCACTTACTGCCTATCCTAATTCAGACCCTCCGATTCACACCACCCCGTGATGTTTTTCTCACTGCTACTAGTGAATGTAATGTAACACACACCCATACAATGCGCACCACCCTGCGATGTTTTTCAGAAACCTATCCTACATTGCCACTGCATGTTCCCTGACCTCCCCATGCTGACCACCCCGCGGTGCTTTTCTCCATCCTACATTGCCACTCACTGCCTATCTTAATTCAGACCCTCCGATTCACACCACGCCGTGATGTTTTTCTTACTCCTACTAGTGAATGTAATGTAACACACACCTATACAATTCGCACCACCCCGTGATGTTTTTCAGAAAACTATCCTACATTGCCACTGCATGTTCCCTGAGCTCCACATGCTGACAACCCCGCTGTGCTTTTCTCCATCCTACATTGCCACTCACTGCCTATCCTAATTCAGACCCTCCGATTCACACCACCCCGTGATGTTTTTCTCACTCCTACTAGTGAATGTAATGTAACACACACGCATACATTGCGCACCACTCGTGATGTTTTTCTCACTCCTACTCGTGAATGTAATGTAACACACACCCATACAATGCGCACCACCCCACGATGTTTTTCAAATACCTATCCTACATTGCCAATGCATGTTCCCTGACCTCCACATGCTGACCACCCCGCGGTGCTTTTCTCCATCCTACATTGCCACTCACTGCCTATCCTAATTCAGACCCTCCGATTCACACCACCCCGTGATGTTTTTCTCACTCCTACTAGTGAATGTAATGTAACACACACCCATACAATGCGCACCACTCCGTGATGTTTTTCTCACTCCTACTAGTGAATGTAATGTAACATACACCCATAGAATCCTCACCACCCCGTGATGTTTTTCTCACTCCTACTGTTGAATGTAATGTAACACACACCCATACAATGCGCACCACCCCGCGATGTGTTTCAGAAACCTTTCCTACATTGCCACTGCATGTTCCCTGACCTCCCCATCCTGACCACCCCTCGGTGCTTTTATCCATCCTACATTGCCACTCACTGCCTATCCTAATTCAGACCCTAGGATTCACACCACCCCGTGATGTTTTTCTCACTCGTACTAGTGAATGTAATATAACACACACCCATACAATGCGCACCACCCCGCGATGTTTTTCAGAAACCTATCCTACATTGCCACTGCATGTTCCCTGACCTCCCCATGCTCACCACACCGCGGTGCTTTTCTCCATCCCACATTGCCACTCACCGCCTATCCTAATTCAGACCCTCCGATTCACACCACCCCTTGATGTTTTTCTCACTCCTACTAGTTAATGTAACGTAACACACACCCATACAATGCGCACCACCCCGTGATGTTTTTCTCACTCCTACTAGTGAACGTAATGTAACACACACCCACACAATGCGTACCACCCCGCGATGTTTTTCAGAAACCTATCCTACATTGCCACTGCATGTTCCCTGACCTCCCCATGCTGACCACCGCGCGGTGCTTTTCTCCATCCTACATTGCCACGCACTGCCTATCCTAATTCAGACCCTCCGATTCACACCACCCCGTGCTGTTTTTCTCACTCCTACTAGTGAATGTAATGTAACACACACCCATACAATGAGCACCACCCCGTGATGTTTTTCTCACTCCTACTAGTGAATGTAATGTAACACACACCCATACAATACTTACCACCCCGTGATGTTTTTCTCACTCCTACTAGTGAATGTAATGTAACACACACACATACAATGCGCACCACCCCGCGATGTTTTTCAGAAACCTATCCTACATTGCCACTGCATGTTCCCTGACCTCCCCATGCTGAACACCCCGCGGTGCTTTTCTCCATCCTACATTGCCACTCACTGCCTATCCTAATTCAGACCCTCCGATTCACACCACGCCGCGATGTTTTTCTCACTCCTACTAGTGAATGTAATTTAACACACACCCATACATAGCGCACCACCACGCGATATTTTTCAGAAACCTATCCTACATTGCCACTGCATGTTCCCTGACCTCTCCATGCTGACCACCTCGCGGTGCTTTTCTCCATCCTACATTGCCACTCACTGCCTATCCTAATTCAGACCCTCCGATTCACACCACCCCGTGATGTTTTTCTCACTCCTACTAGTGAATATAATGTAACACACACCCATACAATGCGCACCACCCCGTGATGTTTTTCTCACTCCTACTAGTGAATGTAATGTAACACACACCCATACAATGCGCACCACCCCGCGATGTTTTTCTCACTCCTACTAGTGAATGTAATGTAACACAAACCCATACAATGTGCACCAATACGCGATGTTTTTCAGAAACCTATCCTACATTGCCACTACATGTTCCCTGACCTCAACATGCTGACCACCCCACGGTGCTTTTCTCCATCCTACATTGCCACTCACTGCCTATCCTAATTCAGACCCTCCGATTCACACCACCCCGTGATGTTTTTCTCACTCCTACTAGTGAATGTAATGTAACACACACCCATACAATGCGCACTACCCCGTGATGTTTTTCTCACTCCTACTAGTGAATGTAATGTAACACACACCCATACAATGCGCACCACCCCGCGATGTTTTTCATTAACCTATCCTACATTGCCACTGCATGTTCCCTGTCCTCCCCATGCTGACCACCCCGCGGTGCTTTTCTCCATCCTACATTGCCACTCACTGCCTATCCTAATTCAGACCCTCCGATTCACACCACCCCGTGATGTTTTTCTCACTCCTACTAGTGAATGTAATGTAACACACACCCATACAATGCGCACCACCCCGTGATGTTTTTCTCACTCCTACTAGTGAATGTAATGTAACACACACCCATACAATATGCACCACCCCGTGATGTTTTTCTCACTCCTACTAGTGAATGTAATGTAACACACACCCATACAATGCGCACCACCCCGCGATGTTTTTCAGAAACCTATCCTACATTGCCACTGCATGTTCCCTGACCTCCCCATCCTGACCACCCCGCGGTGCTTTTCTCCATCCTACATTGCCACTCACTGCCTATCCTAATTCAGACCCTCTGATTCACACCACCCCGTGATGTTTTTCTCACTCCTAGTAGTGAATGTAATGTAACACACACCCATACAATGCGCACCACCCGGCGATGTTTTTCAGAAACCTATCCTACATTGCCACTGCATGTTCCCTGACCTCCCCATGCTCACCAACCCGCGGTGCTTTTCTCCATCCCACATTGCCGCTCACTGCCTATCCTAATTCAGACCGTCCGATTCACACCACCCCGTGATGTTTTTCTCACTCCTACTAGTTAATGTAATGTAACAGACACCCATACAATGCGCATCACCCCGTGATGTTTTTCTCACTCCTACTAGTGAATGTAATGTAACACACACCCATACAATGCGCACCACCGCGCGATGTTTTTTGGAAACCTATCCTACATTGCCACTGCATGTTCCCTGTCCTCCCCATGCTGACCACCCCGCGGTGCTTTTCTCCCTCCTACATTGCCACTCACTGCCTATCCTAATTCAGACCCTCCGATTCACACCACCCCTTGATGTTTTTCTCACTCCTACTAGTGAATGTAATGTAACACACACCCATACAATGCGCACCACCCCGTGATGTTTTTCTCACTCCTACTAGTGAATGTAATGTAACACACACCCATACAATACGCACCACCCCGTGATGTTTTTCTCACTCCTACTAGTGAATGTAATGTAACACACACCCACACAATGCGCACCACCCCGCGATGTTTTTCAGAAAATTATCCTACATTGCCACTGCCTGTTCCCTGACCTCCCCATGCTGACCACCCCGCGGTGCTTTTCTCCATCCTAAATTGCCACTCACTGCCTATCCTAATTCAGACCCTACGATTCACACCACCCCGTGATGTTTTTCTCACTCCTACTAGTGAATGTAATGTAACACACACCCATACAATGCGCACCACCCCGCGATGATTTTCAGAAACCTATCCTACATTGCCACTGCATGTTCCCTGACCTCACCATGCTGACCACCGCACGGTGCTTTTCTCCATCCTACATTGCCACTCACTGCCTATCCTAATTCAGACCGTCCGATTCACACCCCGCCGTGATGTTTTTCTCCCTCCTACTAGTGAATGTAATGTAACACACACCCATACAATGCGCACCACCCCGTGATGTTTTTCAGAAAACTATCCTACATTGCCACTGCATGTTCCCTGACCTCCACATGCTGACCACCCCGCTGTGCTTTTCTCCATCCTACATTGCCACTCACTGCCTATCCTTATTCAGACCCTCCGATTCACACCACCCCGTGATGTTTTTCTCACTCCTACTAGTTAAAGTAATGTAACAGACACCCATACAATGCGCACCACCCCGTGATATTTTTCTCACTCCTACTAGTAAATGTAATGTAACACACACCCATACAATGCGCACCACCGCGCGATGTTTTTCGGAAACCTATCCTACATTGCCACTGCATGTTCCCTGTCCTCCCCATGCTGACCACCCCGCGGTGCTTTTCTCCATCCTACATTGCCACTCACTGCCTATCCTAATTCAGACCCTCCGATTCACACCACCCCGTGATGTTTTTCTCACTCCTACTAGTGAATGTAATGTAACACACACCCATACAATGCGCACCACCCCGTGATGTTTTTCTCACTCCTACTAGTGAATGTAATGTAACACACACCCACACAATGCGCACCACCCCGCTATGTTTTTCAGAAAATTATCCTACATTGCCACTGCCTGTTCCCTGACCTCCCCACGCTGACCACCCCGCGGTGCTTTTCTCCATCCTAAATTGCCACTCACTGCCTATCCTAATTCAGACCCTACGATTCACACCACCCCGTGATGTTTTTCTCACTCCTACTAGTGAATGTAATGTGACAGACACCCATACAATGCGCACCACCCCGCGATGTTTTTCAGAAACCTATCCTACATTGCCACTGCATGTTCCCTGACCTCACCATGCTGACCACCGCGCGGTGCTTTTCTCCATCCTACATTGCCACTCACTGCCTATCCTAATTCAGACCCTCCGATTCACACCACCCCGTGATGTTTTTCTCACTCCTACTAGTGAATGTAATGTAACACACACCCATACAATGCGCACCACCCCGTGATGTTTTTCTCACTCCTACTAGTGAATGTAATGTAACACACACCCACACAATGCGCACCACCCCGCGATGTTTTTCAGAAAATTATCCTACATTGCCACTGCCTGTTCCCTGACCTCCCCATGCTGACCACCCCGCGGTGCTTTTCTCCATCCTAAATTGCCACTCACTGCCTATCCTAATTCAGACCCTACGATTCACACCACCCCGTGATGTTTTTCTCACTCCTACTAGTGAATGTAATGTGACACACACCCATACAATGCGCACCACCCCGCGATGTTTTTCAGAAACCTATCCTACATTGCCACTGCATGTTCCCTGACCTCCACATGCTGACCACCCCGCTGTGCTTTTCTCCATCCTACATTGCCACTCACTGCCTATCCTAATTCAGACCCTCCGATTCACACCACCCCGTGATGTTTTTCTCACTCCTACTAATGAATGTAATGTAACACACACCCATACAATGCGCACCACCCCATGATGTTTTTCAGAAACCTATGCTACATTGCCACTGCATGTTCCCTGACCTCCCCATGCTCACCAACCCGCGGTGCTTTTCTCCATCCCACATTTCCGCTCACTGCCTATCCTTATTCAGACCCTCCGATTCACACCACCCCGTGATGTTTTTCTCACTCCTACTAGTTAAAGTAATGTAACAGACACCCATACAATGCGCACCACCCCGTGATATTTTTCTCACTCCTACTAGTGAATGTAATGTAACACACACCCATACAATGCGCACCACCGCGCGATGTTTTTCGGAAACCTATCCTACATTGCCACTGCATATTCCCTGTCCTCCCCATGCTGACCACCCCGCGGTGCTTTTCTCCATCCTACATTGCCACTCACTGCCTATCCTAATTCAGACCCTCCGATTCACACCACCCCGTGATGTTTTTCTCACTCCTACTAGTGAATGTAATGTAACACACACCCACACAATGCGCACCACCCCGCGATGTTTTTCAGAAAATTATCCTACATTGCCACTGCCTGTTCCCTGACCTCCCCATGCTGACCACCCCGCGGTGCTTTTCTCCATCCTAAATTGCCACTCACTGCCTATCCTAATTCAGACCCTACGATTCACACCACCCCGTGATGTTTTTCTCACTCCTACTAGTGAATGTAATGTGACACACACCCATACAATGCGCACCACCCCGCGATGTTTTTCAGAAACCTATCCTACATTGCCACTGCATGTTCCCTGACCTCACCATGCTGACCACCGCGCGGTGCTTTTCTCCATCCTACATTGCCACTCACTGCCTATCCTAATTCAGACCCTCCGATTCACACCACGCCGTGATGTTTTTCTCCCTCCTACTAGTGAATGTAATGTAACACACACCCATACAATGCGCACCACCCCGTGATGTTTTTCAGAAAACTATCCTACATTGCCACTGCATGTTCCCTGACCTCCACATGCTGACCACCCCGCTGTGCTTTTCTCCATCCTACATTGCCACTCACTGCCTATCCTAATTCAGACCCTCCGATTCACACCACCCCGTGATGTTTTTCTCACTCCTACTAATGAATGTAATGTAACACACACCCATACAATGCGCACCACCCCATGATGTTTTTCAGAAACCTATCCTACATTGCCACTGCATGTTCCCTGACCTCCCCATGCTCACCAACCCGCGGTGCTTTTCTCCATCCCACATTTCCGCTCACTGCCTATCCTTATTCAGACCCTCCGATTCACACCACCCCGTGATGTTTTTCTCACTCCTACTAGTTAAAGTAATGTAACAGACACCCATACAATGCGCACCACCCCGTGATATTTTTCTCACTCCTACTAGTGAATGTAATGTAACACACACCCATACAATGCGCACCACCGCGCGATGTTTTTCGGAAACCTATCCTACATTGCCACTGCATGTTCCCTGTCCTCCCCATGCTGACCACCCCGCGGTGCTTTTCTCCATCCTACATTGCCACTCACTGCCTATCCTAATTCAGACCCTCCAATTCACACCACCCCGTGATGTTTTTCTCACTCCTACTAGTGAATGTAATGTAACACACACCCATACAATGCGCACCACCCCGTGATGTTTTTCTCACTCCTACTAGTGAATGTAATGTAACACACACCCATACAATACGCACCACCCCGTGATGTTTTTCTCACTCCTACTAGTGAATGTAATGTAACACACACCCATACAATGCGCACCACCCCGTGATGTTTTTCTCACTCCTACTAGTGAATGTAATGTAACACACACCCATACAATGCGCACCACCCCGTGATGTTTTTCTCACTCCTACTAGCGAATGTAATGTAACACACACCCATACAATGCGCACCACCCCGCGATGTTTTTCAGAAAACTATCCTACATTGCCACTGCATGTTCCCTGACCTCCCCATGCTGACCACCGCGCGGTGCTTTTCTCCATCCTACATTGCCACTCACTGCCTATCCTAATTCAGACCCTCCGATTCACACCACGCCGTGATGTATTTCTTACTCCTACTAGTGAATGTAATGTAACACACACCTATACAATTCACACCACCCCGTGATGTTTTTCAGAAAACTATCCTACATTGCCACTGCATGTTCCCTGAGCTCCACATGCTGACAACCCCGCTGTGCTTTTCTCCATCCTACATTGCCACTCACTGCCTATCCTAATTCAGACCCTCCGATTCACAGCACCCCGTGATGTTTTTCGCACTCCTACTAGTGAATGTAATGTAACACACACCCATACAATGCGCACCACCCCGTGATGTTTTTCTCACTCCTACTAGTGAATGTAATGTAACACACACCCATACAATGCGCACCACCCCGTGATGTTTTTCTCACTCCTACTAGTGAATGTAATGTAACACACACCCATACAATGCGCACCACCCCGCGATGTTTTTCAGAAACCTATCCTACATTGCCACTGCATGTTCCCTGACCTCCCCATGCTGACCACCCCGCGGTGCTTTTCTCCATCCTACATTGCCACTCACTGCCTATCCTAATTCAGACCCTCCGATTAACACCACCCCGTGATGTTTTTCTCACTTCTACTAGTGAATGTAATGTAACAAACACCCAAACAATGAGTACCACCCCGCGATGTTTTTCAGAAACCTATCCTACATTGCCACTGCATGTTCCCTGACCTCCGCATGCTGACAAACGCGCGGTGCTTTTGTCCATCCTACATTGCCACTCACTGCCTATCCTAATTCAGACCCTGATTCACACCACGCTGTGAGGTTTTTCTCACTCCTACTAGTGAATGTAATATAACACACACCCATACAATGCGCACCACACCGCGATGTTTTTCTGAGAACTATCCTACATTGCCACTGCATGTTCCCTGACCTCCACATGCTGACCACCCCGCTGTGCTTTTCTCCATCCTACATTGCCACTCACTGCCTATCCTAATTCAGACCCTCCGATTCACACCACCCCGTGATGTTTTTCTCACTCCTACTAGTGAATGTAATGTAACACACACCCATACAATGTGCACCACCCCGTGATGTTTTTCTCACTCCTACTAGTGAATGTAATGTAACAGACACCCATACAATGCGCACCATCCCGCGATGTTTTCCAGAAACCTATCCTACATTGCCACTGCATGTTCCCTGACCTCCCCATGCTGACCACCCCGCGGTGCTTTTCTCCATGCTACATTGCCACTCACTGCCTATCCTAATTCAGACCATCCGATTCACACAACCCCGTGATGTTTTTCTCACTCCTACTAGTGGATGTAATGTAACACACACCTATCCAATGCGCACCACCCCGTGATGTTTTTCTCACTCCTACTATTGAATGTAATGTAACACACATCCATACAATGCACACGACCCCGCGATGTTTTTAGAAACCTATCCTACTTTGCCACTGCATGTTCCCCGACCTCCCCATGCTGACCACCCCGCTGTGCTTTTCTCCATCCTACATTGCCACTCACTGCCTATCCTAATTCAGACCCTATGATTCACACCACCCCGTGATGTTTTTCTCACTCCTACCAGTGAATGTAATGTAACACATACCCATACAATGCGCACCACCCCGCGATGTTTTTCAGAAACCTATCCTACATTGCCACTGCATGTTCCCTGACCTCCCCATGCTGACCACCCCGCGTTGCTTTTCTCCATCCTACATTGCCACTCACTGCCTATCCTAATTCAGACCCTCCGATTCACACCACGCCGTGATGTTTTTCTCCCTCCTACTAGTGAATGTAATGTAACACACACCCATACAATGCGCACCACCCCGTGATGTTTTTCAGAAAACTATCCTACATTGCCACGGCATGTTCCCTGACCTCCACATGCTGACCACCGCGCTCTGCTTTTCTCCATCCTACATTGCCACTCACTGCCTATCCTAATTCAGACCATCCGATTTACACCACCCCGTGATGTTTTTCTCACTCCTACTAGTGAATGTAATGTAACACACACCCATACAATGCGCCCCACCCCGTGATGTTTTTCTCACTCCTACTAGTGAATGTAATGTAACACACACCCATACAATACGCACCACCCCGTGATGTTTTTCTCACTCCTACTAGTGAATGTAATGTATCACACACACATACAATGCGCACCACCCCGCGATGTTTTTCAGAAACCTATCCTACATTGCCACTGCATGTTCCCTGACCTCCCCATGCTCACCAACCCGCGGTGCTTTTCTCCATCCCACATTGCCGCTCACTGCCTATCCTAATTCAGACCCTCCGATTCACACCACCCCGTGATGTTTTTCTCACTCCTACTAGTTAATGTAATGTAACACACACCCATACAATGCGCACCACCCCGTGATGTTTTTCTCACTCCTACTAGTGAATGTAATGTAACACACACCCATAAAATGCGCACCACCCCGCGATGTTTTTCAGAAAATTATCCTACATTGCCACTGCCTATTCTCTGACCTCCCCATGCTGACCACCCGGCGGTGCTTTTCTCCATCCTACATTGCCACTCACTGCCTATCCTAATTCAGACCCTCCGATTAACACCACCCCGTGATGTTTTTCTCACTTCTACTAGTGAATGTAATGTAACAAACACCCAAACAATGAGTACCACCCCGCAATGTTTTTCAGAAACCTATCCTACATTGCCACTGCATGTTCCCTGACCTCCGCATGCTGACAACCGCGCGGTGCTTTTGTCCATCCTACATTGCCACTCACTGCCTATCCTAATTCAGACCCTGATTCACACCACGCTGTGATGTTTTTCTCACTCCTACTAGTGAATGTAATGTAACACACACCCATACAATGCGCACCACCCCGCGATGTTTTTCAGAAAATTATCCTACATTGCCACTGCATGTTCCCTGACCTCCACATGCTGACCACCCCGCTGTGCTTTTCTCCATCCTACATTGCCACTCACTGCCTATCCTAATTCAGACCCTCTGATTCACACCACCCCGTGATGTTTTTCTCACTCCTACTAGTTAAATAATGTAACAGACACCCATACAATGCGCACCACCCCGTGATATTTTTCTCACTCCTACTAGTGAATGTAATGTAACACACACCCATACAATGCGCACCACCGCGCCATGTTTTTCGGAAACCTATCCTACATTGCGACTGCATGTTCCCTGTCCTCCCCATGCTGACCACCCCGCGGTGCTTTTCTCCATCCTACATTGCCACTCACTGCCTATCCTAATTCAGACCCTCCGATTCACACCACCCCGTGATGTTTTTCTCACTCCTACTAGTGAATGTAACGTAACACACACCCATACAATGCGCACCACCCCGTGATGTTTTTCTCACTCCTACTAGTGAATGCAATGTAACACACACCCATACAATACGCACCACCCCGTGATGTTTTTCTCACTCCTACTAGTGAATGTAATGTAACACACACCCATACAATGCGCACCACCCCGTGATGTTTTTCTCACTCCTACTAGTGAATGTAATGTAACACACACCCATACAATGCGCACCACCCCGTGATGTTTTTCTCACTCCTATTAGCGAATATAATGTAACACACACCCATACAATGCGCACCACCCCGCGATGTTTTTCAGAAACCTATCCTACATCGCCACTGCATGTTCCCTGACCTCCCCATGCTGACCACCCCACGGTGCTTTTCTCCATCCTACATTGCCACTCACTGCCTATACTAATTCAGACCCTCCGATTCACACCACCCCGTGATGTTTTTCTCACTCCTACTAGTGAATGTAATGTAACACACACCCATACAATGCGCACCACCCCGTGATGTTTTTCTCACTCCTACTAGTGAATGTAATGTAACACACACCCATACAATGTGCACCACACCGCGATGTTTTTCGGAAACCTATCCTACATTGCCTCTGCATGTTCCCTGTCCTCCCCATGCTGACCACCCCGCGGTGCTTTTCTCCATCCTACATTGCTACACACTGCCTATCCTAATTCAGACCCTCCGATTCACACCACCCCGTGATGTTTTTCTCACTCCTACTAGTGAATGTAATGTAACACACACCCATACAATGCGCACCACCCCGCGATGTTTTTCAGAAACCTATCCTACATTGCCACTGCATGTTCCCTGACCTCCCCATGCTGACCACGCCGCGGTGCTTTTCTCCATCCTACATTGCAACTCACTGCCTATCCTAATTCAGACCGTCCGATTCACACCACCCCGTGATGTTTTTCTCACTCCTACTAGTGAATATAATGTAACACACACCCATACAATGCGCACCACCCTGTGATGTTTTTCTCACTCCTACTAGTGAATGTAATGTAACACACACCCATACAATGCGCACCACCCCGCGATGTTTTTCGGAAACCTATCCTACATTGCCACTGCATGTTCCCTGTACTCCCCATGCTGACCACCCCGCGGTGCTTTTCTCTATCCTACATTGCCACTCACTGCCTATCCTAATTCAGACCATCCGATTCACACCACCCCGTGATGTTTTTCTCACTGCTACTAGTGAATGTAATGTAACACACACCCATACAATGCGCCCCACCCCGTGATGTTTTTCTCACTCCTACTAGTGAATGTAATGTAACACACACCCATACAATACGCACCACGCCGTGATGTTTTTCTCACTCCTACTAGTGAATGTAATGTAACACACACCCATACAATGCGCACCACCCCGCGATGTTTTTCAGAAACCTATCCTACATTGCCACTGCATGTTCCCTGACCTCCCCATCCTGACCACCCCGCGGTGCTTTTCTCCATCCTACATTGCCACTCACTGCCTATCCTAATTCAGACCCTCCGATTCACACCACCCCGTGATGTTTTTCTCACTCCTACTAGTGAATGTAATGTAACACACACCCATACAATGCGCACCACCCCGCGATGTTTTTCAGAAACCTAACCTACATTGCCACTGCATGTTCCCTGACCTCCCCATCCTCACCAACCCGCGGTGCTTTTCTCCATCCCACATTGCCGCTCACTGCCTATCCTAATTCAGACCCTCCGATTCACACCACCCCGTGATGTTTTTCTCACTCCTACTAGTGAATGTAATGTAACACACACCCATACAATGCGCAACACCCCGTGATGTTTTTCTCACTCGTACTAGTGAATGTAATGTAACACACACCCATACAATGCGCACCACCCCGCGATGTTTTTCAGAAAAATATCCTACATTGCCACTGCCTATTCCCTGACCTCCCCACGCTGACCACCCCGCGGTGCTTTTCTCCATCCTACATTGCCACTCACTGCCTATCCTAATTCAGACCCTCCGATTAACACCACCCCGTGATGTTTTTCTCACTTCTACTAGTGAATATAATGTAACAAACACCCAAACAATGAGTACCACCCCGCGATGTTTTTCAGAAACCTATCCTACATTGCCACTGCATGTTCCCTGACATCCCCATGCTTACAACCGCGCGGTGCTTTTCTCCATCCTACATTGCCACTCACTGCCTATCCTAATTCAGACCCTGATTCACACCACGCCGTGATGTTTTTCTCACTCCTACTAGTGAATGTAATGTAACACACACCCATACAATGCGCACCACCCCACGATGTTTTTCAGAAACCTATCCTACATTGCCACTGCATGTTCCCTGACCTCCCCATGCTGACCACCCCGCGGTGCTTTTCTCCATCCTACATTGCCACTCACTGCCTATCCTAATTCAGACCTTCCGATTCACACCACACCGTGATGTTTTTCACACTCCTACTAGTGAATGTAATGTAACATACACCCATACAATGGGCACCACCCCGTGATGTTTTTTTCGCTCGTACTAGTGAATGTAATGTAACAGACACCCATACAATGCGCACCGCCCCGTGATGTTTTTCTCACTCCTACTAGTGAATGTAATGTAACACACACCCATACAATGCGCACCATCCCACGATGTTTATCAGAAACCTATCCTACATTGCCACTGCATCTTCCTTGACCTCCCCATGCTGACCACCCCGCGGTGCTTTTCTCCATCCTACATTGCCACTCATGCCTATCCTAATTCAGACCCTCCGATTCACACCACCCCATGATGTTTTGCTCACTCCTACTAGTGAATGTAATGTAACACACACCCATACAATGCGCAATACCCCGTGATGTTTTTCTCACTCCTACTAGTGAATGTAATGTAACACACACCCATACAATACGCACCACCCCGTGATGTTTTTCTCACTCCTACTAGTGAATGTAATGTAACACACACCCATACAATGCGCACCACCCCGCGATGTTTTTCAGAAACCTATCCTACATTGCCACTGCATGTTCCCTGACCTCCCCATCCTGACCACCCCGCGGTGCTTTTCTCCATCCTACATTGCCACTCACTGCCTATCCTAATTCAGACCCTCCGATTCACACCACCCCGTGATGTTTTTCTCACTCCTACTAGTGAATGTAATGTAACAGACACACATACAATGCGCACCACCCCGCGATGTTTTTCAGAAACCTATCCTACATTGCCACTGCATGTTCCCTGACCTCCCCATGCTCACCAACCCGCGGTGCTTTTCTCCATCCCACATTGAAGCTCACTGCCTATCCTAATTCAGACCCTCCGATTCACACCACCCCGTGATGTTTTTCTCACTCCTACTAGTTAATGTAATGTAACACACACCCATACAATGCGCACCACCCCGTGATGTTTTTCTCACTCCTACTAGTGAATGTAATGTAACACACACCCATACAATGCGCACCACCCCGCGATGTTTTTCAGAAAATTATCCTACATTGCCACTGCCTATTCCCTGACCTCCCCATGCTGACCACCCCGCGGTGCTTTTCTCCATCCTACATTGCTACTCACTGCCTATCCTAATTCAGACCCTCCGATTAACACCACCCCGTGATGTTTTTCTCACTTCTACTAGTGAATATAAGGTAACAAACACCCAAACAATGAGTACCACCCCGCGATGTTTTTCAGAAACCTATCCTACATTGCCACTGCATGTTCCCTGACCTCCCCATGCTGACAACCGCGCGGTGCTTTTCTCCATCCTACATTGCCACTCACTGCCTATCCTAATTCAGACCCTGATTCACACCACTCCGTGATGTTTTTCTCACTCCTACTAGTGAATGTAATGTAACACACACCCATACAATGCGCACCACCCCGCGATGTTTTTCAGAAACCTATCCTACAATGCCACTGCATGTTCCCTGACCTCCCCATGCTGACCACCCCGCGGTGCTTTTCTCCATCCTACATTGACACTCACTGCCTATCCTAATTTAGACCTTCCGATTCACACCACACCGTGATGTTTTTCACACTCCTACTAGTGAATGTAATGTAACATACACCCATACAATGCGCACCGCCCCGTGATGTTTTTCTCACTCCTACTAGTGAATGTAATGTAACACACACCCATACAATGCGCACCATCCCACGATGTTTATCAGAAACCTATCCTACATTGCCACTGCATGTTCCCTGACCTCCCCATGCTGACCACCCCGCGGTGCTTTTCTCCATCCTACATTGCCACTCATGCCTATCCTAATTCAGACCCTCCGATTCACACCACCCCGTGATGTTTTGCTCACTCCTACTAGAGAATGTAATGTAACACACACCCATACAATGCGCAATACCCCGTGATGTTTTTCTCACTCCTACTAGTGAATGTAATGTAACACACACCCATACAATGCGCACCACCCCGCGATGTTTTTCAGAAACCTATCCTACATTGCCACTGCATGTTCCCTGACCTCCCCATGCTGACCAAGCCGCAGTGCTTTTCTCCATCCTACATTGCCACTCACTGCCTATCCTAATTCAAACCGTCCGATTCACACCATCCCGTGATGTTTTTCTCACTCCTACTAGTGAATGTAATGTAACACACACCAATACAATGCGCACCACCCCGAGATGTTTTTCTCACTCCTACTAGTGAATGTAATGTAACACACACCCATACAAAGCGCACCACCCCGCGATGTTTTTCAGAAACCTATCCTACATTGCCACTGCATGTTCCCTGACCTCCCCATGCTGACCACCCCGCGGTGCTTTTCTCCATCCTACATTGCCACTCATGCCTATCCTAATTCAGACCCTCCGATTCACACCACCCCGTGATGTTTTGCTCACTCCTACTAGTGAATGTAATGTAACACACACCCATACAATGCGCACCACCCCGTGATGGTTTTCTCACTCCTACTAGTGAATGTAATGTAACACATACCCATACAATGCGCACCACCCCGCGATGTTTTTCAGAAACCTATCCTACATTGCCACTGCATGTTCCCTGACCTCCCCATGCTGACCACCCCGCGGTGCTTTTCTCCATCCTACATTGCCACTCACTGCCTATCCTAATTCAGACCGTCCGATTCACACCACCCCGTGATGTTTTTCTCACTCCTACTAGTGAACGTAATGTAACACACAGCCATACAATGCGCACCACCCCGAGATGTTTTTCTCACTCGTACTAGTGAATGTAATGTAACACACACCAATACAATGCGCACCACCCCGAGATGTTTTTCTCACTCCTACTAGTGAATGTAATGTAACACACACCCATACAAAGCGCACCACCCCGCGATGTTTTTCAGAAACCTATCCTACATTGCCACTGCATGTTCCCTGACCTCCCCATGCTGATCACACCGCGCTGCTTTTCTCCATCCTACATTGCCACTCACTGCCTATCCTAATTCAGATCCTCCGATTCTCACCACCCCGTGATGTTTTTCTCACTCCTACTAGTGAATGTAATGTAACACACACCCATACAATGCGCACCACCCCGCGATGTTTTTCAGAAACCTATCCTACGTTGCCACTGCATGTTCCCTGAGCTCCCCATGCTCACCACCCCGCGGTGCTTTTCTCCACACTACATTGCCACTCACTGCCTATCCTAATTCAGACCCTCCGATTCACACCACCCCGTGATGTTTTTCTCACTCCTACTAGTGAACGTAATGTAACACACACCCATACAATGCGCACCACCCCGTGATGTTTTTCTGACTCCTATTAGTGAATGTAATGTAACACACACCCATACAATGCGCACCACCCCGTGATGTTTTTCTCACTCCTACTAGTGAATGTAAGGTAACACACACCCATGCAATGCGCACCACCCCGTGATGTTTTTCTCACTCCTACTTGTGAATGTAATGTAACACACACCCATACAATGCGCACCACCCCGCGATGTTTTTCAGAAACCTATCCTACATTGCCACTGCATGTTCCCTGACCTCCCCATGCTGACCACCCCGCGGAGCTTTTCTCCATCCTACATTGCCACTCACTGCCTATCCTAATTCAGACCCTCCGATTCACACCACCCCGTGATGTTTTTCTCACTCCTACTAGTGAATGTAATGTAACACACACCCATACAATGCGCACCACCCCGTGATGTTTTTTAGAAAACTATCCTACATTGCCACTGCATGTTCCCTGACCTCCACATGCTGAGCACCCCGCTGTGCTTTTCTCCATCCTACATTGCCACTCACTGCCTATCCTAATTCAGAAAATCCGATTCACACCACCCCGTGATGTTTTTCTCACTGCTACTAGTGAATGTAATGTAACACACAGCCATACAATGCACACCACCCCGAGATGTTTTTCTCACTGCTACTAGTGAATGTAATGTAACACACAGCCATACAATGCACACCACCCCGAGATGTTTTTCTCACTCGTACTAGTGAATGTAATGTAACACACACCAATACAATGCGCACCACCCCGAGATGTTTTTCTCACTCCTACTAGTGAATGTAATGTAACACACACCCATACAATGCGCACCACCCCGCGATGTTTTTCAGAAACCTATCCTACATTGCCACTGCATGTTCCCTGACCTCCCCATGCTGACCAAGCCGCAGTGCTTTTCTCCATCCTACATTGCCACTCACTGCCTATCCTAATTCAAACCGTCCGATTCACACCATCCCGTGATGTTTTTCTCACTCCTACTAGTGAATGTAATGTAACACACACCAATACAATGCGCACCACCCCGAGATGTTTTTCTCACTCCTACTAGTGAATGTAATGTAACACACACCCATACAAAGCGCACCACCCCGCGATGTTTTTCAGAAACCTATCCTACATTGCCACTGCATGTTCCCTGACCTCCCCATGCTGACCACCCCGCGGTGCTTTTCTCCATCCTACATTGCCACTCATGCCTATCCTAATTCAGACCCTCCGATTCACACCACCCCGTGATGTTTTGCTCACTCCTACTAGTGAATGTAATGTAACACACACCCATACAATGCGCACCACCCCGTGATGGTTTTCTCACTCCTACTAGTGAATGTAATGTAACACATACCCATACAATGCGCACCACCCCGCGATGTTTTTCAGAAACCTATCCTACATTGCCACTGCATGTTCCCTGACCTCCCCATGCTGACCACCCCGCGGTGCTTTTCTCCATCCTACATTGCCACTCACTGCCTATCCTAATTCAGACCGTCCGATTCACACCACCCCGTGATGTTTTTCTCACTCCTACTAGTGAACGTAATGTAACACACAGCCATACAATGCGCACCACCCCGAGATGTTTTTCTCACTCGTACTAGTGAATGTAATGTAACACACACCAATACAATGCGCACCACCCCGAGATGTTTTTCTCACTCCTACTAGTGAATGTAATGTAACACACACCCATACAAAGCGCACCACCCCGCGATGTTTTTCAGAAACCTATCCTACATTGCCACTGCATGTTCCCTGACCTCCCCATGCTGATCACACCGCGCTGCTTTTCTCCATCCTACATTGCCACTCACTGCCTATCCTAATTCAGATCCTCCGATTCTCACCACCCCGTGATGTTTTTCTCACTCCTACTAGTGAATGTAATGTAACACACACCCATACAATGCGCACCACCCCGCGATGTTTTTCAGAAACCTATCCTACGTTGCCACTGCATGTTCCCTGAGCTCCCCATGCTCACCACCCCGCGGTGCTTTTCTCCACACTACATTGCCACTCACTGCCTATCCTAATTCAGACCCTCCGATTCACACCACCCCGTGATGTTTTTCTCACTCCTACTAGTGAACGTAATGTAACACACACCCATACAATGCGCACCACCCCGTGATGTTTTTCTGACTCCTATTAGTGAATGTAATGTAACACACACCCATACAATGCGCACCACCCCGTGATGTTTTTCTCACTCCTACTAGTGAATGTAAGGTAACACACACCCATGCAATGCGCACCACCCCGTGATGTTTTTCTCACTCCTACTTGTGAATGTAATGTAACACACACCCATACAATGCGCACCACCCCGCGATGTTTTTCAGAAACCTATCCTACATTGCCACTGCATGTTCCCTGACCTCCCCATGCTGACCACCCCGCGGAGCTTTTCTCCATCCTACATTGCCACTCACTGCCTATCCTAATTCAGACCCTCCGATTCACACCACCCCGTGATGTTTTTCTCACTCCTACTAGTGAATGTAATGTAACACACACCCATACAATGCGCACCACCCCGTGATGTTTTTTAGAAAACTATCCTACATTGCCACTGCATGTTCCCTGACCTCCACATGCTGAGCACCCCGCTGTGCTTTTCTCCATCCTACATTGCCACTCACTGCCTATCCTAATTCAGAAAATCCGATTCACACCACCCCGTGATGTTTTTCTCACTGCTACTAGTGAATGTAATGTAACACACAGCCATACAATGCACACCACCCCGAGATGTTTTTCTCACTCGTACTAGTGAATGTAATGTAACACACACCAATACAATGCGCACCACCCCGAGATGTTTTTCTCACTCCTACTAGTGAATGTAATGTAACACACACCCATACAAAGCGCACCACCCCGCGATGTTTTTCAGAAACCTATCCTACATTGCCACTGCATGTTCCCTGACCTCCCCATGCTGATCACACCGTGGTGCTTTTCTCCATCCTACATTGCCACTCACTGCCTATCCTAATTCAGATCCTCCGATTCTCACCACCCCGTGATGTTTTTCTCACTCCTACTAGTGAATGTAATGTAACACACACCCATACAATGCGCACCACCCCGCGATGTTTTTCAGAAACCTATCCTACGTTGCCACTGCATGTTCCCTGAGCTCCCCATGCTCACCACCCCGCGGTGCTTTTCTCCACACTACATTGCCACTCACTGCCTATCCTAATTCAGACCCTCCGATTCACACCACCCCGTGATGTTTTTCTCACTCCTACTAGTGAACGTAATGTAACACACACCCATACAATGCGCACCACCCCGCGATGCTTTTCAGAAACCTATCTTACATTGCCACTGCATGTTCCCTGACCTCCCCATGCTGACCACCTCTCGGTGCTTTTCTCGATCCTACAAGGCCACTCACTGCCTATCCTAATTCAGACCCTCCGATTCACACCACCCCGTGATGTTTTTCTCACTCCTAATAGTGAATGTAATGTAACACACACCCATACAATGCGCACCACCCCGTGATGTTTTTCTGACTCCTATTAGTGAATGTAATGTAACACACACCCATACAATGCGCACCACCCCGTGATGTTTTTCTCACTCCTACTAGTGAATGTAAGGTAACACACACCCATGCAATGCGCACCACCCCGTGATGTTTTTCTCACTCCTACTTGTGAATGTAATGTAACACACACCCATACAATGCGCACCACCCTGCGATGTTTTTCAGAAACCTATCCTACATTGCCACTGCATGTTCCCTGACCTCCCCATGCTGACCACCCCGTGGTGCTTTTCTCCATCCTACATTGCCACTCACTGCCTATCCTAATTCAGACCCTCCGATTCACACCACCCCGTGATGTTTTTCTCACTCCTACTAGTGAATGTAATGTAACACACACCCATACAATGCGCACCACCCCGTGATGTTTTTTAGAAAACTATCCTACATTGCCACTGCATGTTCCCTGACCTCCACATGCTGAGCACCCCGCTGTGCTTTTCTCCATCCTACATTGCCACTCACTGCCTATCCTAATTCAGACCCTCCGATTCACACCACCCCGTGATGTTTTTCTCACTCCTACTAGTGAATGTAATGTAACACACACGCATACAATTCGCAGCACCCCGTGATGTTTTTCTCTCTCCTTCTAGTGAATGTAATGTAACACACACCCATACAATGCGCAACACCCCATGATGTTTTTCTCACTCCTACTAGTGAATGTAATGTAACACACACCCATACAATGCGCACCACCCCGCGATGTTTTTTAGAAAAATATCCTACATTGCCACTGCCTATTCCCTGACCTCCCCATGCTGACCACCCCGCGGTGCTTTTCTCCATCCTACATTGCCACTCACTGCCTATCCTAATTCAGACCCTCCGATTAATACCACCCCGTGATGTTTTTCTCACTTCTACTAGTGAATATAATGTAACAAACACCCAAACAATGAGTACCACCCCGCGATGTTTTTCAGAAACCTATCCTACATTGCCACTGCATGTTCCCTGACCTCCCCATGCTGACAACCGCGCGGTGCTTTTCTCCATCCTACATTGCCACTCACTGCCTATCCTAATTCAGACCCTGATTCACACCACGCCGTGATGTTTTTCTCACTCCTACTAGTGAATGTAATGTAACACACACCCATACAATGCGCACCACCCCGCGATGTTTTTCAGAAACCTATCCTACATTGCCACTGCATGTTCCCTGACCTCCCCATGCTGACCACCCCGCGGTGCTTTTCTCCATCCTACATTGCCACTCACTGCCTATCCTAATTCAGACCTTCCGATTCACACCACACCGTGATGTTTTTCACACTCCTACTAGTGAATGTAATGTAACATACACCCATACAATGGGCACCACCCCGTGATGTTTTTTTCACTCGTACTAGTGAATGTAATGTAACACACACCCATACAATGCGCACCGCCCCGTGATGTTTTTCTCACTCCTACTAGTGAATGTAATGTAACACACACCCATACAATGCGCACCATCCCACGATGTTTATCAGAAACCTATCCTACATTGCCACTGCATCTTCCTTGACCTCCCCATGCTGACCACCCCGCGGTGCTTTTCTCCATCCTACATTGCCACTCATGCCTATCCTAATTCAGACCCTCCGATTCACACCACCCCGTGATGTTTTGCTCACTCCTACTAGTGAATGTAATGTAACACACACCCATACAATGCGCAATACCCCGTGATGTTTTTCTCACTCCTACTAGTGAATGTAATGTAACACACACCCATACAATGCGCACCACCCCGCGATGTTTTTCAGAAACCTATCCTACATTGCCACTGCATGTTCCCTGACCTCCCCATGCTGACCAAGCCGCAGTGCTTTTCTCCATCCTACATTGCCACTCACTGCCTATCCTAATTCAAACCGTCCGATTCACACCACCCCGTGATGTTTTTCTCACTCCTACTAGTGAACGTAATGTAACACACAGCCATACAATGCGCACCACCCCGTGATGTTTTTCTCACTCGTACTAGTGAATGTAATGTAACACACACCAATACAATGCGCACCACCCCGAGATGTTTTTCTCACTCCTACTAGTGAATGTAATGTAACACACACCCATACAAAGCGCACCACCCCGCGATGTTTTTCAGAAACCTATCCTACATTGCCACTGCATGTTCCCTGACCTCCCCATGCTGACCACCCCGCGGTGCTTTTCTCCATCCTACATTGCCACTCATGCCTATCCTAATTCAGACCCTCCGATTCACACCACCCCGTGATGTTTTGCTCACTCCTACTAGTGAATGTAATGTAACACACACCCATACAATGCGCACCACCCCGTGATGTTTTTCTCACTCCTACTAGTGAATGTAATGTAACACATACCCATACAATGCGCACCACCCCGCGATGTTTTTCAGAAACCTATCCTACATTGCCACTGCATGTTCCCTGACCTCCCCATGCTGACCACCCCGCGGTGCTTTTCTCCATCCTACATTGCCACTCACTGCCTATCCTAATTCAGACCGTCCGATTCACACCACACCGTGATGTTTTTCTCACTCCTACTAGTGAACGTAATGTAACACACAGCCATACAATGCGCACCACCCCGAGATGTTTTTCTCACTCGTACTAGTGAATGTAATGTAACACACACCAATACAATGCGCACCACCCCGAGATGTTTTTCTCACTCCTACTAGTGAATGTAATGTAACACACACCCATACAAAGCGCACCACCCCGCGATGTTTTTCAGAAACCTATCCTACATTGCCACTGCATGTTCCCTGACCTCCCCATGCTGATCACACCGCGGTGCTTTTCTCCATCCTACATTGCCACTCACTGCCTATCCTAATTCAGATCCTCCGATTCACACCACCCCGTGATGTTTTTCTCACTCCTACTAGTGAATGTAATGTAACACACACCCATACAATGCGCACCACCCCGCGATGTTTTTCAGAAACCTATCCTACGTTGCCACTGCATGTTCCCTGAGCTCCCCATGCTCACCACCCCGCGGTGCTTTTCTCCACACTACATTGCCACTCACTGCCTATCCTAATTCAGACCCTCCGATTCACACCACCCCGTGATGTTTTTCTCACTCCTACTAGTGAACGTAATGTAACACACACCCATACAATGCGCACCACCCCGTGATGTTTTTCTCACTCCTACTAGTGAATGTAATGTAACACACACCCATACAATGCGCACCACCCCGCGATGCTTTTCAGAAACCTATCTTACATTGCCACTGCATGTTCCCTGACCTCCCCATGCTGACCACCTCTCGGTGCTTTTCTCCATCCTACAAGGCCACTCACTGCCTATCCTAATTCAGACCCTACGATTCACACCACCCCGTGATGTTTTTCTCACTCCTAATAGTGAATGTAATGTAACACACACCCATACAATGCGCACCACCCGTGATGTTTTTCTGACTCCTATTAGTGAATGTAATGTAAAACACACCCATACAATGCGCACCACCCCGTGATGTTTTTCTCACTCCTACTAGTGAATGTAAGGTAACACACACCCATGCAATGCGCACCACCCCGTGATGTTTTTCTCACTCCTACTTGTGAATGTAATGTAACACACACCCATACAATGCGCACCACCCCGCGATGTTTTTCAGAAACCTATCCTACTTTGCCACTGCATGTTCCCTGTCCTCCCCATGCTAACGACCCCGCGGTGCTTTTCTCCATCCTACATTGCCTCTCACTGCCTATCCTAATTCAGACCATCCGATTCACACCACCCCGTGATGTTTTTCTCACTCCTACTAGTGAATGTAATGTAACACACACCCATACAATGCGCACCACCCCGTGATGTTTTTTAGAAAACTATCCTACATTGCCACTGCATGTTCCCTGACCTCCACATGCTGAGCACCCCGCTGTGCTTTTCTCCATCCTACATTGCCACTCACTGCCTATCCTAATTCAGACCCTCCGATTCACACCACCCCGTGATGTTTTTCTCACTCCTACTAGTGAATGTAATGTAACACACACGCATACAATTCGCAGCACCCCGTGATGTTTTTCTCTCTCCTTCTAGTGAATGTAATGTAACACACACCCATACAATGCGCACCAACCCTTGATGTTTATCTCACTCCTACTAGTGAATGTAATATAACACACACCCATACAATGCGCACCATCCCGCGATGTTTTTCAGAAACCTATCCTACATTGCCACTGCATGTTCCCTGACCTCCCCATGCTGACCACCCCGCGGTGCTTTTCTCCATCCTACATTGCCACTCACTGCTTATCCTAATTCAGACCCTCCGATTCACACGACCCCGTGATGTTTTTCTCACTCCTACTAGTGAATGTAATGTAACACACACCCATACAATGCGCTCCACCCCGTGATGATTTTCTCACTCCTACTAGTGAATGTCATTTAACACACACCCATAATGCGCACCACCACGCGATGTTTTTCGGAAACTTATCCTACATTGCCACTGCATGTTCCCTGACCTCCCCATGCTGACCAACCCGCGGTGCTTTTCTCCATCCTACATTGCCACTCACTGCCTATCCTAATTCAGACCCTCCGATTCACACCACACCGTGATCTTTTTCACACTCCTACTAGTGAATGTAATGTAACATACACCCATACAATGGGCACCACCCCGTGATGTTTTTCTCACTCGTACTAGTGAATGTAATGTAACACACACCCATACAATGCGCACCGCCACGTGATGTTTTTCTCACTCCTACTAGTGAATGTAATGTAACACACACCCATACAATGGGCACCATCCCACGATGTTTATCACAAACCTATCCTACATTGCCACTGCATGTTCCCTGACCTCCCCATGCTGACCACCCCACGGTGCTTTTCTCCATCCTACATTGCAACTCACTGCCTATTCTAATTCAGACCCTCCGATTCACACCACCCCGTGATGTTTTGCTCACTCCTACTAGTGAATGTAATGTAACACACACCCATACAATGCGCACCACCCCGTGATGTTTTTCTCACTCCTACTAGTGAATGTAATGTAACACACACCCATACAATGCGCACCACCCCGCGATGTTTTTCAGAAACCTATCCTACATTGCCACTGCATGTTCCCTGACCTCTCCATGCTGACCACCAGGCGGTGATTTTCTCCATGCTATATTGCCACTCACTGCCTATCCTAATTCAGACCGTCCGATTCACACCACCCCGTGATGTTTTTCTCACTCCTACTAGTGAACGTAATGTAACACACAGCCATACAATGCGCAGCACCCCGTGATGTTTTTCTCACTCGTACTATTGAATGTAATGTAACACACACCGATACAATGCGCACCACCCCGAGATGTTTTTCTCACTCCTACTAGTGTATGTAATGTAACACACACCCATACAATGCGCACCACCCCGCGATGTTTTTCAGAAACCTATCCTACATTACCACTGCATGTTCCCTGACCTCCCCATCCTGACCACCCCGCGGTGCTTTTCTCCATCCTACATTGACACTCACTGCCTAACCTAATTCAGACCCTCCGATTCACACCACCCCATGATGTTTTTCTCACTCCTACTAGTGAATGTAATGTAACACACACCCATACAATGTGCACCACCCCGCGATGTTTTTCAGAAACCTATCCTACATTGCCACTGCATGTTCCCTGACCTCCCCATGCTCACCAACCCGCGGTGCTTTTCTCCATCCCACATTGCCGCTCACTGCCTATCCTAATTCAGACCCTCCGATTCACACTACCCCGTGTTGTTTTTCTCACTCCTACTAGTTAATGTAATGTAACACACACCCATACAATGCGCACCACCCCGTGATGTTTTTCTCACTCCTACTAGTGAATGTAATGTAACAAACACCCATACAATGCGCACCATCTCGCGATGTTTTTCAGAAAATTATCCTACATTGCCACTGCCAGTTCCCTGACCTCCCCATGCTGACCACCCCGAGGTGCTTTTCTCCATCCTACATGGCCACTCACTGCCTATCCTAATTCAGAACCTCCGATTGACACCACCCCGTGATGTTTTTCTCACTCCTACTCGTGAATGTAATGTAACACACACCCAAACAATGAGTACCACCCCGCGATGTTTTTCAGAAACCTATCCTACATTGCCACTGCATGTTCCCTGACCTCACCATGCTGACCACACCGCGGTGCTTTTCTCCATCCTACATTGCCACTCACTGCTTATCCTAATTCAGACCCTCCGATTCACACCACCCCGTGATGTTTTTCTCACTCCTACTAGTGAACGTAATGTAACACACAGCCATACAATGCGCAGCACCCCGCGATGTTTTTCTCACTCGTACTATTGAATGTAATGTAACACACACCGATACAATGCGCACCACCCCGAGATGTTTTTCTCACTCCTACTAGTGTATGTAATGTAACACACACCCATACAATGCGCACCACCCCGCGATGTTTTTCAGAAACCTATCCTACATTACCACTGCATGTTCCCTGACCTCCCCATCCTGACCACCCCGCGGTGCTTTTCTCTATCCTACATTGACACTCACTGCCTAACCTAATTCAGACCCTCCGATTCACACCACCCCATGATGTTTTTCTCACTCCTACTAGTGAATGTAATGTAACACACACCCATACAATGTGCACCACCCCGTGATGTTTTTCTCACTCCTACTAGTGAATTTAATGTAATACATACCCATACAATGCGCACCACCCCACGATGTTTTTCAGAAACCTATCCTACATTGCCACTGCATTTTCCCTGACCTCCCCATGCTGATCACCCCGTGGTGCTTTTCTCCATCCTACATTGCCACTCACTGCCTATCCTAATTCAGACCGTCCGATTCACACCACCCCGTGATGTTTTTCTCACTCCTACTAGTGAACGTAATGTAACACACAGCCATACAATGCGCACCACCCCGTGATGTTTTTCTCACTCGTACTATTGAATGTAATG
Organism: Cavia porcellus; assembly: GCF_034190915.1. Taxonomy (NCBI): domain Eukaryota; kingdom Metazoa; phylum Chordata; class Mammalia; order Rodentia; family Caviidae; genus Cavia; species Cavia porcellus. The sequence goes on from NW_026947589.1 coordinate 1,063,679, forward strand.
TAACACACACCGATACAATGCGAACCACCCCGAGATGTTTTTCTCACTCCTACTAGTGAATGTAATGTAACACACACCCATACAATGCGCACCACCCCGTGATGTTTTTCAGAAAACTATCCTGCATTGCCACTGCATGTTCCCTGACCTCCACATGCTGACCACCCCGCTGTGCTTTTCTCCATCCTACATTGCCACTCACTGCCTATCCTAATTCAGACCCTCCGATTCACACCACCCCGTGATGTTTTTCTCACTCCTACTACTGAATGTAATGTAACACACACCCATACAATGCGCACCACCACGCGATGTTTTTCTCACTCCTACTAGTGAATGTAATGAAACAGACACCCATACAATGCGCACCACCCCGCGATGTTTTTCAGAAACCTATCCTACATTGCCACTGCATGTTCCCTGACCTCCCCATGCGGACCACCCTGCGGTGCTTTTCTCCATCCTACATTGCCACTCACTGCCTATCCTAATTCAGACCCTCCGATTCACACCACCCCGTGATGTTTTTCTCACTCCTACTAGTGAATGTAATGTAACACACACCCATACAATGCGCTCCACCCCGTGATGTTTTTCTCACTCCTACTAGTGAATGTCATTTAACACACACACATAATGCGCCCCACCACGCGATGTTTTTCAGAAACCTATCCTACATTGCCACTGCATGTTCCCTGACCTCCCCATGCTGACCAGCCCGCGGTGCTTTTCTCCATCCTACATTGCCACTCACTGCCTATCCTAATTCAGACCCTCCGATTCACACCACACCGTGATGTTTTTCACACTCCTAATAGTGAATGTAATGTAACACACACCCATACAATACGCACCACGCCGTGATGTTTTTCTCACTCCTACTAGTGAATGTAATGTAACACACACCCATACAATGCGCACCACCCCGCGATGTTTTTCAGAAACCTATCCTACATTGCCACTGCATGTTCCCTGACCTCCCCATGCTGACCACCCCGCGGTGCTTTTCTCCATCCTACATTGCCACTCACTGCCTATCCTAATTCAGACCGTCCGATTCACACCACCCCATGATGATTTTCTCACTCCTACTAGTGAACGTAATGTAACACACAGCCATACAATGCGCACCACCCCGTGATGTTTTTCTCACTCGTACTATTGAATGTAATGTAACACACACCGATACAATGCGCACCACCCCGAGATGTTTTTCTCACTCCTACTAGTGAATGTAATGTAACACACACCCATACAATGCGCACCACCCCGCGATGTTTTTCAGAAACCTATCCTACATTGCCACTGCATGTTCCCTGACCTCCCCATGCTGATCACACTGCGGTGCTTTTCTCCATCCTACATTGCCACTCACTGCCTATCCTAATTCAGATCCTCAGATTCACACCACCCCGTGATGTTTTTCTCACTCCTACTAGTGAATGTAATGTAAAACACACCCATACAATGCGCACCACCCCGCGATGTTTTTCAGAAACCTATCCTACATTGCCACTGCATGTTCCCTGACCTCCCCATGCTCACCACCTCGCGGTGATTTTCTCCATCCTACATTGCCACTCACTGCGTATCATAATACAGACCCTCCGATTCACACCACCCCGTGATGTTTTTCTCACTCCTACTAGTGAATGTAATGTAACACACACCCATACAATGCGCACCACCCCGTGATGTTTTTCTCACTCCTACTAGTGAATGTAATGTAACACACACCCATACAAAGCGCACCACCCCGTGATGCTTTTCAGAAACCTATCTTACATTGCCATTGCATGTTCCCTGACCTCCCCATGTGGACCACCCCTCGGTGCTTTTCTCCATCCTACAAGGCCCCTCACTGCCTATCCTAATTCAGACCCTACGATTCACACCACCCCGTGATGTTTTTCTCACTCCTAATAGTGAATGTAATGTAACACACACCCATACAATGCGCACCACCCCGTGATGTTTTTCTGACTCCTACTAGTGAATGTAATGTAACACACACCCATACAATGCGCACCACCCCGTGATGTTTTTCTCACTCCTACTAGTGAGTATAATGTAACACACACCCATGCAATGCGCACCACCACGTGATGTTTTTCTCACTCCTACTTGTGAATGTAATGTAACACACACCCATACAATGCGCACCACCCCGCGATGTTTTTCAGAAACCTATCCTACATTGCCACTGCATGTTCCCTGACCTCCCCTTGCTGACCCCCCCACGGTGCTTTTCTCCATCCTACATTGCCACTCACTGCCTATCCTAATTCAGACCCTCCGATTCACACCACCCCGTGATGTTTTTCTCACTCCTCCTAGTGAATGTAATGTAACACACACCCATACAATGCGCACCACCCCGCGATGTTTTTCTTACTCCTACTAGTGAATGTAATGTAACACACACAAATACAATGCGTACCACCCCGCGATGTTTTTCAGAAACCTATCCTACATTGCCCTGCATGTTCCCTGACCTCCCCATGCTGACCAACCCGCGGTGCTTTTCTCCATCCTACATTGCCACTCACTGCCTATCCTAATTCAGACCCACCTATTCACACCACCCCGTGATGTTTTTCTCACTCCTATTAGTGAATATAATGTAACACACACGCATACAATGCGCAGCACCCCGTGATGTTTTTCTCACTCCTACTAGTGAATGTAATGTAACACACACCCATACAATGCGCACCACCCTGCGATGTTTTTCAGAAACCTATCCTACATTGCCCTGCATGTTCCCTGACCTCCCCATGCTGACCACCCCGCGGTGCTTTTCTCCATCCTACATTGCCACTCACTGAGTATCCTAATTCAGACCCTCCGATTCACACCACCCCGTGATGGTTTTCTCACTCCTACTAGTGAATGTTATGTAACACACACCCATACAATGCGCACCACCCCGAGATGTTTTTCAGAAACCTATCCTACATTGCCACTGGATGTTCCCTGTCCTCCCCATGCTAACGACCCCGCGGTGCTTTTCTCCATCCTACATTGCCACTCACTGCCTATCCTAATTCAGACCATCCGATTCACACCACCCCGTGATGTTTTTCTCACTCCTACTAGTGAATCTAATATAACACACACCCATACAATGCGCACCACCCCGTGATGTTTTTCTCACTCCTACTAGTGAATGTAATGTAACACACACCCATACAATATGCACCACCCCGTGATGTTTTTCTCACTCCTACTAGTGAATGTAATGTAACACACACCCATACAATGCGCACCACCCCGTGATGTTTTTCTGACTCCAACTAGTGAATGTAATGTAACACACACCCATACAATGCGCACCACCCCGTGATGTTTTTCTCACTCCCACTAGTGAATATAATGTAACACACACCCATGCAATGCGCACCACCACGTGATGTTTTTCTCACTCCTACTTGTGAATGTAATGTAACACACACCCATACAATGCGCACCACCCCGCGATGTTTTTCAAAAACCTATCCTACATTGCCACTGCATGTTCCCTGACCTCCCCATGCTGACCACCCCGCGGTGCTTTTCTCCATCCTACATTGCCACTCACTGCCTCTCCTAATTCAGACCCTCCGATTCACACCACCCCGTGATGTTTTTCTCACTCCACCTAGTGAATGTAATGTAACACACACCCATACAATGCACACCACCCCGCGATGTTTTTCTTACTCCTACTAGTGAATGTAATGTAACACACACAAATACAATGCGTACCACCCCGCGATGTTTTTCAGAAACCTATCCTACATTGACACTGCGTGTTCCATGAGCTCCCCATGCTGACCACCCCGCGGTGCTTTTCTCCATCCTACATTGCCACTCACTGCCTATCCTAATTCAGACCCTCCTATTCACACCACCCCGTGATGTTTTTCTCACTTCTACTAGTGAATGTAATGTAACACACACCCATACAATGCGCACCACCCCGTGATGTTTTTCTCACTCCTGCTAGTGAATGTAATGTAACACACACCCATACAATGCACACCACCTCGCGATGTTTATCAGAAATCTATCCTACATTGCCACTGCTTGTTCCCTGACCTCCTCATGCTGACCACCCCGCGGTGCTTTTCTCCATCCTACATTGCCACTCACTGCCTATCCTAATTCAGACACTCCGATTCACACCACCCCGTGATGTTTTTCTCACTCCTACTAGTGAATGTAATGTTACACACACCCATACAATGCGCACCACCCCGTGATGTTTTTCAGAAACGTATCCTACATTGCCACTGCATGTTCCCTGACCTCCCCATGCTGACCACCCCGCGGTGCTTTTCTCCATCCTACATTGCCACTCACTGCCTATCATAATTCAGACCCTCCGATTCACACCACGCCGTGATGTTTTTCTCACTCCTACTAGTGAATGTAATGTAACACACACCCATACAATGCGCACCACCCCGTGATGCTTTTCAGAAACCTATCTTACATTGCCATTGCATGTTCCCTGACCTCCCCATGTGGACCACCCCTCGGTGCTTTTCTCCATCCTACAAGGCCCCTCACTGCCTATCCTAATTCAGACCCTACGATTCACACCACCCCGTGATGTTTTTCTCACTCCTAATAGTGAATGTAATGTAACACACACCCATACAATGCGCACCACCCCGTGATGTTTTTCTGACTCCTACTAGTGAATGTAATGTAACACACACCCATACAATGCGCACCACCCCGTGATGTTTTTCTCACTCCTACTAGTGAGTATAATGTAACACACACCCATGCAATGCGCCCCACCACGTGATGTTTTTCTCACTCATACTTGTGAATGTAATGTAACACACACCCATACAATGCGCACCACCCCGCGATGTTTTTCAGAAACCTATCCTACATTGCCACTGCATGTTCCCTGACCTCCCCTTGCTGACCCCCCCACGGTGCTTTTCTCCATCCTACATTGCCACTCACTGCCTATCCTAATTCAGACCCTCCGATTCACACCACCCCGTGATGTTTTTCTCACTCCTCCTAGTGAATGTAATGTAACACACACCCATACAATGCGCACCACCCCGCGATGTTTTTCTTACTCCTACAGGTGAATGTAATGTAACACACACAAATAAAATGCGTACCACCCCGCGATGTTTTTCAGAAACCTATCCTACATTGACACTGCGTGTTCAATGAGCTCCCCATGCTGACCACCCCGCGGTGCTTTTCTCCATCCTACATTGCCACTCACTGCCTATCCTAATTCAGACCCTCCTATTCACACCACCCCGTGATGTTTTTCTCACTCCTACTAGTGAATGTAATGTAACACACACCCATACAATGCGCACCACCCCGTGATGTTTTTCTCACTCCTGCTAGTGAATGTAATGTAACACACACCGATACAATGCACACCACCTCGCGATGTTTATCAGAAACCTATCCTACATTGCCACTGCATGTTCCCTGACCTCCTCATGCTGACCACCCCGCGGTGCTTTTCTCCATCCTACATTGCCACTCACTGCCTATCCTAATTCAGACCCTCCGATTCACACCACCCCGTGATGTTTTTCTCACTCCTCCTAGTGAATGTAATGTAACACACACCCATACAATGCGCACCACCCCGCGATGTTTTTCTTACTCCTACTAGTGAATGTAATGTAACACACACAAATACAATGCGTACCACCCCGCGATGTTTTTCAGAAACCTATCCTACATTGACACTGCGTGTTCCATGAGCTCCCCATGCTGACGACCCCGCGGTGCTTTTCTCCATCCTACATTGCCACTCACTGCCTATCCTAATTCAGACCCTCCTATTCACACCACCCCGTGATGTTTTTCTCACTTCTACTAGTGAATGTAATGTAACACACACCCATACAATGCGCACCACCCCGTGATGTTTTTCTCACTCCTGCTAGTGAATGTAATGTAACACACACCCATACAATGCACACCACCTCGCGATGTTTATCAGAAATCTATCCTACATTGCCACTGCTTGTTCCCTGACCTCCTCATGCTGACCACCCCGCGGTGCTTTTCTCCATCCTACATTGCCACTCACTGCCTATCCTAATTCAGACACTCCGATTCACACCACCCCGTGATGTTTTTCTCACTCCTACTAGTGAATGTAATGTTACACACACCCATACAATGCGCACCACCCCGTGATGTTTTTCAGAAACGTATCCTACATTGCCACTGCATGTTCCCTGACCTCCCCATGCTGACCACCCCGCGGTGCTTTTCTCCATCCTACATTGCCACTCACTGCCTATCATAATTCAGACCCTCCGATTCACACCACGCCGTGATGTTTTTCTCACTCCTACTAGTGAATGTAATGTAACACACACCCATACAATGCGCACCACCCCGTGATGCTTTTCAGAAACCTATCTTACATTGCCATTGCATGTTCCCTGACCTCCCCATGTGGACCACCCCTCGGTGCTTTTCTCCATCCTACAAGGCCCCTCACTGCCTATCCTAATTCAGACCCTACGATTCACACCACCCCGTGATGTTTTTCTCACTCCTAATAGTGAATGTAATGTAACACACACCCATACAATGCGCACCACCCCGTGATGTTTTTCTGACTCCTACTAGTGAATGTAATGTAACACACACCCATACAATGCGCACCACCCCGTGATGTTTTTCTCACTCCTACTAGTGACTATAATGTAACACACACCCATGCAATGCGCACCACCACGTGATGTTTTTCTCACTCATACTTGTGAATGTAATGTAACACACACCCATACAATGCGCACCACGCCGCGATGTTTTTCAGAAACCTATCCTACATTGCCACTGCATGTTCCCTGACCTCCCCTTGCTGACCCCCCCCACGGTGCTTTTCTCCATCCTACATTGCCACTCACTGCCTATCCTAATTCAGACCCTCCGATTCACACCACCCCGTGATGTTTTTCTCACTCCTCCTAGTGAATGTAATGTAACACACACCCATACAATGCGCACCACCCCGCGATGTTTTTCTTACTCCTACTAGTGAATGTAATGTAACACACACAAATACAATGCGTACCACCCCGCGATGTTTTTCAGAAACCTATCCTACATTGACACTGCGTGTTCAATGAGCTCCCCATGCTGACCACCCCGCGGTGCTTTTCTCCATCCTACATTGCCACTCACTGCCTATCCTAATTCAGACCCTCCTATTCACACCACCCCGTGATGTTTTTCTCACTCCTACTAGTGAATGTAATGTAACACACACCCATACAATGCGCACCACCCCGTGATGTTTTTCTCACTCCTGCTAGTGAATGTAATGTAACACACACCGATACAATGCACACCACCTCGCGATGTTTATCAGAAACCTATCCTACATTGCCACTGCATGTTCCCTGACCTCCTCATGCTGACCACCCCGCGGTGCTTTTCTCCATCCTACATTGCCACTCACTGCCTATCCTAATTCAGACACTCTGATTCACACCACCCCGTGATGTTTTTCTCACTCCTACTAGTGAATGTAATGTAACACACAACCATACAATGCGCACCACCCCGCGATGTTTTTCAGAAACGTATCCTACATTGCCACTGCATGTTCCCTGACCTCCCCATGCTGACCACCCCGCGGTGCTTTTCTCCATCCTACATTGCCACTCACTGCCTATCCTAATTCAGACCCTCCGATTCACACCACGCCGTGATGTTTTTCTCACTCCTACTAGTGAATGTAATGTAACACACACCCATACAATGCGCACCACCCCGTGATGTTTTTCAGAAAACTATCCTACATTGCCACTGCATGTTCCCTGACCTCCACATGCTGACCACCCCGCTGTGCTTTTCTCCATCCTACATTGCCACTCACTGCCTATCCTTATTCAGACCCTCCGATTCACACCACCCCGTGATGTTTTTCTCACTCCTATTGGTGAATATAATGTAACACACACGCATACATTGCGCAGCACCCCGTGATGTTTTTCTCACTCCTACTAGTGAATGTAATGTAACACACACCCATACAATTCGCACCACCCTGCGATGTTTTTCAGAAACCTATCCTACATTGCCCTGCATGTTCCCTGACCTCCCCATGCTGACCACCCCGCGGTGCTTTTCTCCATCCTACATTGCCACTCACTGAGTATCCTAATTCAGACCCTCCGATTCACACCACCCCGTGATGGTTTTCTCACTCCTACTAGTGAATGTTATGTAACACACACCCATACAATGCGCACCACCCCGAGATGTTTTTCAGAAACCTATCCTACATTGCCACTGCATGTTCCCTGTCCTCCCCATGCTAACGACCCCGCGGTGCTTTTCTCCATCCTACATTGCCACTCACTGCCTATCCTAATTCAGACCATCCGATTCACACCACCCCGTGATGTTTTTCTCACTCCTACTAGTGAATCTAATGTAACACACACCCATACAATGCGCACCACCCCGTGATGTTTTTCTCACTCCTACTAGTGAATGTAATGTAACACACACCCATACAATATGCACCACCCCGTGATGTTTTTCTCACTCCTACTAGTGAATGTAATGTAACACACACCCATACAATGCGCACCACCCCGTGATGTTTTTCTGACTCCTACTAGTGAATGTAATGTAACACACACCCATACAATGCGCACCACGCCACGATGTTTTTCAGAAACCTATCCTACATTGCCACTGCATGTTCCCTGACCTCCCCTTGCTGACCCCCCCACGGTGCTTTTCTCCATCCTACATTGCCACTCACTGCCTATCCTAATTCAGACCCTCCGATTCACACCACCCCGTGATGTTTTTCTCACTCCTCCTAGTGAATGTAATGTAACACACACCCATACAATGCGCACCACCCCGCGATGTTTTTCTTACTCCTACTAGTGAATGTAATGTAACACACACAAATACAATGCGTACCACCCCGCGATGTTTTTCAGAAACCTATCCTACATTGACACTGCGTGTTCAATGAGCTCCCCATGCTGACCACCCCGCGGTGCTTTTCTCCATCCTACATTGCCACTCACTGCCTATCCTAATTCAGACCCTCCTATTCACACCACCCCGTGATGTTTTTCTCACTCCTACTAGTGAATGTAATGTAACACACACCCATACAATGCGCACCACCCCGTGATGTTTTTCTCACTCCTGCTAGTGAATGTAATGTAACACACACCGATACAATGCACACCACCTCGCGATGTTTATCAGAAACCTATCCTACATTGCCACTGCATGTTCCCTGACCCCCCCATGCTGACCACCCCGCGGTGCTTTTCTCCATCCTACATTGCCACTCACTGCCTATCCTAATTCAGACACTCTGATTCACACCACCCCGTGATGTTTTTCTCACTCCTACTAGTGAATGTAATGTAACACACAACCATACAATGCGCACCACCCCGCGATGTTTTTCAGAAACGTATCCTACATTGCCACTGCATGTTCCCTGACCTCCCCATGCTGACCACCCCGCGGTGCTTTTCTCCATCCTACATTGCCACTCACTGCCTATCCTAATTCAGACCCTCCGATTCACACCACGCCGTGATGTTTTTCTCACTCCTACTAGTGAATGTAATGTAACACACACCCATACAATGCGCACCACCCCGTGATGTTTTTCAGAAAACTATCCTACATTGCCACTGCATGTTCCCTGACCTCCACATGCTGACCACCCCGCTGTGCTTTTCTCCATCCTACATTGCCACTCACTGCCTATCCTTATTCAGACCCTCCGATTCACACCACCCCGTGATGTTTTTCTCACTCCTATTGGTGAATATAATGTAACACACACGCATACAATGCGCAGCACCCCGTGATGTTTTTCTCACTCCTACTAGTGAATGTAATGTAACACACACCCATACAATGCGCACCACCCTGCGATGTTTTTCAGAAACCTATCCTACATTGCCCTGCATGTTCCCTGACCTCCCCATGCTGACCACCCCGCGGTGCTTTTCTCCATCCTACATTGCCACTCACTGAGTATCCTAATTCAGACCCTCCGATTCACACCACCCCGTGATGGTTTTCTCACTCCTACTAGTGAATGTTATGTAACACACACCCATACAATGCGCACCACCCCGAGATGTTTTTCAGAAACCTATCCTACATTGCCACTGCATGTTCCCTGTCCTCCCCATGCTAACGACCCCGCGGTGCTTTTCTCCATCCTACATTGCCACTCACTGCCTATCCTAATTCAGACCATCCGATTCACACCACCCCGTGATGTTTTTCTCACTCCTACTAGTGAATCTAATGTAACACACACCCATACAATGCGCACCACCCCGTGATGTTTTTCTCACTCCTACTAGTGAATGTAATGTAACACACACCCATACAATATGCACCACCCCGTGATGTTTTTCTCACTCCTACTAGTGAATGTAATGTAACACACACCCATACAATGCGCACCACCCCGTGATGTTTTTCTGACTCCTACTAGTGAATGTAATGTAACACACACCCATACAATGCGCACCACCCCGTGATGTTTTTCTCACTCCCACTAGTGAATATAATGTAACACACACCCATGCAATGCGCACCACCACGTGATGTTTTTCTCACTCCTACTTGTGAATGTAATGTAACACACACCCATACAATGCGCACCACCCCGCGATGTTTTTCAAAAACCTATCCTACATTGCCACTGCATGTTCCCTGACCTCCCCATGCTGACCACCCCGCGGTGCTTTTCTCCATCCTACATTGCCACTCACTGCCTCTCCTAATTCAGACCCTCCGATTCACACCACCCCGTGATGTTTTTCTCACTCCTCCTAGTGAATGTAATGTAACACACACCCATACAATGCGCACCACCCCGCGATGTTTTTCTTACTCCTACTAGTGAATGTAATGTAACACACACAAATAAAATGCGTACCACCCCGCGATGTTTTTCAGAAACCTATCCTACATTGACACTGCGTGTTCCATGAGCTCCCCATGCTGACCACCCCGCGGTGCTTTTCTCCATCCTACATTGCCACTCACTGCCTATCCTAATTCAGACCCTCCTATTCACACCACCCCGTGATGTTTTTCTCACTTCTACTAGTGAATGTAATGTAACACACACCCATACAATGCGCACCACCCCGTGATGTTTTTCTCACTCCTGCTAGTGAATGTAATGTAACACACACCCATACAATGCGCACCACCCCGCGATGTTTTTCAAATACCTATCCTACATTGCCACTGCAGGTTCCATGACCTCCACATGCTGACCACCCCATGGTGCTTTTCTGCATCCTACATTGCCACTCACTGCCTATTCTAATTTAGACCCTCCGATTCACACCACCCCGTGATGTTTTTCTCACTCCTACTAGTGAATGTAATGTAACACACACCCATACAATGCGCACCACCCCGCGATGTTTTTCAGAAACCTATCCTACATTGCCACTGCATGTTCCCTGTCCTCCCCATGCTAACGACCCCGCGGTGCTTTTCTCCATCCTACATTGCCACTCTCTGCCTATCCTAATTCAGACCATCCGATTCACACCACCCCGTGATGTTTTTCTCACTCCTACTAGTGAATGTAATGTAACACACACCCATACAATGCGCACCACCCCGTGATGTTTTTCTCACTCCTAATAGTGAATGTAATGTAACACACACCCATACAATGCGCACCACCCCGTGATGTTTTTCTGACTCCTACTAGTGAATGTAATGTAACACACACCCATACAATGCGCACCACCCCGTGATGTTTTTCTCACTCCTACTAGTGAGTATAATGTAACACACACCCATGCAATGCGCACCACCACGTGATGTTTTTCTCACTCATACTTGTGAATGTAATGTAACACACACCCATACAATGCGCACCACGCCGCGATGTTTTTCAGAAACCTATCCTACATTGCCACTGCATGTTCCCTGACCTCCCCTTGCTGACCCCCCCACGGTGCTTTTCTCCATCCTACATTGCCACTCACTGCCTATCCTAATTCAGACCCTCCGATTCACACCACCCCGTGATGTTTTTCTCACTCCTCCTAGTGAATGTAATGTAACACACACCCATACAATGCGCACCACCCCGCGATGTTTTTCTTACTCCTACTAGTGAATGTAATGTAACACACACAAATACAATGCGTACCACCCCGCGATGTTTTTCAGAAACCTATCCTACATTGACACTGCGTGTTCAATGAGCTCCCCATGCTGACCACCCCGCGGTGCTTTTCTCCATCCTACATTGCCACTCACTGCCTATCCTAATTCAGACCCTCCTATTCACACCACCCCGTGATGTTTTTCTCACTCCTACTAGTGAATGTAATGTAACACACACCCATACAATGCGCACCACCCCGTGATGTTTTTCTCACTCCTGCTAGTGAATGTAATGTAACACACACCGATACAATGCACACCACCTCGCGATGTTTATCAGAAACCTATCCTACATTGCCACTGCATGTTCCCTGACCTCCTCATGCTGACCACCCCGCGGTGCTTTTCTCCATCCTACATTGCCACTCACTGCCTATCCTAATTCAGACACTCTGATTCACACCACCCCGTGATGTTTTTCTCACTCCTACTAGTGAATGTAATGTAACACACAACCATACAATGCGCACCACCCCGCGATGTTTTTCAGAAACGTATCCTACATTGCCACTGCATGTTCCCTGACCTCCCCATGCTGACCACCCCGCGGTGCTTTTCTCCATCCTACATTGCCACTCACTGCCTATCCTAATTCAGACCCTCCGATTCACACCACGCCGTGATGTTTTTCTCACTCCTACTAGTGAATGTAATGTAACACACACCCATACAATGCGCACCACCCCGTGATGTTTTTCAGAAAACTATCCTACATTGCCACTGCATGTTCCCTGACCTCCACATGCTGACCACCCCGCTGTGCTTTTCTCCATCCTACATTGCCACTCACTGCCTATCCTTATTCAGACCCTCCGATTCACACCACCCCGTGATGTTTTTCTCACTCCTATTGGTGAATATAATGTAACACACACGCATACAATGCGCAGCACCCCGTGATGTTTTTCTCACTCCTACTAGTGAATGTAATGTAACACACACCCATACAATGCGCACCACCCTGCGATGTTTTTCAGAAACCTATCCTACATTGCCCTGCATGTTCCCTGACCTCCCCATGCTGACCACCCCGCGGTGCTTTTCTCCATCCTACATTGCCACTCACTGAGTATCCTAATTCAGACCCTCCGATTCACACCACCCCGTGATGGTTTTCTCACTCCTACTAGTGAATGTTATGTAACACACACCCATACAATGCGCACCACCCCGAGATGTTTTTCAGAAACCTATCCTACATTGCCACTGCATGTTCCCTGTCCTCCCCATGCTAACGACCCCGCGGTGCTTTTCTCCATCCTACATTGCCACTCACTGCCTATCCTAATTCAGACCATCCGATTCACACCACCCCGTGATGTTTTTCTCACTCCTACTAGTGAATCTAATGTAACACACACCCATACAATGCGCACCACCCCGTGATGTTTTTCTCACTCCTACTAGTGAATGTAATGTAACACACACCCATACAATATGCACCACCCCGTGATGTTTTTCTCACTCCTACTAGTGAATGTAATGTAACACACACCCATACAATGCGCACCACCCCGTGATGTTTTTCTGACTCCTACTAGTGAATGTAATGTAACACACACCCATACAATGCGCACCACGCCGCGATGTTTTTCAGAAACCTATCCTACATTGCCACTGCATGTTCCCTGACCTCCCCTTGCTGACCCCCCCACGGTGCTTTTCTCCATCCTACATTGCCACTCACTGCCTATCCTAATTCAGACCCTCCGATTCACACCACCCCGTGATGTTTTTCTCACTCCTCCTAGTGAATGTAATGTAACACACACCCATACAATGCGCACCACCCCGCGATGTTTTTCTTACTCCTACTAGTGAATGTAATGTAACACACACAAATACAATGCGTACCACCCCGCGATGTTTTTCAGAAACCTATCCTACATTGACACTGCGTGTTCAATGAGCTCCCCATGCTGACCACCCCGCGGTGCTTTTCTCCATCCTACATTGCCACTCACTGCCTATCCTAATTCAGACCCTCCTATTCACACCACCCCGTGATGTTTTTCTCACTCCTACTAGTGAATGTAATGTAACACACACCCATACAATGCGCACCACCCCGTGATGTTTTTCTCACTCCTGCTAGTGAATGTAATGTAACACACACCGATACAATGCACACCACCTCGCGATGTTTATCAGAAACCTATCCTACATTGCCACTGCATGTTCCCTGACCTCCTCATGCTGACCACCCCGCGGTGCTTTTCTCCATCCTACATTGCCACTCACTGCCTATCCTATTTCAGACACTCTGATTCACACCACCCCGTGATGTTTTTCTCACTCCTACTAGTGAATGTAATGTAACACACAACCATACAATGCGCACCACCCCGCGATGTTTTTCAGAAACGTATCCTACATTGCCACTGCATGTTCCCTGACCTCCCCATGCTGACCACCCCGCGGTGCTTTTCTCCATCCTACATTGCCACTCACTGCCTATCCTAATTCAGACCCTCCGATTCACACCACGTCGTGATGTTTTTCTCACTCCTACTAGTGAATGTAATGTAACACACACCCATACAATGCGCAGCACCCCGTGATGTTTTTCTCACTCCTACTAGTGAATGTAATGTAACACACACCCATACAATGCGCACCACCCTGCGATGTTTTTCAGAAACCTATCCTACATTGCCCTGCATGTTCCCTGACCTCCCCATGCTGACCACCCCGCGGTGCTTTTCTCCATCCTACATTGCCACTCACTGAGTATCCTAATTCAGACCCTCCGATTCACACCACCCCGTGATGGTTTTCTCACTCCTACTAGTGAATGTTATGTAACACACACCCATACAATGCGCACCACCCCGAGATGTTTTTCAGAAACCTATCCTACATTGCCACTGCATGTTCCCTGTCCTCCCCATGCTAACGACCCCGCGGTGCTTTTCTCCATCCTACATTGCCACTCACTGCCTATCCTAATTCAGACCATCCGATTCACACCACCCCGTGATGTTTTTCTCACTCCTACTAGTGAATCTAATGTAACACACACCCATACAATGCGCACCACCCCGTGATGTTTTTCTCACTCCTACTAGTGAATGTAATGTAACACACACCCATACAATATGCACCACCCCGTGATGTTTTTCTCACTCCTACTAGTGAATGTAATGTAACACACACCCATACAATGCGCACCACCCCGTGATGTTTTTCTGACTCCTACTAGTGAATGTAATGTAACACACACCCATACAATGCGCACCACGCCGCGATGTTTTTCAGAAACCTATCCTACATTGCCACTGCATGTTCCCTGACCTCCCCTTGCTGACCCCCCCACGGTGCTTTTCTCCATCCTACATTGCCACTCACTGCCTATCCTAATTCAGACCCTCCGATTCACACCACCCCGTGATGTTTTTCTCACTCCTCCTAGTGAATGTAATGTAACACACACCCATACAATGCGCACCACCCCGCGATGTTTTTCTTACTCCTACTAGTGAATGTAATGTAACACACACAAATACAATGCGTACCACCCCGCGATGTTTTTCAGAAACCTATCCTACATTGACACTGCGTGTTCAATGAGCTCCCCATGCTGACCACCCCGCGGTGCTTTTCTCCATCCTACATTGCCACTCACTGCCTATCCTAATTCAGACCCTCCTATTCACACCACCCCGTGATGTTTTTCTCACTCCTACTAGTGAATGTAATGTAACACACACCCATACAATGCGCACCACCCCGTGATGTTTTTCTCACTCCTGCTAGTGAATGTAATGTAACACACACCGATACAATGCACACCACCTCGCGATGTTTATCAGAAACCTATCCTACATTGCCACTGCATGTTCCCTGACCTCCTCATGCTGACCACCCCGCGGTGCTTTTCTCCATCCTACATTGCCACTCACTGCCTATCCTATTTCAGACACTCTGATTCACACCACCCCGTGATGTTTTTCTCACTCCTACTAGTGAATGTAATGTAACACACAACCATACAATGCGCACCACCCCGCGATGTTTTTCAGAAACGTATCCTACATTGCCACTGCATGTTCCCTGACCTCCCCATGCTGACCACCCCGCGGTGCTTTTCTCCATCCTACATTGCCACTCACTGCCTATCCTAATTCAGACCCTCCGATTCACACCACGTCGTGATGTTTTTCTCACTCCTACTAGTGAATGTAATGTAACACACACCCATACAATGCGCACCACCCCGTGATGTTTTTCAGAAAACTATCCTACATTGCCACTGCATGTTCCCTGACCTCCACATGCTGACCACCCCGCTGTGCTTTTCTCCATCCTACATTGCCACTCACTGCCTATCCTTATTCAGACCCTCCGATTCACACCAGCCCGTGATGTTTTTCTCACTCCTATTGGTGAATATAATGTAACACACACGCATACAATGCGCAGCACCCCGTGATGTTTTTCTCACTCCTACTAGTGAATGTAATGTAACACACACCCATACAATGCGCACCACCCTGCGATGTTTTTCAGAAACCTATCCTACATTGCCCTGCATGTTCCCTGACCTCCCCATGCTGACCACCCCGCGGTGCTTTTCTCCATCCTACATTGCCACTCACTGAGTATCCTAATTCAGACCCTCCGATTCACACCACCCCGTGATGGTTTTCTCACTCCTACTAGTGAATGTTATGTAACACACACCCATACAATGCGCACCACCCCGAGATGTTTTTCAGAAACCTATCCTACATTGCCACTGCATGTTCCCTGTCCTCCCCATGCTAACGACCCCGCGGTGCTTTTCTCCATCCTACATTGCCATTCACTGCCTATCCTAATTCAGACCATCCGATTCACACCACCCCGTGATGTTTTTCTCACTCCTACTAGTGAATCTAATGTAACACACACCCATACAATGCGCACCACCCCGTGATGTTTTTCTCACTCCTACTAGTGAATGTAATGTAACACACACCCATACAATATGCACCACCCCGTGATGTTTTTCTCACTCCTACTAGTGAATGTAATGTGACACACACCCATACAATGCGCACCACCCCGTGATGTTTTTCTGACTCCTACTAGTGAATGTAATGTAACACACACCCATACAATGCGCACCACCCCGTGATGTTTTTCTCACTCCCACTAGTGAATATAATGTAACACACACCCATGCAATGCGCACCACCACGTGATGTTTTTCTCACTCCTACTTGTGAATGTAATGTAACACACACCCATACAATGCGCACCACCCCGCGATGTTTTTCAAAAACCTATCCTACATTGCCACTGCATGTTCCCTGACCTCCCCATGCTGACCACCCCGCGGTGCTTTTCTCCATCCTACATTGCCACTCACTGCCTATCCTAATTCAGACCCTCCGATTCACACCACCCCGTGATGTTTTTCTCACTCCTCCTAGTGAATGTAATGTAACACACACCCATACAATGCGCACCACCCCGCGATGTTTTTCTTACTCCTACTAGTGAATGTAATGTAACACACACAAATAAAATGCGTACCACCCCGCGATGTTTTTCAGAAACCTATCCTACATTGACACTGCGTGTTCCATGAGCTCCCCATGCTGACCACCCCGCGGTGCTTTTCTCCATCCTACATTGCCACTCACTGCCTATCCTAATTCAGACCCTCCTATTAACACCACCCCGTGATGTTTTTCTCACTTCTACTAGTGAATGTAATGTAACACACACCCATACAATGCGCACCACCCCGTGATGTTTTTCTCACTCCTGCTAGTGAATGTAATGTAACACACACCCATACAATGCGCACCACCCCGCGATGTTTTTCAAATACCTATCCTACATTGCCACTGCAGGTTCCATGACCTCCACATGCTGACCACCCCATGGTGCTTTTCTGCATCCTACATTGCCACTCACTGCCTATTCTAATTTAGACCCTCCGATTCACACCACCCCGTGATGTTTTTCTCACTCCTACTAGTGAATGTAATGTAACACACACCCATAAAATGCGCACCACCCCGCGATGTTTTTCAGAAACCTATCCTACATTGCCACTGCATGTTCCCTGTCCTCCCCATGCTAACGACCCCGCGGTGCTTTTCTCCATCCTACATTGCCACTCACTGCCTATCCTAATTCAGACCATCCGATTCACACCACCCCGTGATGTTTTTCTCACTCCTACTAGTGAATGTAATGTAACACACACCCATACAATGCGCACCACCCCGTGATGTTTTTCTCACTCCTACTAGTGAATGTAATGTAACACACACCCATACAATACGCACCACCCCGTGATGTTTTTCTCACTCCTACTAGTGAATGTAATGTAACACACACCCATACAATGCGCACCACCCCGCGATGTTTTTCAGAAACCTATCCTACATTGCCACTGCATTTTCCCTGACCTCCCCATCCTGACCACCCCGCGGTGCTTTTCTCCATCCTACATTGCCACTCACTGCCTATCCTAATTCAGACCCTCCGATTCACACCACCCCGTGATGTTTTTCTCACTCCTACTAGTGAATGTAATGTAACACACACCCATACAATACGCACAACCCCGCGATGTTTTTCAGAAACCTATCCTACATTGCCACTGCATGTTCCCTGACCTCCCCATGCTCACCAACCCGCGGTGCTTTTCTCCATCCCACTATGCCGCTCACTGCCTATCCTAATTCAGACCCTCCGATTCACACCACCCCGTGATGTTTTTCTCACTCCTACTAGTTAATGTAATGTAACACACACCCATACAATGCGCACCACCCCGTGATGTTTTTCTCACTCCTACTAGTGAATGTAATGTAACACACACCCATACAATGCGCACCACCCCGCAATGTTTTTCAGAAAATTATCCTACATTGCCACTGCCTGTTCCCTGACCTCCCCATGCTGACCTCCCCGCGGTGCTTTTCTCCATCCTACATTGCCACTCACTGCCTATCCTAATTCAGACCCCCCGATTAACACCACCCCGTGATGTTTTTCTCACTCCTACTAGTGAATGTAATGTAACACACACCCAAACAATGAGTACCACCCCGCGATGTTTTTCAGAAACCTATCCTACATTGCCACTGCATGTTCCCTGACCTCCCCATGCTGACAACCGCGCGGTGCTTTTCTCCATCCTACATTGCCACTCACTGCCTATCCTAATTCAGACCCTCCGATTCACACCACCCCGTGATGTTTTTCTCACTCCTACTAGTGAATGTAATGTAACACACACGCATACAATGCGCAGCACCCCGTGATGTTTTTCTCACTCCTACTAGTGAATGTAATGTAACACACACCCATACAATGCGCACCACCCCGCGATGTTTTTCAAATACCTATCCTACATTACCACTGCATGTTCCCTGACCTCCACATGCTGACCACCCCGCGGTGCTTTTCTCCATCCTACATTGCCACTCACTGCCTATCCTAATTCAGAACCTCCGATTCACACCACCCCGTGATGTTTTTCTCCCTCCTACTAGTGAATGTAATGTAACACACACCCATACAATGAGCACTACCCCGTGATGTTTTTCTCACTCCTACTAGTGAATGTAATGTAACACACACCCATAAAATGCGCACCACCCTGCGATGTCTTTCAGAAACCTATCCTACATTTCCACTGCATTATCCCTGACCTCCCCTTGCTGACCACCCCGCGGTGCTTTTCTCCATCCTACATTGCCACTCACTGCCTATCCTAATTCAGACACTCCGATTCACACCACCCCGTGTTGTTTTTCTCACTCCTACTAGTGAATGTAATGTAACACACACCCATACAATGCGCACCACCCCGTGATGATTTGCTCACTCCTACTAGTGGATGTAATGTAACACACACCCATACAATGCGCATCACCCCGTGATGATTTTCTCACTCCTACTAGTGAATGTGATGTAACACACATCCATAAAATGCACACCACCCCGTGATGTTTTTCAGAAACCTATCCTACATTGCCACTGCATGTTCCCTGACCTCCCCATGCTGACCACACAGCGGTGCTTTTCTCCATCCTACATTGCCACTCACTGCCTATCCAAATTCAGACCCTCTGATTCGCACCACCCCGTGATGTTTTCCTCACTCCTACTAGTGAATGTAATGTAACACACACCCACACAATGCGCACCACCCCGCGATGTTTTTCAGAAACCTATCATACATTGCCACTGCATGTTCCCTGACCTCTCCATGCTGACCACCCCGCAGTGCTTTTCTCCATCCTACATTGCCACTCACTGCGTATCCTAATTCAGACCCTCCGATTCACACCACCCCGTGATGTTTTTCTCACTCCTACTAGTGAATGTAATGTAACAAACACCCATACAAGAGCACCACCCCGTTATTTTTTTTCACTCCTACTAGTGAATGTAATGTAACACACACCCATACAATGCACACCACCCCGTGATGATTTTCTCAATCCTACTAGTGAATGTAATGTAACACACACCCATACAATGCGCACCACCCCGTGATGTTTTTCTCACTCCTACTAGTGAATGTAATGTAACACACACCCATACAATGCACACCACACCGCGATGTTTTTCAGAAACCTATCCTACATTGCCACTGCATGTTCCCTGACCTCCCCATTCTGACCAACCCGCGGGGCTTTTCTCCATCCTACATTGCCACTCACTGCCTATCCTAATTCAGACCCTCCGATTCACACCACCCCGTGATGTTTTTCTCACTCCTACTAGTGAATGTAATGTAAAACACACCCATACAATGCGCACCACCCCGTGATGATTTTCTCACTCCTACTAGTGGATGTAATGTAACACACACCCATACAATACGCACCACCCCGTGATGTGTTTCTCAGTCCTACTAGTGAATGTAATGTAAAACACACCCATACAATGCGCACCACCCCGCGATGTTTTTCAGAAACCTATCCTACATTGCCACTGCATGTTCCCTGACCTCCCCATCCTGACCACCCCGCGGTGCTTTTCTCCATCCTACATTGCCACTCACTGCCTATCCTAATTCAGACCCTCCGATTCACACCACCCCGTGATGTTTTTCTCATCCTACTAGTGAATGTAATGTAACACACACCCATACAATGCGCACCACCCCGCGATGTTTTTCAGAAACCTATCCTACATTGCCACTGCATGTTCCCTGAGCTCCCCATGCTCACCAACCCGCGGTGCTTTTCTCCATCCCACATTGCCGCTCACTGCCTATCCTAATTCAGACCCTCCGATTCACACCACCCCGTGATGTTTTTCTCACTCCTACTAGTTAATGTAATGTAACACACACCCATACAATGCGCACCACCCCGTGATGTTTTTCTCACTCCTACTAGTGAATGTAATGTAACACACACCCATACAATGCGCACCACCCCGCGATGTTTTTCAGAAAATTATCCTACATTGCCACTGCCTGTTCCCTGACCTCCCCATGCTGACCACCACGCGGTGCTTTTCTCCATCCTACATGGCCACTCACTGCCTATCCTAATTCAGACCCTCCGATTAACACCACCCCGTGATGTTTTTCTCACTCCTACTAGCGAATGTAATGTAACACACACCCAAACAATGAGTACCACCCCGCGATGTTTTAAAGAAACCTATCCTACATTGCCACTGCATGTTCCCTGACCTCCCAATGCTGACAACCGCGCGGTGCTTTTCTCCATCCTACATTGCCACTCACTGCCTATCCTAATTCAGACCCTCCGATTCACACCACGCCGTGATGTTTTTCTCACTCCTACTAGTGAATGTAATGTAACACACACCCATACAATGCGCAACACCCCGTGATGTTTTTCAGAAAACTATCCTACATTGCCACTGCATGTTCCCTGACCTCCACATGCTGACCACCCCGCTGTGCTTTTCTCCATCCTACATTGCCACTCACTGCCTATCCTAATTCAGACCCTCCGATTCACACCACCCCGTGATGTTTTTCTCACTCCTACTAGTGAATGTAATGTAACACACACCCATACAATGCACTCCACCCCGTGATGTTTTTCTCACTCCTACTAGTGAATGTCATTTAACACACACCCATAATGCGCACCACCACGCGATGTTTTTCAGAAACCTATCCTACATTGCCACTGCATGTTCCCTGACCTCCCCATGCTGACCACCACGCGGGGCTTTTCTCCATCCTACATTGCCACTCACTGCCTATCCTAATTCAGACCCTCCGATTCACACCACACCGTGATGTTTTTCACACTCCTACTAGTGAATGTAATGTAACACACACCCATACAATGGGCACCATCCCACGATGTTTATCAGAAACCTATCCTACATTGCCATTGCATGTTCCCTGACCTCCCCATGATGACCACCCCGCGGTGCTTTTCTCCATCTTACATTGCCACTCACTGCCTATCCTAATTCAGACCCTCCGATTCACACCACCCCGTGATGTTTTGCTCACTCCTACTAGTGAATGTAATGTAACACACCCCCATACAATGCGCACCACCCCGTGATATTTTTCTCACTCCTACTAGTGAATGTAATGTAACACACACCTATACAATGCGCACCACCCCGCGATGTTTTTCAGAAACCTATCCTACATTGCCACTGCATGTTCCCTGACCTCCCCATGCTGACCACCCCGCGGTGCTTTTCTCCATCCTACATTGCCACTCACTGCCTATCCTAATTCAGACCCTCCGATTCACACCACCCCGTGATGTTTTTCTCACTCTTACTAGTGAATGTAATGTAACACACACCCATACAATGCGCACCAACGCGTGATGATTTTCTCACTCCTACTAGTGGATGTAATGTAACACACACCCATACAATGCGCAACACACCGTGATGATTTTCTCACTGCTACTAGTGAATGTAATGTAACACACTTCCATACAATGCACACCACCCCGTGATGTTTTTCAGAAACCTATCCTACTTTGCCACTGCATGTTCCCTGACCTCCCCATGCTGACCACACCGCGATGCTTTTCTCCATCCTACATTGCCACTCACTGCCTATCCAAATTCAGACCCTCCGATTCGCACCTCCCCATGATGTTTTTCTCACTCCTACTAGTGAATGTAATGTAACACACACCCACACAATGCGCACCACCCCGCGATGTTTTACAGAAACCTATCCTACATTGCCACTGCATGTTCCCTGACCTCCCCATGCTGACCACCCCGCGGTGCTTTTCTCATTCCTACATTGCCACTCACTGCCTATCCTAATTCAGACCCTCCGATTCACACCACCCCGTGATGTTTTTCTCACTCCTACTAGTGAATGTAATGTAACACACACCCATACAATGCGACCCACCCCGTGATGTTTTTCTCACTCCTACTAGTGAATGTAATGTAACACACACCCATACAATACGCACCACCCCCTGATGTTTTTCTCAGTCCTACTAGTGAATGTAATGTAAAACTCACCCATACAATGCGCACCACCCCGCGATGTTTTTCAGAAACCTATCCTACATTGCCACTGCATGTTCCCTGACCTCCCCATCCTGACCACCCCGCGGTGCTTTTCTACATCCTACATTGATACTCACTGCCTATCCTAATTCAGACCCTCCGATTCACACCACCCCGTGATGTTTTTCTCACTCCTCCTAGTGAATGTAATGTAACACACACCCATACAATGCGCACCACCCCGCGATGTTTTTCTTACTCCTACTAGTGAATGTAATGTAACACACACAAATAAAATGCGTACCACCCCGCGATGTTTTTCAGAAACCTATCCTACATTGACACTGCGTGTTCCATGAGCTCCCCATGCTGACCACCCCGCGGTGCTTTTCTCCATCCTACATTGCCACTCACTGCCTATCCTAATTCAGACCCTCCTATTAACACCACCCCGTGATGTTTTTCTCACTTCTACTAGTGAATGTAATGTAACACACACCCATACAATGCGCACCACCCCGTGATGTTTTTCTCACTCCTGCTAGTGAATGTAATGTAACACACACCCATACAATGCGCACCATCCCGCGATGTTTTTCAAATACCTATCCTACATTGCCACTGCAGGTTCCATGACCTCCACATGCTGACCACCCCATGGTGCTTTTCTGCATCCTACATTGCCACTCACTGCCTATTCTAATTTAGACCCTCCGATTCACACCACCCCGTGATGTTTTTCTCACTCCTACTAGTGAATGTAATGTAACACACACCCATACAATGCGCACCACCCCGCGATGTTTTTCAGAAACCTATCCTACATTGCCACTGCATGTTCCCTGTCCTCCCCATGCTAACGACCCCGCGGTGCTTTTCTCCATCCTACATTGCCACTCACTGCCTATCCTAATTCAGACCATCCGATTCACACCACCCCGTGATGTTTTTCTCACTCCTACTAGTGAATGTAATGTAACACACACCCATACAATGCGCACCACCCCGTGATGTTTTTCTCACTCCTACTAGTGAATGTAATGTAACACACACCCATACAATACGCACCACCCCGTGATGTTTTTCTCACTCCTACTAGTGAATGTAATGTAACACACACCCATACAATGCGCACCACCCCGCGATGTTTTTCAGAAACCTATCCTACATTGCCACTGCATGTTCCCTGAGCTCCCCATGCTCACCAACCCGCGGTGCTTTTCTCCATCCCACATTGCCGCTCACTGCCTATCCTAATTCAGACCCTCCGATTCACACCACCCCGTGATGTTTTTCTCACTCCTACTAGTTAATGTAATGTAACACACACCCATACAATGCGCACCACCCCGTGATGTTTTTCTCACTCCTACTAGTGAATGTAATGTAACACACACCCATACAATGCGCACCACCCCGCGATGTTTTTCAGAAAATTATCCTACATTGCCACTGCCTGTTCCCTGACCTCCCCATGCTGACCACCACGCGGTGCTTTTCTCCATCCTACATGGCCACTCACTGCCTATCCTAATTCAGACCCTCCGATTAACACCACCCCGTGATGTTTTTCTCACTCCTACTAGCGAATGTAATGTAACACACACCCAAACAATGAGTACCACCCCGCGATGTTTTAAAGAAACCTATCCTACATTGCCACTGCATGTTCCCTGACCTCCCAATGCTGACAACCGCGCGGTGCTTTTCTCCATCCTACATTGCCACTCACTGCCTATCCTAATTCAGACCCTCCGATTCACACCACGCCGTGATGTTTTTCTCACTCCTACTAGTGAATGTAATGTAACACACACCCATACAATGCGCAACACCCCGTGATGTTTTTCAGAAAACTATCCTACATTGCCACTGCATGTTCCCTGACCTCCACATGCTGACCACCCCGCTGTGCTTTTCTCCATCCTACATTGCCACTCACTGCCTATCCTAATTCAGACCCTCCGATTCACACCACCCCGTGATGTTTTTCTCACTCCTACTAGTGAATGTAATGTAACACACACCCATACAATGCACTCCACCCCGTGATGTTTTTCTCACTCCTACTAGTGAATGTCATTTAACACACACCCATAATGCGCACCACCACGCGATGTTTTTCAGAAACCTATCCTACATTGCCACTGCATGTTCCCTGACCTCCCCATGCTGACCACCACGCGGGGCTTTTCTCCATCCTACATTGCCACTCACTGCCTATCCTAATTCAGACCCTCCGATTCACACCACACCGTGATGTTTTTCACACTCCTACTAGTGAATGTAATGTAACACACACCCATACAATGGGCACCATCCCACGATGTTTATCAGAAACCTATCCTACATTGCCATTGCATGTTCCCTGACCTCCCCATGATGACCACCCCGCGGTGCTTTTCTCCATCTTACATTGCCACTCACTGCCTATCCTAATTCAGACCCTCCGATTCACACCACCCCGTGATGTTTTGCTCACTCCTACTAGTGAATGTAATGTAACACACCCCCATACAATGCGCACCACCCCGTGATATTTTTCTCACTCCTACTAGTGAATGTAATGTAACACACACCTATACAATGCGCACCACCCCGCGATGTTTTTCAGAAACCTATCCTACATTGCCACTGCATGTTCCCTGACCTCCCCATGCTGACCACCCCGCGGTGCTTTTCTCCATCCTACATTGCCACTCACTGCCTATCCTAATTCAGACCCTCCGATTCACACCACCCCGTGATGTTTTTCTCACTCTTACTAGTGAATGTAATGTAACACACACCCATACAATGCGCACCAACGCGTGATGATTTTCTCACTCCTACTAGTGGATGTAATGTAACACACACCCATACAATGCGCAACACACCGTGATGATTTTCTCACTGCTACTAGTGAATGTAATGTAACACACTTCCATACAATGCACACCACCCCGTGATGTTTTTCAGAAACCTATCCTACTTTGCCACTGCATGTTCCCTGACCTCCCCATGCTGACCACACCGCGATGCTTTTCTCCATCCTACATTGCCACTCACTGCCTATCCAAATTCAGACCCTCCGATTCGCACCTCCCCATGATGTTTTTCTCACTCCTACTAGTGAATGTAATGTAACACACACCCACACAATGCGCACCACCCCGCGATGTTTTACAGAAACCTATCCTACATTGCCACTGCATGTTCCCTGACCTCCCCATGCTGACCACCCCGCGGTGCTTTTCTCATTCCTACATTGCCACTCACTGCCTATCCTAACTCAGACCCTCCGATTCACACCACCCCGTGATGTTTTTCTCACTCCTACTAGTGAATGTAATGTAACACACACCCATACAATGCGACCCACCCCGTGATGTTTTTCTCACTCCTACTAGTGAATGTAATGTAACACACACCCATACAATACGCACCCCCCCCTGATGTTTTTCTCAGTCCTACTAGTGAATGTAATGTAAAACTCACCCATACAATGCGCACCACCCCGCGATGTTTTTAAGAAACCTATCCTACATTGCCACTGCATGTTCCCTGACCTCCCCATCCTGACCACCCCGCGGTGCTTTTCTACATCCTACATTGATACTCACTGCCTATCCTAATTCAGACCCTCCGATTCACACCACCCCGTGATGTTTTTCTCACTCCTCCTAGTGAATGTAATGTAACACACACCCATACAATGCGCACCACCCCGCGATGTTTTTCTTACTCCTACTAGTGAATGTAATGTAACACACACAAATAAAATGCGTACCACCCCGCGATGTTTTTCAGAAACCTATCCTACATTGACACTGCGTGTTCCATGAGCTCCCCATGCTGACCACCCCGCGGTGCTTTTCTCCATCCTACATTGCCACTCACTGCCTATCCTAATTCAGACCCTCCTATTAACACCACCCCGTGATGTTTTTCTCACTTCTACTAGTGAATGTAATGTAACACACACCCATACAATGCGCACCACCCCGTGATGTTTTTCTCACTCCTGCTAGTGAATGTAATGTAACACACACCCATACAATGCGCACCACCCCGCGATGTTTTTCAAATACCTATCCTACATTGCCACTGCAGGTTCCATGACCTCCACATGCTGACCACCCCATGGTGCTTTTCTGCATCCTACATTGCCACTCACTGCCTATTCTAATTTAGACCCTCCGATTCACACCACCCCGTGATGTTTTTCTCACTCCTACTAGTGAATGTAATGTAACACACACCCATACAATGCGCACCACCCCGCGATGTTTTTCAGAAACCTATCCTACATTGCCACTGCATGTTCCCTGTCCTCCCCATGCTAACGACCCCGCGGTGCTTTTCTCCATCCTACATTGCCACTCACTGCCTATCCTAATTCAGACCATCCGATTCACACCACCCCGTGATGTTTTTCTCACTCCTACTAGTGAATGTAATGTAACACACACCCATACAATGCGCACCACCCCGTGATGTTTTTCTCACTCCTACTAGTGAATGTAATGTAACACACACCCATACAATACGCACCACCCCGTGATGTTTTTCTCACTCCTACTAGTGAATGTAATGTAACACACACCCATACAATGCGCACCACCCCGCGATGTTTTTCAGAAACCTATCCTACATTGCCACTGCATGTTCCCTGACCTCCCCATGCTCACCAACCCGCGGTGCTTTTCTCCATCCCACTATGCCGCT
Source organism: Cavia porcellus (assembly GCF_034190915.1). Lineage (NCBI taxonomy): Eukaryota > Metazoa > Chordata > Mammalia > Rodentia > Caviidae > Cavia > Cavia porcellus. Next base: position 1,092,041 of record NW_026947589.1, read on the forward strand.
CACTGCCTATCCTAATTCAGACCCTCCGATTCACACCACCCCGTGATGTTTTTCTCACTCCTACTAGTTAATGTAATGTAACACACACCCATACAATGCGCACCACCCCGTGATGTTTTTCTCACTCCTACTAGTGAATGTAATGTAACACACACCCATACAATGCGCACCACCCCGCAATGTTTTTCAGAAAATTATCCTACATTGCCACTGCCTGTTCCCTGACCTCCCCATGCTGACCTCCCCGCGGTGCTTTTCTCCATCCTACATTGCCACTCACTGCCTATCCTAATTCAGACCCCCCGATTAACACCACCCCGTGATGTTTTTCTCACTCCTACTAGTGAATGTAATGTAACACACACCCATACAATGAGTACCACCCCGCGATGTTTTTCAGAAACCTATCCTACATTGCCACTGCATGTTCCCTGACCTCCCCATGCTGACAACCGCGCGGTGCTTTTCTCCATCCTACATTGCCACTCACTGCCTATCCTAATTCAGACCCTCCGATTCACACCACCCCGTGATGTTTTTCTCACTCCTACTAGTGAATGTAATGTAACACACACGCATACAATGCGCAGCACCCCGTGATGTTTTTCTCACTCCTACTAGTGAATGTAATGTAACACACACCCATACAATGCGCACCACCCCGCGATGTTTTTCAAATACCTATCCTACATTACCACTGCATGTTCCCTGACCTCCACATGCTGACCACCCCGCGGTGCTTTTCTCCATCCTACATTGCCACTCACTGCCTATCCTAATTCAGAACCTCCGATTCACACCACCCCGTGATGTTTTTCTCCCTCCTACTATTGAATGTAATGTAACACACACCCATACAATGAGCACTACCCCGTGATGTTTTTCTCACTCCTACTAGTGAATGTAATGTAACACACACCCATAAAATGCGCACCACCCTGCGATGTCTTTCAGAAACCTATCCTACATTTCCACTGCATTATCCCTGACCTCCCCTTGCTGACCACCCCGCGGTGCTTTTCTCCATCCTACATTGCCACTCACTGCCTATCCTAATTCAGACACTCCGATTCACACCACCCCGTGTTGTTTTTCTCACTCCTACTAGTGAATGTAATGTAACACACACCCATACAATGCGCACCACCCCGTGATGATTTGCTCACTCCTACTAGTGGATGTAATGTAACACACCCCCATACAATGCGCATCACCCCGTGATGATTTTCTCACTCCTACTAGTGAATGTGATGTAACACACATCCATAAAATGCACACCACCCCGTGATGTTTTTCAGAAACCTATCCTACATTGCCACTGCATGTTCCCTGACCTCCCCATGCTGACCACACAGCGGTGCTTTTCTCCATCCTACATTGCCACTCACTGCCTATCCAAATTCAGACCCTCTGATTCGCACCACCCCGTGATGTTTTCCTCACTCCTACTAGTGAATGTAATGTAACACACACCCACACAATGCGCACCACCCCGCGATGTTTTTCAGAAACCTATCATACATTGCCACTGCATGTTCCCTGACCTCTCCATGCTGACCACCCCGCAGTGCTTTTCTCCATCCTACATTGCCACTCACTGCGTATCCTAATTCAGACCCTCCGATTCACACCACCCCGTGATGTTTTTCTCACTCCTACTAGTGAATGTAATGTAACAAACACCCATACAAGAGCACCACCCCGTTATTTTTTTTCACTCCTACTAGTGAATGTAATGTAACACACACCCATACAATGCACACCACCCCGTGATGATTTTCTCAATCCTACTAGTGAATGTAATGTAACACACACCCATACAATGCGCACCACCCCGTGATGTTTTTCTCACTCCTACTAGTGAATGTAATGTAACACACACCCATACAATGCACACCACACCGCGATGTTTTTCAGAAACCTATCCTACATTGCCACTGCATGTTCCCTGACCTCCCCATTCTGACCAACCCGCGGGGCTTTTCTCCATCCTACATTGCCACTCACTGCCTATCCTAATTCAGACCCTCCGATTCACACCACCCCGTGATGTTTTTCTCACTCCTACTAGTGAATGTAATGTAAAACACACCCATACAATGCGCACCACCCCGTGATGATTTTCTCACTCCTACTAGTGGATGTAATGTAACACACACCCATACAATACGCACCACCCCGTGATGTGTTTCTCAGTCCTACTAGTGAATGTAATGTAAAACACACCCATACAATGCGCACCACCCCGCGATGTTTTTCAGAAACCTATCCTACATTGCCACTGCATGTTCCCTGACCTCCCCATCCTGACCACCCCGCGGTGCTTTTCTCCATCCTACATTGCCACTCACTGCCTATCCTAATTCAGACCCTCCGATTCACACCACCCCGTGATGTTTTTCTCATCCTACTAGTGAATGTAATGTAACACACACCCATACAATGCGCACCACCCCGCGATGTTTTTCAGAAACCTATCCTACATTGCCACTGCATGTTCCCTGAGCTCCCCATGCTCACCAACCCGCGGTGCTTTTCTCCATCCCACATTGCCGCTCACTGCCTATCCTAATTCAGACCCTCCGATTCACACCACCCCGTGATGTTTTTCTCACTCCTTCTAGTTAATGTAATGTAACACACACCCATACAATGCGCACCACCCCGTGATGTTTTTCTCACTCCTACTAGTGAATGTAATGTAACACACACCCATACAATGCGCACCACCCCGCGATGTTTTTCAGAAAATTATCCTACATTGCCACTGCCTGTTCCCTGACCTCCCCATGCTGACCACCACGCGGTGCTTTTCTCCATCCTACATGGCCACTCACTGCCTATCCTAATTCAGACCCTCCGATTAACACCACCCCGTGATGTTTTTCTCACTCCTACTAGCGAATGTAATGTAACACACACCCAAACAATGAGTACCACCCCGCGATGTTTTAAAGAAACCTATCCTACATTGCCACTGCATGTTCCCTGACCTCCCAATGCTGACAACCGCGCGGTGCTTTTCTCCATCCTACATTGCCACTCACTGCCTATCCTAATTCAGACCCTCCGATTCACACCACGCCGTGATGTTTTTCTCACTCCTACTAGTGAATGTAATGTAACACACACCCATACAATGCGCAACACCCCGTGATGTTTTTCAGAAAACTATCCTACATTGCCACTGCATGTTCCCTGACCTCCACATGCTGACCACCCCGCTGTGCTTTTCTCCATCCTACATTGCCACTCACTGCCTATCCTAATTCAGACCCTCCGATTCACACCACCCCGTGATGTTTTTCTCACTCCTACTAGTGAATGTAATGTAACACACACCCATACAATGCACTCCACCCCGTGATGTTTTTCTCACTCCTACTAGTGAATGTCATTTAACACACACCCATAATGCGCACCACCACGCGATGTTTTTCAGAAACCTATCCTACATTGCCACTGCATGTTCCCTGACCTCCCCATGCTGACCACCACGCGGGGCTTTTCTCCATCCTACATTGCCACTCACTGCCTATCCTAATTCAGACCCTCCGATTCACACCACACCGTGATGTTTTTCACACTCCTACTAGTGAATGTAATGTAACACACACCCATACAATGGGCACCATCCCACGATGTTTATCAGAAACCTATCCTACATTGCCATTGCATGTTCCCTGACCTCCCCATGATGACCACCCCGCGGTGCTTTTCTCCATCTTACATTGCCACTCACTGCCTATCCTAATTCAGACCCTCCGATTCACACCACCCCGTGATGTTTTGCTCACTCCTACTAGTGAATGTAATGTAACACACCCCCATACAATGCGCACCACCCCGTGATATTTTTCTCACTCCTACTAGTGAATGTAATGTAACACACACCTATACAATGCGCACCACCCCGCGATGTTTTTCAGAAACCTATCCTACATTGCCACTGCATGTTCCCTGACCTCCCCATGCTGACCACCCCGCGGTGCTTTTCTCCATCCTACATTGCCACTCACTGCCTATCCTAATTCAGACCCTCCGATTCACACCACCCCGTGATGTTTTTCTCACTCTTACTAGTGAATGTAATGTAACACACACCCATACAATGCGCACCAACGCGTGATGATTTTCTCACTCCTACTAGTGGATGTAATGTAACACACACCCATACAATGCGCAACACACCGTGATGATTTTCTCACTGCTACTAGTGAATGTAATGTAACACACTTCCATACAATGCACACCACCCCGTGATGTTTTTCAGAAACCTATCCTACTTTGCCACTGCATGTTCCCTGACCTCCCCATGCTGACCACACCGCGATGCTTTTCTCCATCCTACATTGCCACTCACTGCCTATCCAAATTCAGACCCTCCGATTCGCACCTCCCCATGATGTTTTTCTCACTCCTACTAGTGAATGTAATGTAACACACACCCACACAATGCGCACCACCCCGCGATGTTTTACAGAAACCTATCCTACATTGCCACTGCATGTTCCCTGACCTCCCCATGCTGACCACCCCGCGGTGCTTTTCTCATTCCTACATTGCCACTCACTGCCTATCCTAATTCAGACCCTCCGATTCACACCACCCCGTGATGTTTTTCTCACTCCTACTAGTGAATGTAATGTAACACACACCCATACAATGCGACCCACCCCGTGATGTTTTTCTCACTCCTACTAGTGAATGTAATGTAACACACACCCATACAATACGCACCACCCCCTGATGTTTTTCTCAGTCCTACTAGTGAATGTAATGTAAAACTCACCCATACAATGCGCACCATCCCGCGATGTTTTTCAGAAACCTATCCTACATTGCCACTGCATGTTCCCTGACCTCCCCATCCTGACCACCCCGCGGTGCTTTTCTACATCCTACATTGATACTCACTGCCTATCCTAATTCAGACCCTCCGATTCACACCACCCCGTGATGTTTTTCTCATTCCTACTAGTGAATGTAATGTAACACACACCCATACAATGCGCACCTCCCCGCGATGTTTTTCAGAAACCTATCCTACATTGCCACTGCATGTTCCCTGACCTCCACATGCTCAAAAAACCCGCGGTGCTTTTCTCCATCGCACATTGCCGCTCACTGCCTATCCTAATTCAGACCCTCCGATTCACACCACCCCGTGATGTTTTTCTCACTCCTACTAGTTAATGTAATGTAACACACACCCATACAATGCGCACCACCCCGTGATGTTTTTCTCAATCCTACTAGTGAATGTAATGTAACACACCCCAATACAATGCGCACCACCCGGCGATGTTTTTCAGAAAATTATCCTACATTGCCACTGCCTGTTCCCTGACCTCCCCATGCTGACCACCACGCGGTGCTTTTCTCCATCCTACATGGCCACTCACTGCCTATCCTAATTCAGACCCTCCGATTAACACCACCCCGTGATGTTTTTCTCACTCCTACTAGTGAATGTTATGTAACACACACCCAAACAATGAGTACCACCCCGCGATGTTTTTCAGAAACCTATCCTACATTGCCAATGCATGTTCCCTGACCTCCCCATGCTGACAACCGCGCGGTGCTTTTCTCCATCCTACATTGCCACTCACTGCCTATCCTAATTCAGACCCTCCGATTCACACCACGCCGTGATGTTTTTCTCACTCCTACTAGTGAATGTAATGTAACACACACCCATACAATGCGCACCACCACGTGATGTTTTTCAGAAAACTATCCTACATTGCCACTGCATGTTCCCTGACCTCCACATGCTGACCACCCCGCTGTGCTTTTCTCCATCCTACATTGCCACTCACTGCCTATCCTAATTCAGACCCTCCGATTCACACCACCCCGTGATGTTTTTCTCACTCCTACTAGTGAATGTAATGTAACACACACCCATACAATGCGCACCACCCCGCGATGTTTTGCTCACTCCTACTAGTGAATGTAATGAAACACACACCCATACAATGCGCACCACCCCGCGATGTTTTTCAGAAACCTATCCTACATTGCCACTGCATATTCCCTGACCTCCCCATGCTGACCAACCCGCGGTGCTTTTCTCCATCCTACATTGCCACTCACTGCCTATCCTAATTCAGACCTTCCGATTCACACCACCCCGTGATGTTTTTCTCACTCCTACTAGTGAATGTAATGTAACACACACCCATACAATGCGCACCCCCCCACGATGTTTTTCAGAAACCTATCCTACATTGCCACTGCATGTTCCCTGACCTCCCCATGCTGACCACCCCGCGGTGCTTTTCTCCATCCTACATTGCCACTCACTGCCTATCCTAATTCAGACCCTCCGATTCACACCTCCCCGTGATGTTTTTCTCACTCCTACTAGTGAATGTAATGTAACACACACCCATCCAATGCGCACCACCCCGTGATGATTTTCTCACTCCTACTAGTGGATGTAATGTAACACACACCCATACAATGCGCACCACCCCGTGATGTTTTTCTCACTCCTACTAGTGAATGTAATGTAACACACACCCATACAATGCACTCCACCCCGTGATGTTTTTCTCACTCCTACTAGTGAATGTCATTTAACACACACCCATAATGCGCACCACCACGCGATGTTTTTCAGAAACCTATCCTACATTGCCACTGCATGTTCCGAGACATCCGCATGCTGACCACCCCGCGGGGCTTTTCTCCATCCTACATTGCCACTCACTGCCTATCCTAATTCAGACCCTCCGATTCACACCACACCGTGATGTTTTTCACACTCCTACTAGTGAATGTAATGTAACACACACCCATACAATGGGCACCATCCCACGATGTTTATCAGAAACCTATCCTACATTGCCATTGCATGTTCCCTGACCTCCCCATGATGACCACCCCGCGGTGCTTTTCTCCATCTTACATTGCCACTCACTGCCTATCCTAATTCAGACCCTCCGATTCACACCACCCCGTGATGTTTTTCTCACTCCTACTAGTGAATGTAATGTAACACACACCCATACAATGCGCACCACCCCGCGATGTTTTTCAGAAACCTATCCTACATTGCCACTGCATGTTCCCTGACCTCCCCATGCTGACCACCCCGCGGTGCTTTTCTCCATCCTACATTGCCACTCACTGCCTATCCTAATTCAGACCCTCCGATTCACACCACCCCGTGATGTTTTTCTCACTCTTACTAGTGAATGTAATGTAACACACACCCATACAATGCGCACCACCCCGTGATGATTTTCTCACTCCTACTAGTGGATGTAATGTAACACACACCCATACAATGCGCAACACACCGTGATGATTTTCTCACTGCTACTAGTGAATGTAATGTAACACACTTCCATACAATGCACACCACCCCGTGATGTTTTTCAGAAACCTATCCTACTTTGCCACTGCATGTTCCCTGACCTCCCCATGCTGACCACACCGCGGTGCTTTTCTCCATCCTATATTGCCACTCACTGCCTATCCAAATTCAGACCCTCCGATTCGCACCTCCCCATGATGTTTTTCTCACTCCTACTAGTGAATGTAATGTAACACACACCCACACAATGCGCACCACCCCGCGATGTTTTTCAGAAACCTATCCTACATTGCCACTGCATGTTCCCTGACCTCCCCATGCTGACCACCCCGCGGTGCTTTTCTCATTCCTACATTGCCACTCACTGCCTATCCTAATTCAGACCCTCCGATTCACACCACCCCGTGATGTTTTTCTCACTCCTACTAGTGAATGTAATGTAACACACACCCATACAATGCGACCCATCCCGTGATGTTTTTCTCACTCCTACTAGTGAATGTAATGTAACACACACCCATACAATACGCACCACCCCCTGATGTTTTTCTCAGTCCTACTAGTGAATGTAATGTAAAACTCACCCATACAATGCGCACCACCCCGCGATGTTTTTCAGAAACCTATCCTACATTGCCACTGCATGTTCCCTGACCTCCCCATCCTGACCACCCCGCGGTGCTTTTCTGCATCCTACATTGCCACTCACTGCCTATCCTAATTCAGACCCTCCGATTCACACCACCCCGTGATGTTTTTCTCATTCCTACTAGTGAATGTAATGTAACACACACCCATACAATGCGCACCTCCCCGCGATGTTTTTCAGAAACCTATCCTACATTGCCACTGCATGTTCCCTGACCTCCCCATGCTCAAAAAACCCGCGGTGCTTTTCTCCATCCCACATTGCCGCTCACTGCCTATCCTAATTCAGACCCTCCGATTCACACCACCCCGTGATGTTTTTCTCACTCCTACTAGTTAATGTAATGTAACACACACCCATACAATGCGCACCACCCCGTGATGTTTTTCTCAATCCTACTAGTGAATGTAATGTAACACACCCCAATACAATGTGCACCACCCGGCGATGTTTTTCAGAAAATTATCCTACATTGCCACTGCCTGTTCCCTGACCTCCCCATGCTGACCACCACGCGGTGCTTTTCTCCATCCTACATGGCCACTCACTGCCTATCCTAATTCAGACCCTCCGATTAACACCACCCCGTGATGTTTTTCTCACTCCTACTAGTGAATGTTATGTAACACACACCCAAACAATGAGTACCACCCCGCGATGTTTTTCAGAAACCTATCCTACATTGCCAATGCATGTTCCCTGACCTCCCCATGCTGACAACCGCGCGGTGGTTTTCTCCATCCTACATTGCCACTCACTGCCTATCCTAATTCAGACCCTCCGATTCACACCACGCCGTGATGTTTTTCTCACTCCTACTAGTGAATGTAATGTAACACACACCCATACAATGCGCACCACCCCGCGATGTTTTTCAGAAACCTATCCTACATTGCCACTGCATGTTCCCTGTCCTCCCCATGCTAACGACCCCGCGGTGCTTTTCTCCATCCTACATTGCCACTCACTGCCTATCCTAATTCAGACCATCCGATTCACACCACCCCGTGATGTTTTTCTCACTCCTACTAGTGAATGTAATGTAACACACACCCATACAATGCGCACCACCCCGTGATGTTTTTCTCACTCCTACTAGTGAATGTAATGTAACACACACCCATACAATACGCACCACCCCGTGATGTTTTTCTCACTCCTACTAGTGAATGTAATGTAACACACACCCATACAATGCGCACCACCCCGCGATGTTTTTCAGAAACCTATCCTACATTGCCACTGCATTTTCCCTGACCTCCCCATCCTGACCACCCCGCGGTGCTTTTCTCCATCCTACATTGCCACTCACTGCCTATCCTAATTCAGACCCTCCGATTCACACCACCCCGTGATGTTTTTCTCACTCCTACTAGTGAATGTAATGTAACACACACCCATACAATACGCACAACCCCGCGATGTTTTTCAGAAACCTATCCTACATTGCCACTGCATGTTCCCTGACCTCCCCATGCTCACCAACCCGCGGTGCTTTTCTCCATCCCACTATGCCGCTCACTGCCTATCCTAATTCAGACCCTCCGATTCACACCACCCCGTGATGTTTTTCTCACTCCTACTAGTTAATGTAATGTAACACACACCCATACAATGCGCACCACCCCGTGATGTTTTTCTCACTCCTACTAGTGAATGTAATGTAACACACACCCATACAATGCGCACCACCCCGCAATGTTTTTCAGAAAATTATCCTACATTGCCACTGCCTGTTCCCTGACCTCCCCATGCTGACCTCCCCGCGGTGCTTTTCTCCATCCTACATTGCCACTCACTGCCTATCCTAATTCAGACCCCCCGATTAACACCACCCCGTGATGTTTTTCTCACTCCTACTAGTGAATGTAATGTAACACACACCCAAACAATGAGTACCACCCCGCGATGTTTTTCAGAAACCTATCCTACATTGCCACTGCATGTTCCCTGACCTCCCCATGCTGACAACCGCGCGGTGCTTTTCTCCATCCTACATTGCCACTCACTGCCTATCCTAATTCAGACCCTCCGATTCACACCACCCCGTGATGTTTTTCTCACTCCTACTAGTGAATGTAATGTAACACACACGCATACAATGCGCAGCACCCCGTGATGTTTTTCTCACTCCTACTAGTGAATGTAATGTAACACACACCCATACAATGCGCACCACCCCGCGATGTTTTTCAAATACCTATCCTACATTACCACTGCATGTTCCCTGACCTCCACATGCTGACCACCCCGCGGTGCTTTTCTCCATCCTACATTGCCACTCACTGCCTATCCTAATTCAGAACCTCCGATTCACACCACCCCGTGATGTTTTTCTCCCTCCTACTAGTGAATGTAATGTAACACACACCCATACAATGAGCACTACCCCGTGATGTTTTTCTCACTCCTACTAGTGAATGTAATGTAACACACACCCATAAAATGCGCACCACCCTGCGATGTCTTTCAGAAACCTATCCTACATTTCCACTGCATTATCCCTGACCTCCCCTTGCTGACCACCCCGCGGTGCTTTTCTCCATCCTACATTGCCACTCACTGCCTATCCTAATTCAGACACTCCGATTCACACCACCCCGTGTTGTTTTTCTCACTCCTACTAGTGAATGTAATGTAACACACACCCATACAATGCGCACCACCCCGTGATGATTTGCTCACTCCTACTAGTGGATGTAATGTAACACACACCCATACAATGCGCATCACCCCGTGTTGATTTTCTCACTCCTACTAGTGAATGTGATGTAACACACATCCATAAAATGCACACCACCCCGTGATGTTTTTCAGAAACCTATCCTACATTGCCACTGCATGTTCCCTGACCTCCCCATGCTGACCACACAGCGGTGCTTTTCTCCATCCTACATTGCCACTCACTGCCTATCCAAATTCAGACCCTCTGATTCGCACCACCCCGTGATGTTTTCCTCACTCCTACTAGTGAATGTAATGTAACACACACCCACACAATACGCACCACCCCGCGATGTTTTTCAGAAACCTATCATATATTGCCACTGCATGTTCCCTGACCTCTCCATGCTGACCACCCCGCAGTGCTTTTCTCCATCCTACATTGCCACTCACTGCCTATCCTAATTCAGACCCTCCGATTCACACCACCCCGTGATGTTTTTCTCACTCCTACTAGTGAATGTAATGTAACAAACACCCATACAAGAGCACCACCCCGTTATTTTTTTTCACTCCTACTAGTGAATGTAATGTAACACACACCCATACAATGCACACCACCCCGTGATGATTTTCTCAATCCTACTAGTGAATGTAATGTAACACACACCCATACAATGCGCACCACCCCGTGATGTTTTTCTCACTCCTACTAGTGAATGTAATGTAACACACACCCATACAATGCACACCACACCGCGATGTTTTTCAGAAACCTATCCTACATTGCCACTGCATGTTCCCTGACCTCCCCATTCTGACCAACCCGCGGGGCTTTTCTCCATCCTACATTGCCACTCACTGCCTATCCTAATTCAGACCCTCCGATTCACACCACCCCGTGATGTTTTTCTCACTCCTACTAGTGAATGTAATGTAACACACACCCATACAATGCGCACCACCCCGTGATGATTTTCTCACTCCTACTAGTGGATGTAATGTAACACACACCCATACAATACGCACCACCCCGTGATGTGTTTCTCAGTCCTACTAGTGAATGTAATGTAAAACACACCCATACAATGCGCACCACCCCGCGATGTTTTTCAGAAACCTATCCTACATTGCCACTGCATGTTCCCTGACCTCCCCATCCTGACCACCCCGCGGTGCTTTTCTCCATCCTACATTGCCACTCACTGCCTATCCTAATTCAGACCCTCCGATTCACACCACCCCGTGATGTTTTTCTCATCCTACTAGTGAATGTAATGTAACACACACCCATACAATGCGCACCACCCCGCGATGTTTTTCAGAAACCTATCCTACATTGCCACTGCATGTTCCCTGAGCTCCCCATGCTCACCAACCCGCGGTGCTTTTCTCCATCCCACATTGCCGCTCACTGCCTATCCTAATTCAGACCCTCTGATTCACACCACCCCGTGATGTTTTTCTCACTCCTACTAGTTAATGTAATGTAACACACACCCATACAATGCGCACCACCCCTGATGTTTTTCTCACTCCTACTAGTGAATGTAATGTAACACACACCCATACAATGCGCACCACCCCGCGATGTTTTTCAGAAAATTATCCTACATTGCCACTGCCTGTTCCCTGACCTCCCCATGCTGACCACCACGCGGTGCTTTTCTCCATCCTACATGGCCACTCACTGCCTATCCTAATTCAGACCCTCCGATTAACACCACCCCGTGATGTTTTTCTCACTCCTACTAGCGAATGTAATGTAACACACACCCAAACAATGAGTACCACCCCGCGATGTTTTTCAGAAACCTATCCTACATTGCCACTGCATGTTCCCTGACCTCCCAATGCTGACAACCGCGCGGTGCTTTTCTCCATCCTACATTGCCACTCACTGCCTATCCTAATTCAGACCCTCCGATTCACACCACGCCGTGATGTTTTTCTCACTCCTACTAGTGAATGTAATGTAACACACACCCATACAATGCACTCCACCCCGTGATGTTTTTCTCACTCCTACTAGTGAATGTCATTTAACACACACCCATAATGCGCACCACCACGCGATGTTTTTCAGAAACCTATCCTACATTGCCACTGCATGTTCCCTGACCTCCCCATGCTGACCACCACGCGGGGCTTTTCTCCATCCTACATTGCCACTCACTGCCTATCCTAATTCAGACCCTCCGATTCACACCACACCGTGATGTTTTTCACACTCCTACTAGTGAATGTAATGTAACACACACCCATACAATGGGCACCATCCCACGATGTTTATCAGAAACCTATCCTACATTGCCATTGCATGTTCCCTGACCTCCCCATGATGACCACCCCGCGGTGCTTTTCTCCATCTTACATTGCCACTCACTGCCTATCCTAATTCAGACCCTCCGATTCACACCACCCCGTGATGTTTTGCTCACTCCTACTAGTGAATGTAATGTAACACACCCCCATACAATGCGCACCACCCCGTGATATTTTTCTCACTCCTACTAGTGAATGTAATGTAACACACACCTATACAATGCGCACCACCCCGCGATGTTTTTCAGAAACCTATCCTACATTGCCACTGCATGTTCCCTGACCTCCCCATGCTGACCACCCCGCGGTGCTTTTCTCCATCCTACATTGCCACTCACTGCCTATCCTAATTCAGACCCTCCGATTCACACCACCCCGTGATGTTTTTCTCACTCTTACTAGTGAATGTAATGTAACACACACCCATACAATGCGCACCAACGCGTGATGATTTTCTCACTCCTACTAGTGGATGTAATGTAACACACACCCATACAATGCGCAACACACCGTGATGATTTTCTCACAGCTACTAGTGAATGTAATGTAACACACTTCCATACAATGCACACCACCCCGTGATGTTTTTCAGAAACCTATCCTACTTTGCCACTGCATGTTCCCTGACCTCCCCATGCTGACCACACCGCGATGCTTTTCTCCATCCTACATTGCCACTCACTGCCTATCCAAATTCAGACCCTCCGATTCGCACCTCCCCATGATGTTTTTCTCACTCCTACTAGTGAATGTAATGTAACACACACCCACACAATGCGCACCACCCCGCGATGTTTTACAGAAACCTATCCTACATTGCCACTGCATGTTCCCTGACCTCCCCATGCTGACCACCCCGCGGTGCTTTTCTCATTCCTACATTGCCACTCACTGCCTATCCTAATTCAGACCCTCCGATTCACACCACCCCGTGATGTTTTTCTCACTCCTACTAGTGAATGTAATGTAACACACACCCATACAATGCGACCCACCCCGTGATGTTTTTCTCACTCCTACTAGTGAATGTAATGTAACACACACCCATACAATACGCACCACCCCCTGATGTTTTTCTCAGTCCTACTAGTGAATGTAATGTAAAACTCACCCATACAATGCGCACCACCCCGCGATGTTTTTCAGAAACCTATCCTACATTGCCACTGCATGTTCCCTGACCTCCCCATCCTGACCACCCCGCGGTGCTTTTCTACATCCTACATTGATACTCACTGCCTATCCTAATTCAGACCCTCCGATTCACACCACCCCGTGATGTTTTTCTCATTCCTACTAGTGAATGTAATGTAACACACACCCATACAATGCGCACCTCCCCGCGATGTTTTTCAGAAACCTATCCTACATTGCCACTGCATGTTCCCTGACCTCCACATGCTCAAAAAACCCGCGGTGCTTTTCTCCATCCCACATTGCCGCTCACTGCCTATCCTAATTCAGACCCTCCAATTCACACCACCCCGTGATGTTTTTCTCACTCCTACTAGTTAATGTAATGTAACACACACCCATACAATGCGCACCACCCCGTGATGTTTTTCTCAATCCTACTAGTGAATGTAATGTAACACACCCCAATACAATGCGCACCACCCGGCGATGTTTTTCAGAAAATTATCCTACATTGCCACTGCCTGTTCCCTGACCTCCCCATGCTGACCACCACGCGGTGCTTTTCTCCATCCTACATGGCCACTCACTGCCTATCCTAATTCAGACCCTCCGATTAACACCACCCCGTGATGTTTTTCTCACTCCTACTAGTGAATGTTATGTAACACACACCCAAACAATGAGTACCACCCCGCGATGTTTTTCAGAAACCTATCCTACATTGCCAATGCATGTTCCCTGACCTCCCCATGCTGGCAACCGCGCGGTGCTTTTCTCCATCCTACATTGCCACTCACTGCCTATCCTAATTCAGACCCTCCGATTCACACCACGCCGTGATGTTTTTCTCACTCCTACTAGTGAATGTAATGTAACACACACCCATACAATGCGCACCACCACGTGATGTTTTTCAGAAAACTATCCTACATTGCCACTGCATGTTCCCTGACCTCCACATGCTGACCACCCCGCTGTGCTTTTCTCCATCCTACATTGCCACTCACTGCCTATCCTAATTCAGACCCTCCGATTCACACCACCCCGTGATGTTTTTCTCACTCCTACTAGTGAATGTAATGTAACACACACCCATACAATGCGCACCACCCCGCGATGTTTTGCTCACTCCTACTAGTGAATGTAATGAAACACACACCCATACAATGCGCACCACCCCGCGATGTTTTTCAGAAACCTATCCTCCATTGCCACTGCATATTCCCTGACCTCCCCATGCTGACCAACCCGCGGTGCTTTTCTCCATCCTACATTGCCACTCACTGCCTATCCTAATTCAGACCTTCCGATTCACACCACCCCGTGATGTTTTTCTCACTCCTACTAGTGAATGTAATGTAACACACACCCATACAATGCGCACCCCCCCACGATGTTTTTCAGAAACCTATCCTACATTGCCACTGCATGTTCCCTGACCTCCCCATGCTGACCACCCCGCGGTGCTTTTCTCCATCCTACATTGCCACTCACTGCCTATCCTAATTCAGACCCTCCGATTCACACCTCCCCGTGATGTTTTTCTCACTCCTACTAGTGAATGTAATGTAACACACACCCATCCAATTCGCACCACCCCGTGATGATTTTCTCACTCCTACTAGTGGATGTAATGTAACACACACCCATACAATGCGCACCACCCCGTGATGTTTTTCTCACTCCTACTAGTGAATGTAATGTAACACACACCCATACAATGCACTCCACCCCGTGATGTTTTTCTCACTCCTACTAGTGAATGTCATTTAACACACACCCATAATGCGCACCACCACGCGATGTTTTTCAGAAACCTATCCTACATTGCCACTGCATGTTCCGAGACATCCGCATGCTGACCACCCCGCGGGGCTTTTCTCCATCCTACATTGCCACTCACTGCCTATCCTAATTCAGACCCTCCGATTCACACCACACCGTGATGTTTTTCACACTCCTACTAGTGAATGTAATGTAACACACACCCATACAATGGGCACCATCCCACGATGTTTATCAGAAACCTATCCTACATTGCCATTGCATGTTCCCTGACCTCCCCATGATGACCACCCCGCGGTGCTTTTCTCCATCTTACATTGCCACTCACTGCCTATCCTAATTCAGACCCTCCGATTCACACCACCCCGTGATGTTTTTCTCACTCCTACTAGTGAATGTAATGTAACACACACCCATACAATGCGCACCACCCCGCGATGTTTTTCAGAAACCTATCCTACATTGCCACTGCATGTTCCCTGACCTCCCCATGCTGACCACCCCGCGGTGCTTTTCTCCATCCTACATTGCCACTCACTGCCTATCCTAATTCAGACCCTCCGATTCACACCACCCCGTGATGTTTTTCTCACTCTTACTAGTGAATGTAATGTAACACACACCCATACAATGCGCACCACCCCGTGATGATTTTCTCACTCCTACTAGTGGATGTAATGTAACACACACCCATACAATGCGCAACACACCGTGATGATTTTCTCACTGCTACTAGTGAATGTAATGTAACACACTTCCATACAATGCACACCACCCCGTGATGTTTTTCAGAAACCTATCCTACTTTGCCACTGCATGTTCCCTGACCTCCCCATGCTGACCACACCGCGGTGCTTTTCTCCATCCTACATTGCCACTCACTGCCTATCCAAATTCAGACCCTCCGATTCGCACCTCCCCATGATGTTTTTCTCACTCCTACTAGTGAATGTAATGTAACACACACCCACACAATGCGCACCACCCCGCGATGTTTTTCAGAAACCTATCCTACATTGCCACTGCATGTTCCCTGACCTCCCCATGCTGACAACCGCGCGGTGCTTTTCTCCATCCTACCTTGCCACTCACTGCCTATCCTAATTCAGACCCTCCAATTCACACCACCCCGTGATGTTTTTCTCACTCCTACTAGTTAATGTAATGTAACACACACCCATACAATGCGCACCACCCCGTGATGTTTTTCTCAATCCTACTAGTGAATGTAATGTAACACACCCCAATACAATGCGCACCACCCGGCGATGTTTTTCAGAAAATTATCCTACATTGCCACTGCCTGTTCCCTGACCTCCCCATGCTGACCACCACGCGGTGCTTTTCTCCATCCTACATGGCCACTCACTGCCTATCCTAATTCAGACCCTCCGATTAACACCACCCCGTGATGTTTTTCTCACTCCTACTAGTGAATGTTATGTAACACACACCCAAACAATGAGTACCACCCCGCGATGTTTTTCAGAAACCTATCCTACATTGCCAATGCATGTTCCCTGACCTCCCCATGCTGACAACCGCGCGGTGCTTTTCTCCATCCTACATTGCCACTCACTGCCTATCCTAATACAGACCCTCCGATTCACACCACGCCGTGATGTTTTTCTCACTCCTACTAGTGAATGTAATGTAACACACACCCATACAATGCGCACCACCACGTGATGTTTTTCAGAAAACTATCCTACATTGCCACTGCATGTTCCCTGACCTCCACATGCTGACCACCCCGCTGTGCTTTTCTCCATCCTACATTGCCACTCACTGCCTATCCTAATTCAGACCCTCCGATTCACACCACCCCGTGATGTTTTTCTCACTCCTACTAGTGAATGTAATGTAACACACACCCATACAATGCGCACCACCCCGCGATGTTTTGCTCACTCCTACTAGTGAATGTAATGAAACACACACCCATACAATGCGCACCACCCCGCGATGTTTTTCAGAAACCTATCCTCCATTGCCACTGCATATTCCCTGACCTCCCCATGCTGACCAACCCGCGGTGCTTTTCTCCATCCTACATTGCCACTCACTGCCTATCCTAATTCAGACCTTCCGATTCACACCACCCCGTGATGTTTTTCTCACTCCTACTAGTGAATGTAATGTAACACACACCCATACAATGCGCACCCCCCCACGATGTTTTTCAGAAACCTATCCTACATTGCCACTGCATGTTCCCTGACCTCCCCATGCTGACCACCCCGCGGTGCTTTTCTCCATCCTACATTGCCACTCACTGCCTATCCTAATTCAGACCCTCCGATTCACACCTCCCCGTGATGTTTTTCTCACTCCTACTAGTGAATGTAATGTAACACACACCCATCCAATTCGCACCACCCCGTGATGATTTTCTCACTCCTACTAGTGGATGTAATGTAACACACACCCATACAATGCGCACCACCCCGTGATGTTTTTCTCACTCCTACTAGTGAATGTAATGTAACACACACCCATACAATGCACTCCACCCCGTGATGTTTTTCTCACTCCTACTAGTGAATGTCATTTAACACACACCCATAATGCGCACCACCACGCGATGTTTTTCAGAAACCTATCCTACATTGCCACTGCATGTTCCGAGACATCCGCATGCTGACCACCCCGCGGGGCTTTTCTCCATCCTACATTGCCACTCACTGCCTATCCTAATTCAGACCCTCCGATTCACACCACACCGTGATGTTTTTCACACTCCTACTAGTGAATGTAATGTAACACACACCCATACAATGGGCACCATCCCACGATGTTTATCAGAAACCTATCCTACATTGCCATTGCATGTTCCCTGACCTCCCCATGATGACCACCCCGCGGTGCTTTTCTCCATCTTACATTGCCACTCACTGCCTATCCTAATTCAGACCCTCCGATTCACACCACCCCGTGATGTTTTTCTCACTCCTACTAGTGAATGTAATGTAACACACACCCATACAATGCGCACCACCCCGCGATGTTTTTCAGAAACCTATCCTACATTGCCACTGCATGTTCCCTGACCTCCCCATGCTGACCACCCCGCGGTGCTTTTCTCCATCCTACATTGCCACTCACTGCCTATCCTAATTCAGACCCTCCGATTCACACCACCCCGTGATGTTTTTCTCACTCTTACTAGTGAATGTAATGTAACACACACCCATACAATGCGCACCACCCCGTGATGATTTTCTCACTCCTACTAGTGGATGTAATGTAACACACACCCATACAATGCGCAACACACCGTGATGATTTTCTCACTGCTACTAGTGAATGTAATGTAACACACTTCCATACAATGCACACCACCCCGTGATGTTTTTCAGAAACCTATCCTACTTTGCCACTGCATGTTCCCTGACCTCCCCATGCTGACCACACCGCGGTGCTTTTCTCCATCCTACATTGCCACTCACTGCCTATCCAAATTCAGACCCTCCGATTCGCACCTCCCCATGATGTTTTTCTCACTCCTACTAGTGAATGTAATGTAACACACACCCACACAATGCGCACCACCCCGCGATGTTTTTCAGAAACCTATCCTACATTGCCACTGCATGTTCCCTGACCTCCCCATGCTGACCACCCCGCGGTGCTTTTCTCATTCCTACATTGCCACTCACTGCCTATCCTAATTCAGACCCTCCGATTCACACCACCCCGTGATGTTTTTCTCACTCCTACTAGTGAATGTAATGTAACACACACCCATACAATGCGACCCATCCCGTGATGTTTTTCTCACTCCTACTAGTGAATGTAATGTAACACACACCCATACAATACGCACCACCCCCTGATGTTTTTCTCAGTCCTACTAGTGAATGTAATGTAAAACTCACCCATACAATGCGCACCACCCCGCGATGTTTTTCAGAAACCTATCCTACATTGCCACTGCATGTTCCCTGACCTCCCCATCCTGACCACCCCGCGGTGCGTTTCTGCATCCTACATTGCCACTCACTGCCTATCCTAATTCAGACCCTCCGATTCCAACCACCCCGTGATGTTTTTCTCATTCCTACTAGTGAATGTAATGTAACACACACCCATACAATGCGCACCTCCCCGCGATGTTTTTCAGAAACCTATCCTACATTGCCACTGCATGTTCCCTGACCTCCCCATGCTCAAAAAACCCGCGGTGCTTTTCTCCATCCCACATTGCCGCTCACTGCCTATCCTAATTCAGACCCTCCGATTCACACCACCCCGTGATGTTTTTCTCACTCCTACTAGTTAATGTAATGTAACACACACCCATACAATGCGCACCACCCCGTGATGTTTTTCTCAATCCTACTAGTGAATGTAATGTAACACACCCCAATACAATGTGCACCACCCGGCGATGTTTTTCAGAAAATTATCCTACATTGCCACTGCCTGTTCCCTGACCTCCCCATGCTGACCACACCGCGGTGCTTTTCTCCATCCTACATTGCCATCACTGCATATCCTAATTCAGACCCTCCGATTCACACCACGCCGTGATGTTTTTCTCACTCCTACTAGTGAATGTAATGTAACACACACCCATACAATGCGCACCACCACGTGAGGTTTTTCAGAAAACTATCCTACATTGCCACTGCATGTTCCCTGACCTCCACATGCTGACCACCCCGCTGTGCTTTTCTCCATCCTACATTGCCACTCACTGCCTATCCTAATTCAGACCCTCCGATTCACACCACCCCGTGATGTTTTTCTCACTCCTACTAGTGAATGTAATGTAACACACACCCATACAATGCGCACCACCCCGCGATGTTTTGCTCACTCCTACTAGTGAATGTAATGAAACACACACCCATACAATGCGCACCACCCCGCGATGTTTTTCAGAAACCTATCCTACATTGCCACTGCATGTTCCCTGACCTCCCCATGCTGACCACCCCGCGGTGCTTTTCTCCATCCTACATTGCCATCACTGCATATCCTAATTCAGACCCTCCGATTCACACCACCCCGTGATGTTTTTCTCACTCCTACTAGTGAATGTAATGTAACACACACCCATACAATGCGCACCACCCCACGATGTTTTTCAGAAACCTATCCTACATTGCCACTGCATGTTCCCTGACCTCTACATGCTGACCACCCCGCGGTGCTTTTCTCCATCCTACATTGCCACTCACTGCCTATCCTAATTCAGACCCTCTGATTCACACCACCGCGTGATGTTTTTCTCACTCCTACTAGTGAATGTAATGTAACACACACCCATACAATGCGCACCACCCCACGATGTTTTTCAGAAACCTATCCTACATTGCCACTGCATGTTCCCTGACCTCCCCATGCTGACCACCCCGCGGTGCTTTTCTCCATCCTACATTGCCACTCACTGCCTATCCTAATTCAGACCCTCCGATTCACACCACCCCGTGATGTTTTTCTCACTCTTACTAGTGAATGTAATGTAACACACACCCATCCAATGCGCACCACCCCGTGATGATTTTCTCACTCCTACTAGTGGATGTAATGTAACACACACCCATACAATGCGCACCACCCCGTGATGTTTTTCTCACTCCTACTAGTGAATGTAATGTAACACACATCCATACAATGCACACCACCGCGCAATGTTTTTCAGAAACCTATCCTACATTGCCACTGCATGTTCCCTGACCTCCCCATGCTGACCACCCCGCGGTGCTTTTCTCCATCCTACATTGCCATTCACTGCCTATCCTAATTCAGACCCTCCGATTCACACCACCCCGTGATGTTTTTCTCACTCCTACTAGTGAATGTAATGTAACACACACCCATACAATGCACTCCACCCCGTGATGTTTTTCTCACTCCTACTAGTGAATGTCATTTAACACACACCCATAATGCGCACCACCACGCGATGTTTTTCAGAAACCTATCCTACATTGCCACTGCATGTTCCCTGACATCCCCATGCTGACCACCCCGCGGTGCTTTACTCCATCCTACATTGCCACTCACTGCCTATCCTAATTCAGACCCTCCGATTCACACCACACCGTGATGTTTTTCACACTCCTACTAGTGAATGTAATGTAACACACACCCATACAATGGGCACCATCCCACAATGTTTATCAGAAACCTATCCTACATTGGCATTGCATGTTCCCTGACCTCCCCATGATGACCACCCCGCGGTGCTTTTCTCCATCTTACATTGCCACTCACTGCCTATCCTAATTCAGACCCTCCGATTCACACCACCCCGTGATGTTTTGCTCACTCCTACTAGTGAATGTAATGTAACACACCCCCATACAATGCGCACCACCCCGTGATATTTTTCTCACTCCTACTAGTGAATGTAATGTAACACACACCCATACAATGCGCACCACCCCGCGATGTTTTTCAGAAACCTATCCTACATTGCCACTGCATGTTCCCTGACCTCCCCATGCTGACCACCCCGCGGTGCTTTTCTCCATCCTACATTGCCACTCACTGCCTATCCTAATTCAGACCCTCCGATTCACACCACCCCGTGATGTTTTTCTCACTCTTACTAGTGAATGTAATGTAACACACACCCATACAATGCGCACCACCCCGTGATGATTTTCTCACTCCTACTAGTGGATGTAATGTAACACACAATCATACAATGCGCAACACACCGTGATGATTTTCTCACTGCTACTAGTGAATGTAATGTAACACACTTCCATACAATGCACACCACCCAGTGATGTTTTTCAGAAACCTATCCTACTTTGCCACTGCATGTTCCCTGACCTCCCCATGCTGACCACACCGCGGTGCTTTTCTCCATCCTACATTGCCACTCACTGCCTATCCAAATTCAGACCCTCCGATTCGCACCTCCCCATGATGTTTTTCTCACTCCTACTAGTGAATGTAATGTAACACACACCCACACAATGCGCACCACCCCACGATGTTTTTCAGAAACCTATCCTACATTGCCACTGCATGTTCCTTGACCTCCCCATGCTGACCACCCCGCGGTGCTTTTCTCATTCCTACATTGCCACTCACTGCCTATCCTAATTCAGACCCTCCGATTCACACCACCCCGTGATGTTTTTCTCACTCCTACTAGTGAATGTAATGTAACACACACCCATACAATGCGACCAACCCGTGATGTTTTTCTCACTCCTACTAGTGAATGTAATGTAACACACACCCATACAATACGCACCACCCCCTGATATTTTTCTCAGTCCTACTAGTGAATGTAATGTAAAACTCACCCATACAATGCGCACCACCCCGCGATGTTTTTCAGAAACCTATCCTACATTGCCACTGCATGTTCCCTGACCTCCCCATGCTGACCACCCCGCGGTGCTTTTCTCCATCCTACATTGCCACTCACTGCCTATCCAAATTCAGACCCTCCGATTCGCACCTCCCCATGATGTTTTTCTCCCTCCTACTAGTGAATGTAATGTAACACACACCCACACAATGCGCACCACCCCGCAATGTTTTTCAGAAACCTATCCTACATTGCCACTGCATGTTCCCTGACCTCCCCATGCTGACCACCCCGCGGTGCTTTTCTCATTCCTACATTGCCACTCACTGCCTATCCAAATTCAGACCCTCCGATTCGCACCTCCCCATGATGTTTTTCTCACTCCTACTAGTGAATGTAATGTAACACACACCCATACAATGCGACCCACCCCGTGATGTTTTTCTCACTCCTACTAGTGAATGTAATGTAACACACACCCATACAATACGCACCACCCCGTGATGTTTTTCTCAGTCCTACTAGTGAATGTAATGTAAAACACACCCCTACAATGCGCACCACCCCGCGATGTTTTTCAGAAACCTATCCTACATTGCCACTGCATGTTCCCTGACCGCCCCATCCTGACCACCCCGCGGTGCTTTTCTCCATCCTACATTGCCACTCACTGCCTATCCTAATTAAGATCCTCCGATTCACACCACCCCGTGATGTTTTTCTCACTCCTACTAGTGAATGTAACGTAACACACACCCATACAATGCGCACCACCCCAAGATGTTTTTCAGAAACCTATCCTACATTGCCACTGCATGTTCCCTGACCTCCCCATGCTCACCAACCCGCGGTGCTTTTCTCCATCCCACATTGCCGCTCACTGCCTATCCTAATTCAGACCCTCCGATTCACACCACCGCGTGATGTTTTTCTCACTCCTACTAGTGAATGTAATGTAACACACACCCATACAATGCGCTCCACCCCGTGATGTTTTTCTCACTCCTACTAGTGAATGTCATTTAACACACACCCATAATGCGCACCACCACGCGATGTTTTTCAGAAACCTATCCTACATTGCCACTGCATGTTCCCTGACCTCCCCATGCTGACCACCCCGCGGTGCTTTTCTCCATCCTACATTGCCACTCACTGCCTATCCTAATTCAGACCCTCTGATTCACACCACCCCGTGATGTTTTTCTCACTCCTACTAGTGAATGTAATGTAACACACACCCATCCAATGCGCACCACCCCGTGATGATTTTCTCACTCCTACTAGTGGATGTAATGTAACACACACCCATACAATGCGCACAACCCCGTGATGTTTTTCTCACTCCTACTAGTGAATGTAATGTAACACACATCCATACAATGCACACCATCGCGCGATGTTTTTCAGAAACCTATCCTACATTGCCACTGCATGTTCCCTGACCTCCCCATGCTGACCACACCGCGGTGCTTTTCTCCATCCTACATTGCCACTCACTGCTTATCCTAATTCAGACCCTCCGATTCACAACACGCCGTGACGTTTTTCTCACTCCTACTAGTGAATGTAATGTAACACACACCCATACAATGCGCTCCACCCCGTGATGTTTTTCTCACTCCTACTAGTGAATGTCATTTAACACACACCCATAATGCGCACCACCACGCGATGTTTTTCAGAAACCTATCTTACATTGCCACTGCATGTTCCCTGACCTCCCCATGCTGACCACCCCGCGGTGCTTTTCTCCATCCTACATTGCCACTCACTGCCTATCCTAATTCAGACCCTCCGATTCACACCACACCGTGATGTTTTTCACACTCCTACTAGTGAATGTAATGCAACATACACCCATAAAATGGGCACCACCCCGTGATGTTTTTCTCACTCGTACTACTGAATGTAATGTAACACACACCCATACAATGCGCACCGCCCCGTGATTTTTTCTCACTCCTACTAGTGAATGTAATGTAACACACACCCATACAATGGGCACCATCCCACGATGTTTATCAGAAACCTATCCTACATTGCCACTGCATGTTCCCTGACCTCCCCATGCTGACCACCCCGCGGTGCTTTTCTCCATCCTACATTGCCACTCACTGCCTATCCTAATTCAGACCCTCCGATTCAAAACACCCCGTGATGTTTTGCTCACTCCTACTAGTGAATGTAATGTAACACACACCCATACAATGCGCACCACCCCATGATGTTTTTCTCACTCCTACTAGTGAATGTAATGTAACACACACCCATACAATTCGCACTACCCCGCGATGTTTTTCAGAAACCTATCCTACATTGCCACTGCATGTTCCCTGACCTCCCCATGCTGACCACCCCGCGGTGCTTTTCTCCATCCTACATTGCCACTCACTGCCTATCCTAATTCAGACCGTCCGATTCACACCACCCCGTGATGTTTTTCTCACTCCTACTAGTGAACGTAAAGTAACACACAGCCATACAATGTGCACCACCCCGTGATGTTTTTCTCACTCGGACTATTGAATGTAATGTAACACACACCGATACAATGCGCACCACCCCGAGATGTTTTTCTCACTCCTACTAGTGAATGTAATGTAACACACACCCATACAATGCGCACCACCACGCGATGTTTTTCAGAAACCTATCCTACATTGCCACTGCATGTTCCCTGACCTCCCCATCCTGACCACCCCGCGGTGCTTTTCTCCATCCTACATTGCCACTCAGTGCCTATCCTAATTCAGACCCTCCGATTCACTCCACTCCGTGATGTTTTTCTCACTCCTACTAGTGAATGTAATGTAACACACACCCATACAATGCGCACCACCCCACGATGCTTTTCAGAAACCTATCCTACATTGCCACTGCATGTTCCCTGACCTCCCCATGCTCACCAACCCGCGGGGCTTTTCTCCATCCCACATTGCCGCTCACTGCCTATCCTAATTCAGACCCTCCGATTCACACCACCCCGAGATGTTTTTCTCACTCCTACTAGTTAATGTAATGTAACACACACCCATACAATGCGCACCACCCCGTGATGTTTTTCTCACTCCTACTAGTGAATGTAATGTAACACACACCCAAACAATGAGTACCACCCCGCGATGTTTTTCAGAAACCTATCCTACATTGCCACTGCATGTTCCCTGACCTCCCCATGCTGACAACCGTGCGGTGCTTTTCTCCATCCTACATTGCCACTCACTGCCTATCCTAATTCGGACCCTCCAATTCACACCACGCCGTGATGTTTTTCTCACTCCTACTAGTGAATGTAATGTAACACACACCCATACAATGCGCACCACCCCGTGATGTTTTTCAGAAAACTATCCTACATTGCCACTGCATGTTCCCTGACCTCCACATGCTGACAACCCCGCTGTGCTTTTCTCCATCCTACATTGCCACTCACTGCCTATCCTAATTCAGACCCTCCGATTCACACCAACCTGTGATGTTTTTCTCACTCCTACAAGTGAATGTAATGTAACACACACCCATACAATGCGCACCACCCCGCGATGTTTTTCTCACTCCTACTAGTGAATGTAATGAAACACACACCCATACAATGCGCACCACCCCGCGATGTTTTTCAGAAACCTATCGTACATTGCCACTACATGTTCCCTGACCTCCCCATGCTGACCACCCCGCGGTGCTTTTCTCCATCCTACATTGCCACTCACTGCCTATCCTAATTCAGACCCTCCGATTCACACCACCCCGTGATGTTTTTCTCACTCCTACTAGTGAATGTAATGTAACACACACCCATACAATGCGCACCACCCCGCGATGTTTTGCTCACTCCTACTAGTGAATGCAATGAAACACACACCCATACAATGCGCACCACCCCGCGATGTTTTTCAGAAACCTATCCTACATTGCCACTGCATGTTCCCTGACCTCCCCATGCTGACCACCCCGCGGTGCTTTTCTCGATCCTACATTGCCACTCACTGCATATCCTAATTCAGACCCTCCGATTCACACCACCCCGTGATGTTTTTCTCACTCCTACTAGTGAATGTAATGAAACACACACCCATACAATGTGCACCACCCCACGATGTTTTTCAGAAACATATCCTACATTGCCACTGCATGTTCCCTGACCTCTACATGCTGACCACCCCGCGGTGCTTTTCTCCATCCCACATTGCCGCTCACTGCCTATCCTAATTCAGACCCTCCGATTCACACCACCGCGTGATGTTTTTCTCACTCCTACTAGTGAATGTAATGTAACACACACCCATACAATGCGCTCCACCCCGTGATGTTTTTCTCACTCCTACTAGTGAATGTCATTTAACACACACCCATAATGCGCACCATCACGCGATGTTTTTCAGAAACCTATCCTACATTGCCACTGCATGTTCCCTGACCTCCCCATGCTGACCAGCCCGCGGTGCTTTTCTCCATCCTACATTGCCACTCACTGCCTATCCTAATTCAGACCCTCCGATTCACACCACACCGTGATGTTTTTCACACTACTACTATTGAATGTAATGTAACATACACCCATAAAATGGGCACCACCCCGTGATGTTTTTCTCACTCGTACTAGTGAATGTAATGTAACACACACCCATACAATGCGCTCCGCCCCGTGATGTTTTTCTCACTCCTACTAGTGAATGTAATGTAAGACACACCCATACAATGGGCACCATCCCACGATGTTTATCAGAAACCTATCCTACATTGCCACTGCATGTTCCCTGACCTCCCCATGCTGACCACCCCGCGGTGCTTTTCTCCATCCTACATTGCCACTCACTGCCTATCCTAATTCAGACCCTCCGATTCACACCACCCCGTGATGTTTTGCTCACTCCTACTAGTGTATGTAATGTAACACACACCCATACAATGCGCACCACCCCGTGATGTTTTTCTCACTCCTACTAGTGAATGTAATGTAACACACACCCATAAAATGCGCACCACCCCGCGATGTTTTTCAGAAACTTATCCTACATTGCCACTGCATGTTCCCTGACCTCCCCATGCTGACCACCCCGCGGTGCTTTTCTCCATCCTACATTGCCACTCACTGCCTATCCTAATTCAGACCCTCCGATTCACACCACCCCGTGATGTTTTTCTCACTCCTACTAGTGAATGTAATGTAACACACACCCATACAATGCGCACCACCCCGTGATGATTTTCTCACTCCTACTAGTGGATGTAATGTAACACACACCCATACAATGCGCAACACCCCGTGATGATTTTCTCACTCCAACTAGTGAATGTAATGTAACACACATCCATACAATGCACACCACCCCGTGATGTTTTTCAGAAACGTATCCTACATTGCCACTGCATGTTCCCTGACCTCCCCATGCTGACCACACCGCGGTGCTTTTCTCCATCCTACATTGCCACTCACTGCCTATCCAAATTCAGACCCTCCGATTCGCACCACCTCGTGATGTTTTTCTCACTCCTACTAGTGAATGTAATGTAACACACACCCACACAATGCGCACCACCCCGCGATGTTTTTCAGAAACCTATCCTACATTGCCACTGCATGTTCCCTGACCTCCCCATGCTGACCACCCCGCGGTGCTTTTCTCCATCGTACATTGTCACTCACTGCCTATCCTAATTCAGACCCTCCGATTCACACCACCCCGTGATGTTTTTCTCACTCCTACTAGTGACTGTAATGTAACACACACCCATACAATGCGCCCCACCCCGTGATGTTTTTCTCACTCCTACTAGTGAATGTAATGTAACACACACCCATACAATACGCACCACCCCCTGATGTTTTTCTCAGTCCTACTAGTGAAAGTAATGTAAAACTCACCCATACAATGCGCACCACCCGCGATGTTTTTCAGAAACCTATCCTACATTGCCACTGCATGTTCCCTGACCTCCCCATCCTGACCACCCCGTGGTGCTTTTCTGCATCCTACATTGCCACTCACTGCCTATCCTAATTCAGACCCTCCGATTCACACCACCCCGTGATGTTTTTCTCACTCCTACTAGTGAATGTAATGTAACACACACCCATACAATGCGCACCACCCCGCGATGTTTTTCAGAAACCTATCCTACATTGCCATTGCATGTTCCCTGACCTCCCCATGCTCACCAACCCGCGGTGCTTTTCTCCATCCCACATTGCCGCTCACTGCCTATCCTAATTCAGCCCCTCCGATTCACACCACCCCGTGATGTTTTTCTCACTCCTACTAGTTAATGTAATGTAACACACACCCATACAATGCGCACCACCCCGTGATGTTTTTCTCACTCCTACTAGTGAATGTAATGTAACACACACCCATACAATGGGCACCATCCCACGATGTTTATCAGAAACCTATCCTACATTGCCACTGCATGTTCCCTGACCTCCCCATGCTGACCACCCCGCGGTGCTTTTCTCCATCCTACATTGCCACTCACTGCCTATCCTAATTCAGACCCTCCGATTCAAAACACCCCGTGATGATTTGCTCACTCCTACTAGTGAATGTAATGTAACACACACCCATACAATGCGCACCACCCCGAGATGTTTTTCTCACTCCTACTAGTGAATGTAATGTAACACACACCCATACAATGCGCACCACCCCGCGATGTTTTTCAGAAACCTATCCTACATTGCCACTGCATGTTCCCTGACCTCCCCATCCTGACCACCCCGCGGTGCTTTTCTCCATCCTACATTGCCACTCAGTGCCTATCCTAATTCAGACCCTCCGATTCACTCCACTCCGTGATGTTTTTCTCACTCCTACTAGTGAATGTAATGTAACACACACCCATACAATGCGCACCACCCCGCGATGCTTTTCAGAAACCTATCCTACATTGCCACTGCATGTTCCCTGACCTCCCCATGCTCACCAACACGCGGGGCTTTTCTCCATCCCACATTGCCGCTCACTGCCTATCCTAATTCAGACCCTCCGATTCACACCACCCCGAGATGTTTTTCTCACTCCTACTAGTTAATGTAATGTAACACACACCCATACAATGAGCACCACCCCGTGATGTTTTTCTCACTCCTACTAGTGAATGTAATGTAACACACACCCAAACAATGAGTACCACCCCGCGATGTTTTTCAGAAACCTATCCTACATTGCCACTGCATGTTCCCTGACCTCCCCATGCTGACAACCGCGCGGTGCTTTTCTCCATCCTACATTGCCACTCACTGCCTATCCTAATTCGGACCCTCCGATTCACACCACGCCGTGATGTTTTTCTCACTCCTACTAGTGAATGTAATGTAAAACACACCCATACAATGCGCACCACCCCGTGATGTTTTTCAGAAAACTATCCTACATTGCCACTGCATGTTCCCTGACCTCCACATGCTGACAACCCCGCTGAGCTTTTCTCCATCCTACATTGCCACTCACTGCCTATCCTAATTCAGACCTTCCGATTCACACCACACTGTGATGTTTTTCTCACTCCTACAAGTGAATGTAATGTAACACACACCCATACAATGCGCACCACCCCGCGATGTTTTTCTCACTCGTACTATTGAATGTAATGTAACACACACCGATACAATGCGCACCACCCCGAGATGTTTTTCTCACTCCTACTAGTGAATGTAATGTAACACACACCCATACAATGCGCACCACCACGTGATGTTTTTCAGAAAACTATCCTACATTGCCACTGCATGTTCCCTCACCTCCACATGCTGACCACCCCGCTGTGCTTTTCTCCATCCTACATTGCCACTCACTGCCTATCCTAATTCAGACCCTCCGATTCACACCACCCCGTGATGTTTTTCTCACTCCTACTAGTGAATGTAATGTAACACACACCCATACAATGCGCACCACCCCGCGATGTTTTGCTCACTCCTACTAGTGAATGCAATGAAACACACACCCATACATTGCGCACCACCCCGCGATGTTTTTCAGAAACCTATCCTACATTGCCACTGCATGTTCCCAGACCTCCCCATGCTGACAACCCCGCGGTGCTTTTCTCCATCCTACATTGCCACTCACTGCATATCCTAATTCAGACCATCCGATTCACACCACCCCGTGATGTTTTTCTCACTCCTACTAGTGAATGTAATGAAACACACACCCATACAATGCGCACTACCCCACGATGTTTTTCAGAAACATATCCTACATTGCCACTGCATGTTCCCTGACCTCTACATGCTGACCACCCCGCGGTGCTTTTCTCCATCCTACATTGCCACTCACTGCCTATCCTAATTCAGACCCTCCGATTCACACCACCGCGTGATGTTTTTCTCACTCCTACTAGTGAATGTAATGTAACACACACCCATACAATGCGCACCACCCCGCGATGTTTTTCAGAAACCTATTCTACATTGCCACTGCATGTTCCCTGACCTCCCCATGCTGACCACCCCGCGGTGCTTTTCTCCATCCTACATTGCCATTCACTGCCTATCCTAATTCAGACCCTCCGATTCACACCACCCCGTGATGTTTTTCTCACTCCTACTAGTGAATGTAATGTAACACACACCCATCCAATGCGCACCACCCCGTGATGATTTTCTCACTCCTACTAGTGGATGTAATGTAACACACACCCATACAATGCGCACCACCCCGTGATGTTTTTCTCACTCCTACTAGTGAATGTAATGTAACACACATCCATACAATGCACACCATCGCGCGATGTTTTTCAGAAACATATAATACATTGCCACTGCATGTTCCCTGACCTCCCCATGCTGACCACACCGCGGTGCTTTTCTCCATCCTACATTGCCACTCACTGCTTATCCTAATTCAGATCCTCCGATTCACACCACGCCGTGATGTTTTTCTCACTCCTACTAGTGAATGTAATGTAACACACACCCATACAATGCGCTCCACCCCGTGATGTTTTTCTCACTCCTACTAGTGAATGTCATTTAACACACACCCATAATGCGCACCACCACGCGATGTTTTTCAGAAACCTATCCTACATTGCCACTGCATGTTCCCTGACCTCCCCATGCTGACCACCCCGCGGTGCTTTTCTCCATCCTACATTGCCACTCACTGCCTATCCTAATTCAGACCCTCCGATTCACACCACACCGTGATGTTTTTCACACTCCTACTAGTGAATGTAACGCAACATACACCCATACAATGGGCACCACCCCGTGATGTTGTTCTCACTCGTACTACTGAATGTAATGTAACACACACCCATACAATGCGCACCGCCCCGTGATGTTTTTCTCACTCCTACTAGTGAATGTAATGTAACACACACCCATACAATGGGCACCATCCCACGATGTTTATCAGAAACCTATCCTACATTGCCACTGCATGTTCCCTGACCTCCCCATGCTGACCACCCCGCGGTGCTTTTCTCCATCCTACATTGCCACTCACTGCCTATCCTAATTCAGACCCTCCGATTCACACCACCCCGTGATGTTTTGCTCACTCCTACTAGTGAATGTAATGTAACACACACCCATACAATGCGCACCACCCCATGATGTTTTTCTCACTCCTACTAGTGAATGTAATGTAACACACACCCATACAATTCGCACTACCCCGCGATGTTTTTCAGAAAACTATCCTACATTGCCACTGCATGTTCCCTGACCTCCCCATGCTGACCACCCCGCGGTGCTTTTCTCCATCCTACATTGCCACTCACTGCCTATCCTTATTCAGACCGTCCGATTCACACCACCCCGTGATGTTTTTCTCACTCCTACTAGTGAACGTAAAGTAACACACAGCCATACAATGTGCATCACCCCGTGATGTTTTTCTCACTCGGACTATTGAATGTAATGTAACACACACCGATACAATGCGCACCACCCCGAGATGTTTTTCTCACTCCTACTAGTGAATGTAATGTAACACACACCCATACAATGCGCACCACCCCGCGATGTTTTTCAGAAACCTATCGTACATTGCCACTGCATGTTCCCTGACCTCCCCATCCTGACCACCCCGCGGTGCTTTTCTCCATCCTACATTGCCACTCACTGCCTATCCTAATTCAGACCCTCCGATTCACTCCACTCCGTGATGTTTTTCTCACTCCTACTAGTGAATGTAATGTAACACACACCCATACAATGCGCACCACCCCGCGATGCTTTTCAGAAACCTATCCTACATTGCCACTGAATGTTCCCTGACCTCCCCATGCTCACCAACCCGCGGTGCTTTTCTCCATCCCACATTGCCGCTCACTGCCTATCCTAATTCAGACCCTCCGATTCACACCACCCCGAGATGTTTTTATCACTCCTACTAGTTAATGTAATGTAACACACACCCATACAATGCGCACCACCCCGTGATGTTTTTCTCACTCCTACTAGTGAATGTAATGTAACACACACCCAAACAATGAGTACCACCCCGCGATGTTTTTCAGAAACCTATCCTACATTGCCACTGCATGTTCCCTGACCTCCCCATGCTGACAACCGCGCGGTGCTTTTCTCCATCCTACATTGCCACTCACTGCTTATCCTAATTCGGACCCTCCGATTCACACCACGCCGTGATGTTTTTCTCACTCCTACTAGTGAATGTAATGTAACACACACCCATACAATGCGCACCACCCCGTGATGTTTTTCAGAAAACTATCCTACATTGCCACTGCATGTTCCCTGACCTCGACATGCTGACAAACCCGCTGTGCTTTTCTCCATCCTACATTGCCACTCACTGCCTATCCTAATTCAGACCCTCCGATTCACACCACCCCGTGATGTTTTTCTCACTCCTACTAGTGAATGTAATATAACACACACCCATACAATGGGCACCATCCCACGATGTTTATCAGAAACCTATCCTACATTGCCACTGCATGTTCCCTGACATCCCCATGCTGACCACCCCGCGGTGCTTTTCTCCATCCTACATTGCCACTCACTGCCTATCCTAATTCAGACCCTCCGATTCAAAACACCCCGTGATGTTTTGCTCACTCCTACTAGTGAATGTAATGTAACACACACCCATACAATGCGCACCACCCCATGATGTTTTTCTCACTCCTACTAGTGAATGTAATGTAACACACACCCATACAATTCGCACTACCCCGCGATGTTTTTCAGAAAACTATCCTACATTGCCACTGCATGTTCCCTGACCTCCCCATGCTGACCACCCCGCGGTGCTTTTCTCCATCCTACATTGCCACTCACTGCCTATCCTAATTCGGACCCTCCGATTCACACCACGCCGTGATGTTTTTCTCACTCCTACTAGTGAATGTAATGTAACACACACCCATACAATGCGCACCACCCCGCGATGTTTTTCAGAAACCTATCCTACATTGCCAATGCATGTTCCCTGACCTCCCCATGCTGACCACCCCGCGGTGCTTTTCTCCATCCTACATTGCCACTCACTGCCTATCCTAATTCAGACCCTCCGATTCACACCACCCCGTGATGTTTTTCTCACTCCTACTAGTGAATGTAATGTAACACACACCCATACAATGCGCTCTACCCCGTGATGTTTTTCTCACACCTACTAGTGTATGTCATTTAACACACACCCATAATGCGCACCACCACGCGATGTTTTTCAGAAACCTATCCTACATTGCCACTACATGTTCCCTGACCTCCCCATGCTGACCACCCCGCGGTGCTTTTCTCCATCCTACATTGCCACTCACTGCCTATCCTAATTCAGACCGTCCGATTCACACCTCCCCGTGATGTTTTTCTCACTCCTACTAGTGAACGTAATGTAACACACAGCCATACAATGCGCACCACCCCGTGATGTTTTTCTCACTTGTACTATTGAATGTAATGTAACACACACCGATACAATGCGCACCACCCCGAGATGTTTTTCTCACTCCTACTAGTGAATGTAATGTAACACACACCCATACAATGCGCACTACCCCATGATGTTTTTCAGAAACCTATCCTACATTGCCACTGCATGTTCCATGACCTCCCCATGCTGATCACACCGCGGTGCTTTTCTCCATCCTACATTGCCACTCACTGCCTATCCTAATTCAGATCCTCCGATTCACACCACCCCGTGATGGTTTTCTCACTCCTACTAGTGAATGTAACGTAACACACACCCATACAATGCGCACCACCACGCGATGTTATTCAGAAACCTATCCTACATTGCCACTGCATGTTCCCTGACCTCTCCATGCTCACCACCCCGCGGTGATTTTCTCCATCCTACATTGCCACTCACTGCCTATCCTTATTCAGACCCTCCGATTCACACCACCCCGTGATGTTTTTCTCACTCCTACTAGTGAATGTAATGTAACACACACCCATACAATGCGCACCACCCCGTGATGTTTTTCTCACTCCTACTAGTGAATATAATGTAACACACACCCATGCAATGCGCACCACCCCGTGATGTTTTTCTCACTCCTACTAGTGAATGTAATGTAACACACACCCATACAATGCGCACCACCCCGCGATGTTTTTCAGAAACCTTTCCTACATTGCCACTGCATGTTCCCTGACCTCCCCATGCTGACCACCCCGCGGTGCTTTTCTACATCCTACATTGCCACTCACTGCCTATCCTAATTCAGACCCTCCGATTCACACCACCCCGTGATGTTTTTCTCACTCCTCCTAGTGAATGTAATGTAACACACACCCATACAATGCGCACCAACCCGCGATGTTTTTCTCACTCCTACTAGTGAATGTAGTGTAACACACACAAATACAATGCGTACCACCCCGCGATGTTTTTCAGAAACCTATGCTACATTGACACTGCGTGTTCCATGAGCTCCCCATGCTGACCACCCCGTGGTGCTTTTCTCCATCCTACATTTCCACTCATTGCCTAACCTAATTCAGACCCTCCTATTCACACCACCCCGTGATGTTTTTCTCACTCCTACTAGTGAATGTAATGTAACACACACCCATACAATGCGCACCACCCCGTGATGTTTTTCTCACTCCTACTAGTGAATGTAATGTAACACACACCCATACAATGCGCACCACCCGGCGATGTTTTTCAGAAACCTATCCTACATGGCCACTGCATGTTCCTTGACCTCCCCATGCTCACCAACCCGCGGTGCTTTTCTCCATCCCACATTGCCGCTCACTGCCTATCCTAATTCAGACCCTCCGATTCACACCACCCCGTGATGTTTTTCTCACTCCTACTAGTTAATGTAATGTAAGACACACCCATACAATGCGCACCACCCCGTGACGTTTTTCTCACTGCTTCTAGTTAATGTAATGTAACACACACCCATACAATCCGCACCACCCAGCGATGTTTTTCAGAAAATTATCCTACATTGCCACTGCCTGTTCCCTGACCTCCCCATGCTGACCACCACGCGGTGCTTTTCTCCATCCTACATGGCCACTCACTGCCTATCCTAATTCAGACCCTCCGATTAACACCACCCCGTGATGTTTTTCTCACTCCTACTAGTGAATGTAATGTAACACACACCCAAACAATGAGTACCACCCCGCGATGTTTTTCAGAAACCTATCCTACATTGCCACTGCATGTTCCCTGACCTCCCCATGCTGACCACCCCGCGGCGCTTTTCTCCATCCTACATTGCAACTCACTGCCTCTCGTAATTCAGACCCGCCGATTCACACCACCCCGTGATGTTTTTCTCACTCCTACTAGTGAATGTAATGTAACACACACCCATACAATGCGCACCACCCCACGATGTTTTTCAGAAACCTATCCTACATTGCCACTTCATGTTCCCTGACCTCTACATGCTGACCACCCCGCGGTGCTTTTCTCCATCCTACATTGCCACTCACTGCCTATCCTAATTCAGACCCTCCGATTCACACCACCGCGTGATGTTTTTCTCACTCCTACTAGTGAATGTAATGTAACACACACCCATACAATGCGCACCACCCCGCGATGTTTTTCAGAAACCTATCCTACATTGCCACTGCATGTTCCCTGACCTCCCCATGCTGACCACCCCGCGGTGTTTTTCTCCATCCTACATTGCCACTCACTGCCTATCCTAATTCAGACGCTCCGATTCACACCACCCCGTGATGTTTTTCTCACTCCTACTAGTGAATGTAATGTAACACACACCCATCCAATGCGCACCACCCCGTGATGATTTTCTCACTCCTACTAGTGGATGTAATGTAACACACACCCATACAATGCGCACCACCCCGTGATGTTTTTCTAACTCCTACTAGTGAATGTAATGTAACACACATCCATACAATGCACACCACCGCGCGATGTTTTTCAGAAACCTATCCTACAATGCCACTGCATGTTCCCTGACCTCCCCATGCTGACCACACCGCGGTGCTTTTCTCCATTCTACATTGCCACTCACTGCTTATCCTAATTCAGACCCTCTGATTCACACCACCCCGTGATGTTTTTCTCACTCCTACTAGTGAATGTAATGTAACACACACCCATACAATGCGCACCACCCCGTGATGTTTTTCTCACTCCTACTAGTGAATGTAATGTAACACACACCCATACAATGCGCACCACCCCGCGATGTTTTTCAGAAACCTATCCTACATGGCCACTGCATGTTCCTTGACCTCCCCATGCTGACCACCCCGCGGTGCTTTTCTCCATTCTACATTGCCACTCACTGCCTATCCTAATTGAGACCCTCCGATTCACACCACCCCGTGATGTTTTTCAGAAAACTATCCTACATTGCCACTGCATGTTCCCTGACCTCCACATGCTGACAACCCCGCTGTGCTTTTCTCCATCCTACATTGCCACTCACTGCCTATCCTAATTCAGACCCTCCGATTCACACCACCCCGTGATGTTTTTCTCACTCCTACTAGTGAATGTAATGTAACACACACCCATACAATGCGCAATACCCCGCGATGTTTTTCTCACTCCTACTAGTGAATGTAATGAAACACACACCCATACAATGCGCACCACCCCGCGATGTTTTTCAGAAACCTATCCTACATTGCCACTGCATGTTCCCTGACCTCCCCATGCTGACCACCCCGCGGTGCTTTTCTCCATCCTACATTGCCACTCACTGCCTATCCTAATTCAGACCCTCCGATTCACACCACCCCGTGATGTTTTTCTCACTCCTACTAGTGAATGTAATGTAACACACACCCATACAATGCGCTCTACCCCGTGATGTTTTTCTCACACCTACTAGTGTATGTCATTTAACACACACCCATAATGCGCACCACCACGCGATGTTTTTCAGAAACCTATCCTACATTGCCACTACATGTTCCCTGACCTCCCCATGCTGACCACCCCGCGGTGCTTTTCTCCATCCTACATTGCCACTCACTGCCTATCCTAATTCAGACCGTCCGATTCACACCTCCCCGTGATGTTTTTCTCACTCCTACTAGTGAACGTAATGTAACACACAGCCATACAATGCGCACCACCCCGTGATGTTTTTCTCACTTGTACTATTGAATGTAATGTAACACACACCGATACAATGCGCACCACCCCGAGATGTTTTTCTCACTCCTACTAGTGAATGTAATGTAACACACACCCATACAATGCGCACTACCCCATGATGTTTTTCAGAAACCTATCCTACATTGCCACTGCATGTTCCATGACCTCCCCATGCTGATCACACCGCGGTGCTTTTCTCCATCCTACATTGCCACTCACTGCCTATCCTAATTCAGATCCTCCGATTCACACCACCCCGTGATGGTTTTCTCACTCCTACTAGTGAATGTAACGTAACACACACCCATACAATGCGCACCACCACGCGATGTTATTCAGAAACCTATCCTACATTGCCACTGCATGTTCCCTGACCTCTCCATGCTCACCACCCCGCGGTGATTTTCTCCATCCTACATTGCCACTCACTGCCTATCCTTATTCAGACCCTCCGATTCACACCACCCCGTGATGTTTTTCTCACTCCTACTAGTGAATGTAATGTAACACACACCCATACAATGCGCACCACCCCGTGATGTTTTTCTCACTCCTACTAGTGAATATAATGTAACACACACCCATGCAATGCGCACCACCCCGTGATGTTTTTCTCACTCCTACTAGTGAATGTAATGTAACACACACCCATACAATGCGCACCACCCCGCGATGTTTTTCAGAAACCTTTCCTACATTGCCACTGCATGTTCCCTGACCTCCCCATGCTGACCACCCCGCGGTGCTTTTCTACATCCTACATTGCCACTCACTGCCTATCCTAATTCAGACCCTCCGATTCACACCACCCCGTGATGTTTTTCTCACTCCTCCTAGTGAATGTAATGTAACACACACCCATACAATGCGCACCAACCCGCGATGTTTTTCTCACTCCTACTAGTGAATGTAGTGTAACACACACAAATACAATGCGTACCACCCCGCGATGTTTTTCAGAAACCTATGCTACATTGACACTGCGTGTTCCATGAGCTCCCCATGCTGACCACCCCGTGGTGCTTTTCTCCATCCTACATTTCCACTCATTGCCTAACCTAATTCAGACCCTCCTATTCACACCACCCCGTGATGTTTTTCTCACTCCTACTAGTGAATGTAATGTAACACACACCCATACAATGCGCACCACCCCGTGATGTTTTTCTCACTCCTACTAGTGAATGTAATGTAACACACACCCATACAATGCGCACCACCCGGCGATGTTTTTCAGAAACCTATCCTACATGGCCACTGCATGTTCCTTGACCTCCCCATGCTCACCAACCCGCGGTGCTTTTCTCCATCCCACATTGCCGCTCACTGCCTATCCTAATTCAGACCCTCCGATTCACACCACCCCGTGATGTTTTTCTCACTCCTACTAGTTAATGTAATGTAAGACACACCCATACAATGCGCACCACCCCGTGACGTTTTTCTCACTGCTTCTAGTTAATGTAATGTAACACACACCCATACAATCCGCACCACCCAGCGATGTTTTTCAGAAAATTATCCTACATTGCCACTGCCTGTTCCCTGACCTCCCCATGCTGACCACCACGCGGTGCTTTTCTCCATCCTACATGGCCACTCACTGCCTATCCTAATTCAGACCCTCCGATTAACACCACCCCGTGATGTTTTTCTCACTCCTACTAGTGAATGTAATGTAACACACACCCAAACAATGAGTACCACCCCGCGATGTTTTTCAGAAACCTATCCTACATTGCCACTGCATGTTCCCTGACCTCCCCATGCTGACCACCCCGCGGCGCTTTTCTCCATCCTACATTGCAACTCACTGCCTCTCGTAATTCAGACCCGCCGATTCACACCACCCCGTGATGTTTTTCTCACTCCTACTAGTGAATGTAATGTAACACACACCCATACAATGCGCACCACCCCACGATGTTTTTCAGAAACCTATCCTACATTGCCACTTCATGTTCCCTGACCTCTACATGCTGACCACCCCGCGGTGCTTTTCTCCATCCTACATTGCCACTCACTGCCTATCCTAATTCAGACCCTCCGATTCACACCACCGCGTGATGTTTTTCTCACTCCTACTAGTGAATGTAATGTAACACACACCCATACAATGCGCACCACCCCGCGATGTTTTTCAGAAACCTATCCTACATTGCCACTGCATGTTCCCTGACCTCCCCATGCTGACCACCCCGCGGTGTTTTTCTCCATCCTACATTGCCACTCACTGCCTATCCTAATTCAGACGCTCCGATTCACACCACCCCGTGATGTTTTTCTCACTCCTACTAGTGAATGTAATGTAACACACACCCATCCAATGCGCACCACCCCGTGATGATTTTCTCACTCCTACTAGTGGATGTAATGTAACACACACCCATACAATGCGCACCACCCCGTGATGTTTTTCTAACTCCTACTAGTGAATGTAATGTAACACACATCCATACAATGCACACCACCGCGCGATGTTTTTCAGAAACCTATCCTACAATGCCACTGCATGTTCCCTGACCTCCCCATGCTGACCACACCGCGGTGCTTTTCTCCATTCTACATTGCCACTCACTGCTTATCCTAATTCAGACCCTCTGATTCACACCACCCCGTGATGTTTTTCTCACTCCTACTAGTGAATGTAATGTAACACACACCCATACAATGCGCACCACCCCGTGATGTTTTTCTCACTCCTACTAGTGAATGTAATGTAACACACACCCATACAATGCGCACCACCCCGCGATGTTTTTCAGAAACCTATCCTACATGGCCACTGCATGTTCCTTGACCTCCCCATGCTGACCACCCCGCGGTGCTTTTCTCCATTCTACATTGCCACTCACTGCCTATCCTAATTGAGACCCTCCGATTCACACCACCCCGTGATGTTTTTCAGAAAACTATCCTACATTGCCACTGCATGTTCCCTGACCTCCACATGCTGACAACCCCGCTGTGCTTTTCTCCATCCTACATTGCCACTCACTGCCTATCCTAATTCAGACCCTCCGATTCACACCACCCCGTGATGTTTTTCTCACTCCTACTAGTGAATGTAATGTAACACACACCCATACAATGCGCAATACCCCGCGATGTTTTTCTCACTCCTACTAGTGAATGTAATGAAACACACACCCATACAATGCGCACCACCCCGCGATGTTTTTCAGAAACCTATCCTACATTGCCACTGCATGTTCCCTGACCTCCCCATGCTGACCACCCCGCGGTGCTTTTCTCCATCCTACATTGCCACTCACTGCCTATCCTAATTCAGACCCTCCGATTCACACCACCCCGTGATGTTTTTCTCACTCCTACTAGTGAATGTAATGTAACACACACCCATACAATGCGCTCTACCCCGTGATGTTTTTCTCACACCTACTAGTGTATGTCATTTAACACACACCCATAATGCGCACCACCACGCGATGTTTTTCAGAAACCTATCCTACATTGCCACTACATGTTCCCTGACCTCCCCATGCTGACCACCCCGCGGTGCTTTTCTCCATCCTACATTGCCACTCACTGCCTATCCTAATTCAGACCGTCCGATTCACACCTCCCAGTGATGTTTTTCTCACTCCTACTAGTAAACGTAATGTAACACACAGCCATACAATGCGCACCACCCCTTGATGTTTTTCTCACTTGTACTATTGAATGTAATGTAACACACACCGATACAATGCGCACCACCCCGAGATGTTTTTCTCACTCCTACTAGTGAATGTAATGTAACACACACCCATACAATGCGCACTACCCCATGATGTTTTTGAGAAACCTATCCTACATTGCCACTGCATGTTCCATGACCTCCCCATGCTGATCACACCGCGGTGCTTTTCTCCATCCTACATTGCCACTCACTGCCTATCCTAATTCAGATCCTCCGATTCACACCACCCCGTGATGGTTTTCTCACTCCTACTAGTGAATGTAACGTAACACACACCCATACAATGCGCACCACCACGCGATGTTATTCAGAAACCTATCCTACATTGCCACTGCATGTTCCCTGACCTCTCCATGCTCACCACCCCGCGGTGATTTTCTCCATCCTACATTGCCACTCACTGCCTATCCTAATTCAGACCCTCCGATTCACACCACCCCGTGATGTTTTTCTCACTCCTACTAGTGAATGTAATGTAACACACACCCATACAATGCGCACCACCCCGTGATGTTTTTCTCACTCCTACTAGTGAATATAATGTAACACACACCCATGCAATGCGCACCACCCCGTGATGTTTTTCTCACTCCTACTAGTGAATGTAATGTAACACACACCCATACAATGCGCACCACCCGGCGATGTTTTTCAGAAACCTATCCTACATGGCCACTGCATGTTCCTTGACCTCCCCATGCTCACCAACCCGCGGTGCTTTTCTCCATCCCACATTGCCGCTCACTGCCTATCCTAATTCAGACCCTCCGATTCACACCACCCCGTGATGT
Source organism: Cavia porcellus (assembly GCF_034190915.1). Taxonomy (NCBI): domain Eukaryota; kingdom Metazoa; phylum Chordata; class Mammalia; order Rodentia; family Caviidae; genus Cavia; species Cavia porcellus. The sequence goes on from NW_026947589.1 coordinate 1,135,255, forward strand.
TTTTCTCACTCCTACTAGTTAATGTAATGTAAGACACACCCATACAATCCGCACCACCCAGCGATGTTTTTCAGAAAATTATCCTACATTGCCACTGCCTGTTCCCTGACCTCCCCATGCTGACCACCACGCGGTGCTTTTCTCCATCCTACATGGCCACTCACTGCCTATCCTAATTCAGACCCTCCGATTAACACCACCCCGTGATGTTTTTCTCACTCCTACTAGTGAATGTAATGTAACACACACCCAAACAATGAGTACCACCCCGCGATGTTTTTCAGAAACCTATCCTACATTGCCACTGCATGTTCCCTGACCTCCCCATGCTGACCACCCCGCGGCGCTTTTCTCCATCCTACATTGCAACTCACTGCCTCTCGTAATTCAGACCCGCCGATTCACACCACCCCGTGATGTTTTTCTCACTCCTACTAGTGAATGTAATGTAACACACACCCATACAATGCGCACCACCCCACGATGTTTTTCAGAAACCTATCCTACATTGCCACTTCATGTTCCCTGACCTCTACATGCTGACCACCCCGCGGTGCTTTTCTCCATCCTACATTGCCACTCACTGCCTATCCTAATTCAGACCCTCCGATTCACACCACCGCGTGATGTTTTTCTCACTCCTACTAGTGAATGTAATGTAACACACACCCATACAATGCGCACCACCCCGCGATGTTTTTCAGAAACCTATCCTACATTGCCACTGCATGTTCCCTGACCTCCCCATGCTGACCACCCCGCGGTGTTTTTCTCCATCCTACATTGCCACTCACTGCCTATCCTAATTCAGACGCTCCGATTCACACCACCCCGTGATGTTTTTCTCACTCCTACTAGTGAATGTAATGTAACACACACCCATCCAATGCGCACCACCCCGTGATGATTTTCTCACTCCTACTAGTGGATGTAATGTAACACACACCCATACAATGCGCACCACCCCGTGATGTTTTTCTAACTCCTACTAGTGAATGTAATGTAACACACATCCATACAATGCACACCACCGCGCGATGTTTTTCAGAAACCTATCCTACAATGCCACTGCATGTTCCCTGACCTCCCCATGCTGACCACACCGCGGTGCTTTTCTCCATTCTACATTGCCACTCACTGCTTATCATAATTCAGACCCTCTGATTCACACCACCCCGTGATGTTTTTCTCACTCCTACTAGTGAATGTAATGTAACACACACCCATACAATGCGCACCACCCCGTGATGTTTTTCTCACTCCTACTAGTGAAAGTAATGTAACACACACCCATACAATGCGCACCACCCCGCGATGTTTTTCAGAAACCTATCCTACATGGCCACTGCATGTTCCTTGACCTCCCCATGCTGACCACCCCGCGGTGCTTTTCTCCATTCTACATTGCCACTCACTGCCTATCCTAATTGAGACCCTCCGATTCACACCACCCCGTGATGTTTTTCAGAAAACTATCCTACATTGCCACTGCATGTTCCCTGACCTCCACATGCTGACAACCCCGCTGTGCTTTTCTCCATCCTACATTGCCACTCACTGCCTATCCTAATTCAGACCCTCCGATTCACACCACCCCGTGATGTTTTTCTCACTCCTACTAGTGAATGTAATGTAACACACACCCATACAATGCGCAATACCCCGCGATGTTTTTCTCACTCCTACTAGTGAATGTAATGAAACACACACCCATACAATGCGCACCACCCCGCGATGTTTTTCAGAAACCTATCCTACATTGCCACTGCATGTTCCCTGACCTCCCCATGCTGACCACCCCGCGGTGCTTTTCTCCATCCTACATTGCCACTCACTGCCTATCCTAATTCAGACCCTCCGATTCACACCACCCCGTGATGTTTTTCTCACTCCTACTAGTGAATGTAATGTAACACACACCCATACAATGCGCTCTACCCCGTGATGTTTTTCTCACACCTACTAGTGTATGTCATTTAACACACACCCATAATGCGCACCACCACGCGATGTTTTTCAGAAACCTATCCTACATTGCCACTACATGTTCCCTGACCTCCCCATGCTGACCACCCCGCGGTGCTTTTCTCCATCCTACATTGCCACTCACTGCCTATCCTAATTCAGACCGTCCGATTCACACCTCCCAGTGATGTTTTTCTCACTCCTACTAGTGAACGTAATGTAACACACAGCCATACAATGCGCACCACCCCTTGATGTTTTTCTCACTTGTACTATTGAATGTAATGTAACACACACCGATACAATGCGCACCACCCCGAGATGTTTTTCTCACTCCTACTAGTGAATGTAATGTAACACACACCCATACAATGCGCACTACCCCATGATGTTTTTGAGAAACCTATCCTACATTGCCACTGCATGTTCCATGACCTCCCCATGCTGATCACCCCGCGGTGCTTTTCTCCATCCTACATTGCCACTCACTGCCTATCCTAATTCAGACCCTCCGATTCACACCACCCCGTGATGTTTTTCTCACTCCTCCTAGTGAATGTAATGTAACACACACCCATACAATGCGCACCAACCCGCGATGTTTTTCTCACTCCTACTAGTGAATGTAGTGTAACACACACAAATACAATGCGTACCACCCCGCGATGTTTTTCAGAAACCTATGCTACATTGACACTGCGTGTTCCATGAGCTCCCCATGCTGACCACCCCGTGGTGCTTTTCTCCATCCTACATTGCCACTCACTGCCTAACCTAATTCAGACCCTCCTATTCACACCACCCCGTGATGTTTTTCTCACTCCTACTAGTGAATGTAATGTAACACACACCCATACAATGCGCACCACCCCGTGATGTTTTTCTCACTCCTACTAGTGAATGTAATGTAACACACACCCATACAATGCGCACCACCCGGCGATGTTTTTCAGAAACCTATCCTACATGGCCACTGCATGTTCCTTGACCTCCCCATGCTCACCAACCCGCGGTGCTTTTCTCCATCCCACATTGCCGCTCACTGCCTATCCTAATTCAGACCCTCCGATTCACACCACCCCGTGATGTTTTTCACACTCCTACTAGTTAATGTAATGTAAGACACACCCATACAATGCGCACCACCCCGTGATGTTTTTCTCACTCCTACTAGTTAATGTAATGTAACACACACCCATACAATGCGCACCACCCAGCGATGTTTTTCAGAAAATTATCCTACATTGCCACTGCCTGTTCCCTGACCTCCCCATGCTGACCACGACGCGGTGCTTTTCTCCATCCTACATGGCCACTCACTGCCTATCCTAATTCAGACCCTCCGATTAACACCACCCCGTGATGTTTTTCTCACTCCTACTAGTGAATGTAATGTAACACACACCCAAACAATGAGTACCACCCCGCGATGTTTTTCAGAAACCTATCCTACATTGCCACTACATGTTCCCTGAACTCCCCATGCTGACAACCGCGCGGTGCTTTTCTCCATCCTACATTGCCACTCACTGCATATCCTAATTCAGACCCTCCGATTCACACCACGCCGTGATGTTTTTCTCACTCCTACTAGTGAATGTAATGTAACACACACCCATACAATGCGCACCACCCCGTGATGTTTTTCAGAAAACTATCCTACATTGCCACTGAATGTTCGCTGACCTCCACATGCTGACCACCCCGCTGTGCTTTTCTCCATCCTACATTGCCACTCACTGCCTATCCTAATTCAGACCCTCCGATTCACACCACCCCGTGATGTTTTTCTCACTCCTACTAGTGAATGTAATGTAACACACACCCATGCAATGCGCACCACCCCGCGATGTTTTTCTCACTCCTACTAGTGAATGTAATGAAACACACACCCATAAAATGCGCACCACCCCGCGATGTTTTTCAGAAACCTATCCTACATTGCCACTGCATGTTCCCTGACCTCCCCATGCTGACCACCCCGCGGCGCTTTTCTCCATCCTACATTGCAACTCACTGCCTATCCTAATTCAGACCCTCCAATTCACACCACCCCGTGATGTTTTTCTCACTCCTACTAGTGAATGTAATGTAACACACACCCATACAATGCGCACCACCCCGCGATGTTTTTCAGAAACCTATCCTACATTGCCACTTCATGTTCCCTGACCTCTACATGCTGACCACCCCACGGTGCTTTTCTCCATCCTACATTGCCACTCACTGCCTATCCTAATTCAGACCCTCCGATTCACACCACCGCGTGATGTTTTTCTCACTCCTACTGGTGAATGTAATGTAACACACACCCATACAATGCGCACCACCCCGCGATGTTTTTCAGAAACCTATCCTACATTGCCACTGCATGTTCCCTGACCTCCCCATGCTGACCACCCCGCGGTGTTTTTCTCCATCCTACATTGCCACTCACTGCCTATCCTAATTCAGACGCTCCGATCCACACCACCCCGTGATGTTTTTCTCACTCCTACTAGTGAATGTAATGTAACACACACCCATCCAATGCGCACCACCCCGTGATGATTTTCTCACTCCTACTAGTGGATGTAATGTAACACACACCCATACAATGCGCACCACCGCGTGATGTTTTTCTCACTCCTACTAGTGAATGTAATGTAACACACATCCATACAATGCACACCACCGCGCGATGTTTTTCAGAAACCTATCCTACAATGCCACTGCATGTTCCCTGACCTCCCCATGCTGACCACACCGCGGTGCTTTTCTCCATTCTACATTGCCACTCACTGCTTATCCTAATTCAGACCCTCCGATTCACACCACCCCGTGATGTTTTTCTCACTCCTACTAGTGAATGTAATGTAACACACAGCCATACAATGCGCACCACCCCGTGATGTTTTTCTCACTCCTACTAGTGAATGTAATGTAACACACACCCATACAATGCGCACCACCCCGCGATGTTTTTCAGAAACCTATCCTACATGGCCACTGCATGTTCCTTGACCTCCCCATGCTCACCAACCCGCGGTGCTTTTCTCCATCCCACATTGCCGCTCACTGCCTATCCTAATTCAGACCCTCCGATTCACACCACCCCGTGATGTTTTTCTCACACCTACTAGTTAATGTAATGTAAGACACACCCATACAATGCGCACCACCCCGTGATGTTTTTCTCACTCCTACTAGTGAATGTAATGTAACACACACCCATACAATGCGCACCACCCAGCGATGTTTTTCAGAAAATTATCCTACATTGCCAATGCCTGTTCCCTGACCTCCCCATGCTGACCACCACGCGGTGCTTTTCTCCATCCTACATGGCCACTCACTGCCTATCCTTATTCAGACCCTCCGATTAACACCACCCCGTGATGTTTTTCTCACTCCTACTAGTGAATGTAATGTAACACACACCCAAACAATGAGTACCACCCCGCGATGTTTTTCAGAAACCTATCCTACATTGCCACTGCATGTTCCCTGAACTCCCCATGCTGACAACCGCGCGGTGCTTTTCTCCATCCTATATTGCCACTCACTGCCTATCCTAATTCAGTCCCTCCGATTCACACCACGCCGTGATATTTTTCTCACTCCTACTAGTGAATGTAATGTAACACACACCCATACAATGCGCACCACCCCGTGATGTTTTTCAGAAAACTATCCTACATTGCCACTGAATGTTCCCTGACCTCCACATGCTGACAACCCCGCTGTGCTTTTCTCCATCCTACATTGCCACTCACTGCCTATCCTAATTCAGACCCTCCGATTCACACCACCCCGTGATGTTTTTCTCACTCCTACTAGTGAATGTAATGTAACACACACCCATACAATGCGCACCACCCCGCGATGTTTTTCTCACTCCTACTAGTGAATGTAATGAAACACACACCCATACAATGCGCACCACCCCGCGATGTTCTTCAGAAACCTATCCTACATTGCCACTGCATGTTCCCTGACCTCCCCATGCTGACCACCCCGCGGCGCTTTTCTCCATCCTACATTGCAACTCACTGCCTATCCTTATTCAGACCCTCCGATTCACACCACCCCGTGATGTTTTTCTCACTCCTACTAGTGAATGTAATGTAACACACACCCATACAATGCGCACCACCCCACGATGTTTTTCAGAAACCTATCCTACATTGCCACTTCATGTTCCCTGACCTCTACATGCTGACCACCCCGCGGTGCTTTTCTCCATCCTACATTGCCACTCACTGCCTATCCTAATTCAGACCCTCCGATTCACACCACCGCGTGATGTTTTTCTCACTCCTACTAGTGAATGTAATGTAACACACACCCATACAATGCGCACCACCCCGCGATGTTTTTCAGAAACCTATCCTACATTGCCACTGCATGTTCCCTGACCTCCCCATGCTGACCACCCCGCGGTGTTTTTCTCCATCCTACATTGCCACTCACTGCCTATCCTAATTCAGACGCTCCGATTCACACCTCCCCGTGATGTTTTTCTCACTCCTACTAGTGAATGTAATGTAACACACACCCATCCAATGCGCACCACCCCGTGATGATTTTCTCACTCCTACTAGTGGATGTAATGTAACACACACCCATACAATGCGCACCACCCTGTGATGTTTTTCTCACTCCTACTAGTGAATGTAATATAACACACATCCATACAATGCACACCACCGCGCGATGTTTTTCAGAAACCTATCCTACATTGCCACTGCATGTTCCCTGACATCCCCATGCTGACCACACCGCGGTGCTTTTCTCCATTCTACATTGCCACTCACTTCTTATCCTAATTCAGACCCTCCGATTCACACCACGCCGTGATGTTTTTCTCACTCCTACTAGTGAATGTAATGTAACACACACCCATACAGTGCGCTCCACCCCGTGATGTTTTTCTCACTCCTACTAGTGAATGTCATTTAACACACACCCATAATGCGCACCACCACGCGACGTTTTTCAGAAACCTATCCTACATTGCCACTGCATGTTCCCTGACCTCCCCATGCTGACCACCCCGCTGTGCTTTTCTCCATCCTACGTTGCCACTCACTGCCTATCCTAATTCAGACGCTCCGATTCACACCACCCCGTGATGTTTTTCTCACTCCTACTAGTGAATGTAATGTAACACACACCCATCCAATGCGCACCACCCCGTGATGATTTTCTCACTCCTACTAGTGGATGTAATGTAACACACACCCATACAATGCGCACCACCCCGTGATGTTTTTCTCACTCCTACTAGTGAATGTAATGTAACACACATCCATACAATGCACACCACCGCGCGATGTTTTTCAGAAACCTATCCTACAATGTCACTGCATGTTCCCTGACCTCCCCATGCTGACCACCCCGCGGTGCTTTTCTCCATTCTACATTGCGACTCACTGCTTATCCTAATTCAGACCCTCCGATTCACACCACCCCGTGATGTTTTTCTCACTCCTACTAGTGAATGTAATGTAACACACACCCATACAATGCGCACCACCCCGTGATGTTTTTCTCACTCCTACTAGTGAATGTAATGTAACACACACCCATACAATGCGCACCACCCCGCGATGTTTTTCAGAAACCTATCCTACATGGCGACTGCATGTTCCTTGACCTCCCCATGCTCACCAACCCGCGGTGCTTTTCTCCATCCCACATTGCCGCTCACTGCCTATCCTAATTCAGACCCTCCGATTCACACCACCCCGTGATGTTTTTCTCACACCTACTAGTTAATGTAATGTAAGACACACCCATACAATGCGCACCACCCCGTGATGTTTTTCTCACTCCTACTAGTGAATGTAATGTAACACACCCCCATACAATGCGCACCACCCAGCGATGTTTTTCAGAAAATTATCCTACATTGCCACTGCCTATTCCCTGACCTCCCCATGCTGACCACCACGCGGTGCTTTTCTCCATCCTACATGGCCACTCACTGCCTATCCTAATTCAGACCCTCCGATTAACACCACCCCGTGATGTTTTTCTCACTCCTACTAGTGAATGTAATGTAACACACATCCAAACAATGAGTACCACCCCGCGATGTTTTTCAGAAACCTATCCTACATTGCCACTGCATGTTCCCTGAACTCCCCATGCTGACAACCGCGCGGTGCTTTTCTCCATCCTACATTGCCACTCACTGCCTATCCTAATTCAGACCCTCCGATTCACACCACGCCGTGATGTTTTTCTCACTCCTACTAGTGAATGTAATGTAACACACACCCATACAATGCGCACCACCCCGTGATGTTTTTCAGAAAACTATCCTACATTGCCACTGAATGTTCCCTGACCTCCACATGCTGACCACCCCGCTGTGCTTTTCTCCATCCTACATTGCCACTCACTGCCTATCCTAATTCAGACCCTCCGATTCACACCACCCCGTGATGTTTTTCTCACTCCTACTAGTGAATGTAATGTAACACACACCCATACAATGCGCACCACCCCGCGATGTTTTTCTCACTCCTACTAGTGAATGTAATGAAACACACACCCATACAATGCGCACCACCCCGCGATGTTTTTCAGAAACCTATCCTACATTGCCACTGCATGTTCCCTGACCTCCCCATGCTGACCACCCCGCGGCGCTTTTCTCCATCCTACATTGCAACTCACTGCCTATCCTAATTCAGACCCTCCGATTCACACCACCCCGTGATGTTTTTCTCATTCCTACTAGTGAATGTAATGTAACACACACCCATACAATGCGCACCACCCCACGATGTTTTTCAGAAACCTATCCTACATTGCCACTTCATGTTCCCTGACCTCTACATGCTGACCACCCCGCGGTGCTTTTCTCCATCCTACATTGCCACTCACTGCCTATCCTAATTCAGACCCTCCGATTCACACCACCGCGTGATGTTTTTCTCACTCCTACTAGTGAATGTAATGTAACACACACCCATACAATGCGCACCACCCCGCGATGTTTTTCAGAAACCTATCCTACATTGCCACTGCATGTTCCCTGACCTCCCCATGCTGACCACCCCGCGGTGTTTTTCTCCATCCTACATTGCCACTCACTGCCTATCCTAATTCAGACGCTCCGATTCACACCACCCCGTGATGTTTTTCTCACTCCTACTAGTGAATGTAATGTAACACACACCCATCCAATGCGCACCACCCCGTGATGATTTTCTCACTCCTACTAGTGGATGTAATGTAACACACACCCATACAATGCGCACCACCCCGTGATGTTTTTCTCACTCCTACTAGTGAATGTAATGTAACACACATCCATACAATGCACACCACCGCGCGATGTTTTTCAGAAACCTATCCTACAATGCCACTGCATGTTCCCTGACCTCCCCATGCTGACCACACCGCGGTGCTTTTCTCCATTCTACATTGCCACTCACTGCTTATCCTAATTCAGACCCTCCGATTCACACCACGCCGTGATGTTTTTCTCACTCCTACTAATGAATGTAATGTAACACACACCCATACAGTGCGCTACACCCCGTGATGTTTTTCTCACTCCTACTAGTGAATGTCATTTAACACACACCCATAATGCGCACCACCACGCGATGTTTTTCAGAAACCTATCCTACATTGCCACTGCATGTTCCCTGACCTCCCCATGCTGACCACCCCGCTGTGCTTTTCTCCATCCTACATTGCCACTCACTGCCTATCCTAATTCAGACCCTCCGATTCACACCACACCGTGATGTTTTTCACACTCCTACTAGTGAATGTAATGCAACATACACCCATACAATGGGCACCACCCCGTGATGTTTTTCTCACTCCTACTAGTGAATGTAATGTAACACACACCCATACAATGAGCACCGCCCCGTGATGTTTTTCTCAATCCTACTAGTGAATGTAATGTAACACACACCCATACAATGGGCACCATCCCACGATGTTTATCAGAAACCTATCCTACATTGCCACTGCATGTTCCCTGACCTCCCCATGCTGACCACCCCGCGGTGCTTTTCTCCATCCTACATTGCCACTCACTGCCTATCCTAATACAGACCCTCCGATTCACACCACCCCGTGATGTTTTGCTCACTCGTACTATTGAATGTAATGTAACACACACCGATACAATGCGCACCACCCCGAAATGTTTTTCTCACTCCTACTAGTGAATGTAATGTAACACACACCCATACAATGCGCACCACCCCGCGATGTTTTTCAGAAACCTATCCTACATTGCCACTGCATGTTCCCTGACCTCCCCATGTTAACCAACCCGCGGTGCTTTTCTCCATCCCACATTGCCGCTCACTGCCTATCCTAATTCAGACCCTCCGATTCACACCACCCCGTGATGTTTTTCTCACTCCTACTAATTAATGTAATGTAACACACCCCCATACAATGCGCACCACCCCGTGATGTTTTTCTCACTCCTACTAGTGAATGTAATGTAACACACACCCATACAATGCGCACCATCGCGCGATGTTTTTCAGAAAATTATCCTGCATTGCCACTGCCTGTTCTCTGACCTCCCCATGCTGACCACCTCTGCGGTGCTTTTCTTCATCCTACATGGCCACTCACTGCCTATCCTAATTCAGACCCTCCGATTAACACCACCCCGTGATGTTTTTCTCACTCCTACTAGTGAATGTAATGTAACACACACCCAAACAATGAGTACCACCCCGCGATGTTTTTCAGAATCCTATCCTACATTGCCACTGCATGTTCCCTGACCTCCCCATGCTGGCAACCGCGCGGTGCTTTTCTCCATCCTACATTGCCAATCACTGCCTATCCTAATTCAGACCCTCCGATTCACACCACGCCATGATGTTTTTCTCAGTCCTACTAGTGAATGTAATGTAACACACACCCATACAATGCGCACCACCCCGTGATGTTTTTCAGAAAACTATCCTACATTGCCACTGCATGTTCCCTGACCTCCACATGCTGACCACCCGGCTGTGCTTTTCTAAATCCTACATTGCCACTCTCTGCCTATCCTAATTCAGACGCTCCGATTCACACCACCCCGTGATGTTTTTCTCACTCCTACTAGTGAATGTAATGTAACACACACCCATACAATGCGCACCACCCCGCGATGTTTTTCAGAAACCTATCCTACATTGCCACTGCATGTTCCCTGACCTCCCCATGCTGACCACCCCGCGGTGCTTTTCTCCATCCTACATTGCCACTCACTGCCTATCCTAATTCAAAACCTCCGATTCACACCACCCCGGGATGTTTTTCTCACTCCTACTAGTGAATGTAATGTAACACACACACATACAATGAGCACTACCCCGTGATGTTTTTCTCACTCCTACTAGTGAATGTAATGTAACACACACCCATACAATGGGCACCACCCCGCGATGTTTTTCAGAAACCTATCCTACATTTCCACTGCATTATCCCTGACCTCCCCATGCTGACCACCCCGCGGTGCTTTTCTCCATCCTACATTGCCACTCACTGCCTATTCTAATTCAGACTCTCCGATTCACACCACCCCGTGATGTTTTTCTCACTCCTACTAGTGAATGTAATGTAACACACACCCATACAATGCGCACCACCCCGTGATAATTTTCTCACTCCTACTAGTGGATGTAATGTAACACACACCCATACAATGCGCATCACCCCGTGATGATTTTCTCACTCCTTCTAGTGAATGTTATGTAACACACATACATAGAATGCACACCACCCCGTGATGTTTTTCAGAAACCTATCCTACATTGCCACTGCATGTTCCCTGACCTCCCCATGCTGACCACACCGCAGTGCTTTTCTCCATCCTACATTGCCACACACAGCCTATCCAAATTCAGACCCTCTGATTCGCACCACCCCGTGATGTTTTTCTCACTCCTACTAGTGAATGTAATGTAACACACACCCACACAATGGGCACCACCCCGCGATGTTTTTCAGAAACCTATCCTACATTGCCACTGCATGTTCCCTGACCTCCCCATGCTGACCACCCCGCGGTGCTTTTCTCCATCCTACATTGCCACTCACTGCCTATCCTAATTCAGACCCTCCGATTCACACCAGCCCGTGATGTTTTTCTCACTCCTACTAGTGAATGTAATGTAACACACACCCATACAAGAGCACCACCCCGTTATTTTTTTTCACTCCTACTAGTGAATGTAATGTAACACACACCCATACAATGCACACCACACCGTGATGATTTTCTCAATCCTAATAGTGAATGTAATGTAACACACACCCATACAAAGCGCACCACCCCGTGATGTTTTTCTCACTCCTACTAGTGAATGTAATGTAACACACACCCACACAATGCGCACCGCCCCGCGATGTTTTTCAGAAACCTATCCTACATTGCCACTGCATGTTCCCTGACCTCCCCATGCTGACGACCCCACGGTGCTTTTCTCCATCCTACATTGCCACTCACTGCCTATCCTAATTCAGACCCTCCGATTCACAGCACCCCGTGATGTTTTTCTCACTCCTACTAGTGAATGTAATGTAACACACACATATACAATGCGCACCACCCCATGATGTTTTTCTCACTCCTACTAGTGAATGTAATGTAACACACACCCATACAATGCGCACCACCCCGCGATGTTTTCAGAAACCTATCCTACATTGCCACTGCATGTTCCCTGTCCTCCCCATGCTGACCACCCCGCGGTGCTTTTCTCCATCCTCCATTGCCACTCACTGCCTATCCTAATTCAGACCCTCTGATTCACACCACCCCGTGATGTTTTTCTCACTCCTACTAGTGAATCTAATGTAATACACACCCATACAATGCGCACCACCCGGTGATGTTTTTCTCACTCCTACTAGTGAATGTAATGTAACACACACCCATACAATACGCACCACCCCGTGATGTTTTTCTCACTCCTACTAGTGAATGTAATGTAACACACACCCATACAATGCGCACCACCCCGCGATGTTTTTCAGAAAACTATCCTACATTGCCACTGCATGTTCCCTGACCTCCCCATCCTGACCACCCCGCGGTGCTTTTCTCCATCTTACATTGCCACTCACTGCCTATCCTAATTCAGACCCTCCGATTCACACCATCCCGTGATGTTTTTCTCACTCCTACTAGTGAATGTAATGTAAAACACACCCATACAATGCGCAACATCCCGCGATGTTTTTCATAAACCTATCCTACATTGCCACTGCATGTTCCCTGACCTCCACATGCTCACCAACCCGCGGTGCTTTTCTCCATCCCACATTGCCGCTCACTGCCTATCCTAATTCAGACCCTCCGATTCACACCACCCCGTGATGTTTTTCTCACTCCTACTAGTTAATGTAATGTAACACACACCCATACAATGCGCACCACCCCGTGATGTTTTTCAGAAAACTATCCTACATTGCCACTGCATGTTCCCTGACCTCCCCATGCTGACCACCCCACGGTGCTTTTCTCCATCCTACATTGCCACTCATTGCTTATCCTAATTCAGACACTCCGATTTACACCACCCCGTGATGTTTTTCTCACTCCTATTAGTGAATGTAATGTAACACACACCCTTACAATGCGCTCCACCCTGTGATGTTTTTCTCACTCCTACTAGTGAATGTCATTTAACACACACCCATACAATGGGCACCACCACGTGATGTTTTTCTCACTCCTATTAGTGAATGTAGTGTAACACACACCCATACAATGCGCACCACCCCGTGATGTTTTTCTCACTCCTACTAGTGAATGTAATGTAACACACACCCATACAATGCGCACCACCCCGCGATGTTTTTCAGAAACCTATCCTACATTGCCACTGCATGTTCCCTGACCTCCCCATGCTCACCACCCCGCGGTGCTTTTCTCCATCCTACATTGCCACTCACTGCCTATCCTAATTCAGACCCTCCGATTCACACCACCCCGTGATGTTTTTCTCACTCCTACTAGTGAATGTAACGTAACACACACCCATACAATTCGCACCACCCCGTGATGTTTTTCTCACTCCTACTAGTGAATGTAATGTAACACACACCCATACAATGCGTACCACACCGTGATGCTTTTCAGAAACCTATCTTACATTGCCACTGCATGTTCCCTGACCTCTCCATGTGGACCACACCTCGGTGCTTTTCTCCATCCTACAAGGCCACTCACTGCCTATCCTAATTCAGACCCTACGATTCACACCACCCCGTGATGTTTTTCTCACTCCTAATAGTGAATGTAATGTAACACACACCCATACAATGCGCACCACCCCGTGATGTTTTTCTGACTCCTACTAGTGAATGTAATGTAACACACACCCATACAATGCGCACCACCCCGTGAAGTTTTTCTCACTCCTACTAGTGAATGTAATGTAACACACACCCATGCAATGCGCACCACCCCGTGATATTTTTCTCACTCCTATTTGTGAATGTAATGTAACACACACCCATACAATGCGCACCACCCCGCGATGTTTTTCAGAAACCTATCCTACATTTCCACTGCATGTTCCCTGACTTCCCCATGCTGACCACCCCGCGGTGCTTTTCTCCATCCTACATTGCCACTCACTGCCTATCCTAATTCAGAACCTCCGATTCACACCACCCCGTGATGTTTTTCTCACTCCTACTAGTGAATGTAATGTAACACATACCCACACAATGGGCACCACCTCGTGATGTTTTTCAGAAACCTATCCTACATTGCCACTGCATGTTCCCTGACCTCCCCATGCTGACCACCCCGCGGTGCTTTTCTCCATCCTACATTGCCACTCACTGCCTATCCTAATTCAGACCCTCCGATTCACACCAGCCCGTGATGTTTTTCTCACTCCTACTAGTGAATGTAATGTAACACACACCCATAAAAGAGCACCACCCCGTTATTTTTTTTCACTCCTACTAGTGAATGTAATGTAACACACACCCATACAATGCGCACCACCCCGTGATGATTTTCTCAATCCTACTAGTGAATGTAATGTAACACACACCCATACAAAGCGCACCACCCCGTGATGTTTTTCTCACTCCTACTAGTGAATTTAATGTAACACACACCCACACAATGCGCACCACCCCGCGATGTTTTTCAGAAACCTATCCTACATTGCCACTGCATGTTCCCTGACCTCCCCATGCTGACCACCCCACGGTGCTTTTCTCCATCCTACATTGCCACTCACTGCCTAACCTAATTCAGACCATCCGATTCACACCACCCCGTGATGTTTTTCTCACTCCTACTAGTGAATGTAATGTAACACACACCCATACAATGCGCACCACCCCATGATGTTTTTCTCACTCCTACTAGTGAATGTAATATAACACACACCCATACAATGCGCACCACCCCGCGATGTTTTCAGAAACCTATCCTACATTGCCACTGCATGTTCCCTGTCCTCCCCATGCTGACCACCCCGCGGTGCTTTTCTCCATCCTCCATTGCCACTCACTGCCTATCCTAATTCAGACCCTCTGCTTCACATCACCCCGTGATGTTTTTCTCACTCCTACTAGTGAATGTAATGTAACACACACCCATACAATACGCACCACCCCGTGATGTTTTTCTCACTCCTACTAGTGAATGTAATGTAACACACACCCATACAATGCGCACCACCCCGCGATGTTTTTCATAAACCTATCCTACATTGCCCCTGCATGTTCCCTGACCTCCCCATGCTCACCAACCCGCGGTGCTTTTCTCCATCCCACATTGCCGCTCACTGCCTATCCTAATTCAGACCCTCCGATTCACACCACCCCGTGATGTTTTTCTCACTTCTACTAGTTAATGTAATGTAACACACACCCATACAATGCGCACCACCCCGTGATGTTTTTCAGAAAACTATCCTACATTGCCACTGCATGTTCCCTGACCTCCCCATGCTGACCAACCCACGGTGCTTTTCTCCATCCTACATTGCCACTCATTGCTTATCCTAATTCAGACACTCCGATTTACACCACCCCGTGATGTTTTTCTCACTCCTATTAGTGAATGTAATGTAACACACATTCTTACAATGCGCTCCACCCTGTGATGTTTTTCTCACTCCTACTAGTGAATGTCATTTAACACACACCCATAATGCGCACCACCATGCGATGTTTTTCAGAAACCTATCCTAAATTGCCACTGCATGTTCCCTGACCACCCCATGCTGACCACCCCGCGGTGCTTTTCTCCATCCTACATTGCCACTCACTGCCGATCCTAATTCAGACCCTCCGATTCACACCACACCGTGATGTTTTTCACACTCCTACTAGTGAATGTAATGTAACATACACCCATACAATGGGCACTACCCCGTGATGTTTTTCTCACTCGTACTAGTGAATGTAATGTAACATACACCCATACAATGGGCACCACCCCGTGATGTTTTTCTCACTCCTACTAGTGAATGTAATGTAACACACACCCATACAATGCGCACCACCCCGCGATGTTTTTCTGAAACCTATCCTACTTTGCCACTGCATGTTCCCTGACCTCCCCATGCTCACCGCCCCGCGGTGCTTTTCTCCATCCTACATTGCCACTCACTGCCTATCCTAATTCAGACCCTCCGATTCACACCACCCCGTGATGTTTTTCTCACTCCTACTAGTGAATGTAACGTAACACACACCCATACAATTCGCACCACCCCGTGATGTTTTTCTCACTCCTACTAGTGAATGTAATGTAACACACACTCATACAATGCGCACCACGCCGTGATGCTTTTCAGAAACCTATCTTACATTGCCACTGCATGTTCCCTGACCTCCCCATGCTGACCACCCCGCGGTGCTTTTCTCCATCCTACATTGCCACTCACTGCCTATCCTAATTCAGACCCTCCGATTCACACCACCCCGTGATGTTTTTCTCACTCCTCCTAGTGAATGTAATGTAACACACACCCATACAATGCGCACCACCCCGCGATGTTTTTCTCACTCCTACTAGTGAATATAATGTAACACACACAAATACAATGCGTACCACCCCGCGATATTTTTCAGAAACCTATCCTACATTGACACTGCGTGTTCCCTGAGCTCCCCTTGCTGACCACCCCGCGGTGCTTTTCTCCATCCTACCTTGCCACTCACTGCCTATCCTAATTCAGACCCTCCTATTCACACCACCCCGTGATGTTTTTCTCACTCCTACTAGTGAATGTAATGTAACACACACCCATACAATGCGCACCACCCCGTGATGTTTTTCTCACTCCTACTAGTGAATGTAATGTAACATACACCCATACAATGCACACCACCCCGCGATGTTTTTCAGAAACCTATCCTACATTGCCCCTGCATGTTCCCTGACCTCCCCATGCTGACCACCCCGCGGTGCTTTTCTCCATCCTACATTGCCACTCACTACCTATCCTAATTCAGACCCTCCGATTCACACCACGCCGTGATGTTTTTCTCACTCCTACTAGTGAATGTAATGGAACACACACCCATACAATGCGCACCACCCCGTGATGTTTTTCAGAAAACTATCCTACATTGCCACTGCATGTTCCCTGACCTCCACATGCTGACCACCCCGCTGTGCTTTTCTCCATCCTACATTGCCACTCACTGCCTATCCTAATTCAGACCCTCCGATTCACACCACCCCGTGATGTTTTTCTCACTCCTACTAGTGAATATAATGTAACACACACCCATACAATGCGCACCACCCCATGATGTTTTTCTCACTCCTACTAGTGAATGTAATGTAACACACACACCCATACAATGCGCACCACCCCGCGATGTTTTTCAGAAACCTATCGTACATTGCCACTGCATGTTCCCTGACCTCCCCATGCTAACCACCCCGCGGTGCTTTTCTCCATCCTATATTGCCACTCACTGCCTATCCTAATTCAGACCCTCCGATTCACACAACCCCGTGATGTTTTTCTCACTCCTACTAGTGAATGTAAGGTAACACACACGCATACAATGCGCACCACCCCGTGATGTTTTTCTCACTTCTACTAGTGAAAGTAATGTAACACACACCCATACAATACGCACCACACCGTGATGTTTTTCTCACTCCTACTAGTGAATGTAATGTAACACACACCCATACAATGCGCACCACCCCGCGAATTTTTTCAGAAACCTATCCTACATTGCCACTGCCTGTTCCCTGACCTCCCCATGCTGACCACCCCGCGGTGCTTTTCTCCATCCTACATTGCCACTCACTGCCTATCCTAATTCAGACCCTCCGATTAACACCACCCCGTGATGTTTTTCTAACTCCTACTAGTGAATGTAATGTAACACACACCCAAACAATGAGTACGAACCCGAGATGTTTTTCAGAAACCTATCCTACATTGCCACTGCATGTTCCCTGACCTCCCCATGCGGACAACAGCGCGGTGCTTTTCTCCATCCTACATTGCCACTCACTGCCTATCCTAATTCAGACCCTCCGATTCACACCACGTCGTGATGTTTTTCTCACTCCTACTAGTGAATGTAATGTAACACACACCCATACAATGCGCACCATCCCGTGATGTTTTTCAGAATACTATCCTACATTGCCACTGCATGTTCCCTGACCTCCACATGCTGACCACCCCGCTGTGCTTTTCTCCATCCTACATTGCCACTCACTGCCTATCCTAATTCAGACCCTCCGATTCACACCACCCCGTGATGTTTTTCTCACTTCTACTAGTGAATGTAATGTAACACACACCCATACAATGCGCACCACCCCGTGATGTTTTTCTCACTCCTACTAGTGAATGTAATGTAACACACACCCATACAATGCGCACCACCCCGAGATGTTTTTCAGAAACCTATCCTACATTGCCACTGCATGTTCCCTGACCTCCCCATGCTGATCACCCAGCGGTGCTTTTCTCCATCCTACCTTGCCACTCACTGCCTATCCTAATTCAGACCCTCCGATTCACACCACCCCGTGTTTTTCTCACTCCTACTAGTGAATGTAATGTAACACACACGCATACAATGCGCAGCACCCCGTGATGTTTTTCTCACTCCTACTAGTGAATGTAATGTAACACACACCCATACAATGCGCACCACCCCACGATGTTTTTCAAATACCTATCCTACATTGCCACTGCATGTTCCCTGACCTCCACATGCTGACCACCCCGCGGTGCTTTTCTCCATCCTACATTGGACTCACTGCCTATCCTAATTCAGAACCTCCGATTCACACCACCCCTTGATGTTTTTCTCACTCCTACTAGTGAATGTAATGTAACACACACCCATACAATGAGCACTACCCCGTGATGTTTTTCTCACTCCTACTAGTGAATGTAATGTAACACACACCCATACAATGCGCATCACCCCGCGATGTTTTTCAGAAACCTATCCTACATTTCCACTGCATTATCCCTGACCTCCCCATGGTGACCACCCCGCGGTGCTTTTCTCCATCCTACATTGCCACTCACTGCCTATCCTAATTCAGACTCTCCGATTCACACCACCCCGTGATGTTTTTCTCACTCCTACTAGTGAAAGTAATGTAACACACACCCATACAATGCGCACCACCCCGTGATGATTTTCTCACTCCTACTAGTGTATGTAATGTAACACACACCCATACAATGCGCATCACCCCGTGATGTTTTTCAGAAACCTATCCTACATTGCCACTGCATGTTCCCTGACCTCCCCATGCTGACCACACCGCAGTGCTTTTCTCCATCCTACATTGCCACTCATTGCCTATCCAAATTCAGACCCTCTGATTCGCACCACCCCGTGATGTTTTTCTCACTCCTTTTAGTGAATGTAATGTAACACACACCCATACAATGCGCACCACCCCGCGACGTTTTTCAGAAACCTATCCTACATTGCCACTGCATGTTCCCTGACCTCCCCTTGCTGACCACCCCGCGGTGCTTTTCTCCATCCTACATTGCCACTCACTGCCTATCCTAATTCAGACCCTCCGATTCACACCACCCCGCGAAGTTTTTCTCACTCCTACTAGTGAATGTAATGTAACACACACCCATACAAGAGCACCACCCCGTTATTTTTTTTCACTCCTACTAGTGAATGTAATGTAACACACACCCATACAATGCACAACACCCCGTGATGATTTTCTCACTCCTACTAGTGAATGTAATGTAACACACACCCATACAATGCGCACCACCCCGTGATGTTTTTCTCACTCCTACTAGTGAATGAAATGTAACACACACCCATACAATGCACACCACCCAGCGATGTTTTTAAGAAACGTATCCTACATTGCCACTGCATGTTCCGTGACCTCCCCTTGCTGACCACCCCGCGGTGCTTTTCTCCATCCTACATTGCCACTCACTGCCTATCCTAATTCAGACCCTCCGATTCACACCACCCCGCGAAGTTTTTCTCACTCCTACTAGTGAATGTAATTTAACACACACCCATACATTGCGCACCACCACGCGGTGTTTTTCAGAAACCTATCCTACATTGCCACTGCATGTTCCCTGACCTCCCCATGCTGACCACCCCGCGGTGCTTTTCTCCATCCTACATTGCCACTCACTGCCTATCCTAATTCAGACCCTCCGATTCACACCAGCCCGTGATGTTTTTCTCACTCCTACTAGTGAATGTAATGTAACACACACCCATACAAGAGCACCACCCCGTTATTTTTTTTCACTCCTACTAGTGAATGTAATGTAACACACACCCATACAATGCGCACCACCCCGTGATGATTTTCTCAATCCTACTAGTGAATGTAATGTAACACACACCCATACAAAGCGCACCACCCCGTGATGTTTTTCTCACTCCTACTAGTGAATGTAATGTAACACACACCCACACAATGCGCACCACCCCGCGATGTTTTTCAGAAACCTATCCTACATTGCCACTGCATGTTCCCTGACCTCCCCATGCTGACCACCCCACGGTGCTTTTCTCCATCCTACATTGCCACTCACTGCCTATCCTAATTCAGACCCTCCGATTCACACCACCCCGTGATGTTTTTCTCACTCCTACTAGTGAATGTAATGTAACACACACCCATACAATGCGCACCACCCCATGATGTTTTTCTCACTCCTACTAGTGAATGTAATGTAACACACACCCATACAATGCGCACCACCCCGCGATGTTTTCAGAAACCTATCCTACATTGCCACTGCATGTTCCCTGTCCTCCCCATGCTGACCACCCCGCGGTGCTTTTCTCCATCCTCCATTGACACTCACTGCCTATCCTAATTCAGACCCTCTGATTCACACCACCCCGTGATGTTTTTCTCACTCCTACTAGTGAATGTAATGTAACACACACCCATACAATGCGCAATACCCCGTGATGTTTTTCTCACTCCTACTAGTGAATGTAATGTAACACACACCCATACAATACGCACCACCCCGTGATGATTTTCTCACTCCTACTAGTGAATGTAATGTAACACACACCCATACAATGCGCACCACCCCGCGATGTTTTTCATAAACCTATCCTACATTGCCACTGCATGTTCCCTGACCTCCCCATGCTCACCAACCCGCGGTGCTTTTCTCCATCCCACATTGCCGCTCACTGCCTATCCTAATTCAGACCCTCCGATTCACACCACCCCGTGATGTTTTTCTCACTTCTACTAGTTAATGTAATGTAACACACACCCATACAATGCGCACCACCCCGTGATGTTTTTCAGAAAACTATCCTACATTGCCACTGCATGTTCCCTGACCTCCCCATGCTGACAACCCCACTGTGCTTTTCTCCATCCTACATTGCCACTCATTGCTTATCCTAATTCAGACACTCCGATTTACACCACCCCGTGACGTTTTTCTCACTCCTATTAGTGAATGTAATGTAACACACACCCTTACAATGCGCTCCACCCTGTGATGTTTTTCTCACTCCTACTAGTGAATGTCATTTAACACACACCCATAATGCGCACCACCACGCGATGTTTTTAAGAAACCTATCCTAAATTGCCACTGCATCTTCCCTGACCTCCCCATGCTGACCACCCCGCGGTGCTTTTCTCCATCCTACATTGCCACTCACTGCCGATCCTAATTCAGACCCTCCGATTCACACCACACCGTTATGTTTTTCACACTCCTACTAGTGAATGTAATGTAACATACACCCATACAATGGGCACCACCCCGTGATGTTTTTCTCACTCGTACTAGTGAATGTAATGTAACATACACCCATACAATGGGCACCACCCCGTGATGTTTTTCTCACTCGTACTAGTGAATGTAATGTAACACACACCCATACAATGCGCACCACCCCGCGATGTTTTTCTGAAACCTATCCTACTTTGCCACTGCATGTTCCCTGACCTCCCCATGCTCACCACCCCGCGGTGCTTTTCTCCATCCTACATTACCACTCACTGCCTATCCTAATTCAGACCCTCCGATTCACACCACCCCGTGATGTTTTTCTCACTCCTACTAGTGAATGTAACGTAACACACACCCATACAATTCGCACCACCCCGTGATGTTTTTCTCACTCCTACTAGTGAATGTAATGTAACACACACTCATACAATGCTCACCACGCCGTGATGCTTTTCAGAAACCTATCTTACATTGCCACTGCATGTTCCCTGACCTCCCCATGTGGACCACCCCTCGGTGCTTTTCTCCATCCTACAAGGCCACTCACTGCCTATCCTAATTCAGACCCTACGATTCACACCAACCCGTGATGTTTTTCTCACTCCTAATAGTGAATGTAATGTAACACACACCCATACAATGCGCACCACCCCGTGATGTTTTTCTGACTCCTACTAGTGAATGTAATGTAACACACACCCATACAATGCGCACCACCCCGCGATGTTTTTCAGAAACCTATCCTACATTTCCACTGCATGTTCCCTGACCTCCCCATGCTGACCACCCCGCGGTGCTTTTCTCCATCCTACATTGCCACTCACTGCCTATCCTAATTCAGACCCTCCGATTCACACCACCCCGTGATGTTTTTCTCACTCCTCCTAGTGAATGTAATGTAACACACACCCATACAATGCGCACCACCCCGCGATGTTTTTCTCACTCCTACTAGTGAATGTAATGTAACACACACAAATACAATGCGTACCACCCCGCGATATTTTTCAGAAACCTATCCTACATTGACACTGCGTGTTCCCTGAGCTCCCCTTGCTGACCACCCCGCGGTGCTTTTCTCCATCCTACCTTGCCACTCACTGCCTATCCTAATTCAGACCCTCCTATTCACACCACCCCGTGATGTTTTTCTCACTCCTACTAGTGAATGTAATGTAACACACACCCATACAATGCGCACCACCCCGTGATGTTTTTCTCACTCCTACTAGTGAATGTAATGTAACACACACCCATACAATGCGCAATACCCCGTGATGTTTTTCTCACTCCTACTAGTGAATGTAATGTAACACACACCCATACAATATGCACCACCCCGTGCTGTTTTTCTCACTCCTACTAGTGAATGTAATGTAACACACACCCATACAATGTGCACCACCCCGCGATGTTTTTCATAAACCTATCCTACATTGCCACTGCATGTTCCCTGACCTCCCCATGCTCACCAACCCGCGGTGCTTTTCTCCATCCCAAATTGCCGCTCACTGCCTATCCTAATTCAGACCCTCCGATTCACACCACCCCGTGATGTTTTTCTCACTTCTACTAGTTAATGTAATGTAACACACACCCATACAATGCGCACCACCCCGTGATGTTTTTCAGAAAACTATCCTACATTGCCACTGCATGTTCCCTGACCTCCCCATGCTGACCACCCCACTGTGCTTTTCTCCATCCTACATTGCCACTCATTGCTTATCCTAATTCAGACACTCCGATTTACACCACCCCGTGACGTTTTTCTCACTCCTATTAGTGAATGTAATGTAACACACACCCTTACAATGCGCTCCACCCTGTGATGTTTTTCTCACTCCTACTAGTGAATGTCATTTAACACACACCCATAATGCGCACCACCACGCGATGTTTTTCAGAAACCTATCCTAAATTGCCACTGCATCTTCCCTGACCTCCCCATGCTGACCACCCCGCGGTGCTTTTCTCCATCCTACATTGCCACTCACTGCCGATCCTAATTCAGACCCTCCGATTCACACCACACCGTGATGTTTTTCACACTCCTACTAGTGAATGTAATGTAACATACACCCATACAATGGGCACCACCCCGTGATGTTTTTCTCACTCGTACTAGTGAATGTAATGTAACATACACCCATACAATGGGCACCACCCCGTGATGTTTTTCTCACTCGTACCAGTGAATGTAATGTAACACACACCCATACAATGCGCACCACCCCGCGATGTTTTTCTGAAACCTATCCTACTTTGCCACTGCATGTTCCCTGACCTCCCCATGCTCACCACCCCGCGCTGCTTTTCTCCATCCTACATTACCACTCACTGCCTATCCTAATTCAGACCCTCCGATTCACACCACCCCGTGATGTTTTTCTCACTCCTACTAGTGAATGTAACGTAACACACACCCTTACAATTCGCACCACCCCGTGATGTTTTTCTCACTCCTACTAGTGAATGTAATGTAACACACACTCATACAATGCTCACCACGCCGTGATGCTTTTCAGAAACCTATCTTACATTGCCACTGCATGTTCCCTGACCTCCCCATGTGGACCACCCCTCGGTGCTTTTCTCCATCCTACAAGGCCACTCACTGCCTATCCTAATTCAGACCCTACGATTCACACCAACCCGTGATGTTTTTCTCACTCCTAATAGTGAATGTAATGTAACACACACCCATACAATGCGCACCACCCCGTGATGTTTTTCTGACTCCTACTAGTGAATGTAATGTAACACACACCCATACAATGCGCACCACCCCGCGATGTTTTTCAGAAACCTATCCTACATTTCCACTGCATGTTCCCTGACCTCCCCATGCTGACCACCCCGCGGTGCTTTTCTCCATCCTACATTGCCACTCATTGCCTATCCTAATTCAGACCCTCCGATTCACACCACCCCGTGATGTTTTTCTCACTCCTCCTAGTGAATGTAATGTAACACACACCCATACAATGCGCACCACCCCGCGATGTTTTTCTCACTCCTACTAGTGAATGTAATGTAACACACACAAATACAATGCGTACCACCCCGCGATATTTTTCAGAAACCTATCCTACATTGACACTGCGTGTTCCCTGAGCTCCCCTTGCTGACCACCCCGCGGTGCTTTTCTCCATCCTACCTTGCCACTCACTGCCTATCCTAATTCAGACCCTCCTATTCACACCACCCCGTGATGTTTTTCTCACTCCTACTAATGAATGTAATGTAACACACACCCATACAATGCGCACCACCCCGTGATGTTTTTCTCACTCCTACTAGTGAATGTAATGTAACATACACCCATACAATGCACACCACCCCGCGATGTTTTTCAGAAACCTATCCTACATTGCCCCTGCATGTTCCCTGACCTCCCCATGCTGACCACCCCGCTGTGCTTTTCTCCATCCTACATTGCCACTCACTGCCTATCCTTATTCAGACACTCCGATTCACACCACGCCGTGATGTTTTTCTCACTCCTACTAGTGAATGTAATGTAACACACACCCATACAATGCGCACCACCCCGTGATGTTTTTCAGAAAACTATCCTACATTGCCACTGCATGTTCCCTGACCTATACATGCTGACCACCCCGCTGTGCTTTTCTCCATCCTACATTGCCACTCACTGCCTATCCTTATTCAGACACTCCGATTCACACCACCCCGTGATGTTTTTCTCACTCCTACTAGTGAATATAATGTAACACACACCCATACAATGCGCACCACCCCATGATGTTTTTCTCACTCCTACTAGTGAATGTAATGTAACACACACACCCATACAATGCGCACCACCCCGCGATGTTTTTCAGAAACCTATCGTACATTGCCACTGCATGTTCCCTGACCTCCCCATGCTAACCACCCCGCGGTGCTTTTCTCCATCCTATATTGCCACTCACTGCCTATCCTAATTCAGACCCTCCGATTCACACAACCCCGTGATGTTTTTCTCACTCCTACTAGTGAATGTAAGGTAACACACACGCATACAATGCGCACCACCCCGTGATGTTTTTCTCACTTCTACTAGTGAATGTAATGTAACACACACCCATACAATACGCACCAGCCCGTGATGTTTTTCTCACTCCTACTAGTGAATGTAATGTAACACACACCCATACAATGCGCACCACCGCGCGATGTTTTTCAGAAACCTATCCTACATTGCCACTGCATGTTCCCTGACCTCCCCATCCTGACCACCCCGCGGTGCTTTTCTCCATCCTACATTGGCACTCACTGCCTATCCTAATTCAGACCCTCCGATTCACACCACCCCGTGATGTTTTTCTCACTCCTACTAGTGAATGTAATGTAACACACAGCCATACAATGCGCACCACCCCGCGATGTTTTTCAGAAACCTATCCTACATTGCCACTGCATGTTCCCTGACCTCCCATGCTCACCAACCCGCGGTGCTTTTCTCTATCCACATTGCCGCTCACTGCCTCTCCTAATTCAGACCCTCCGATTCACACCACCACGTGATGTTTTTCTCACTCCTACTAGTTAATGTAATGTAACACACACCCATACAATGCGCACCACCCCGTGATGTTTTTCTCACTCCTACTAGTGAATGTAATGTAACACACACCCATACAATGCGCACCACCCCGCGATGTTTTTCAGAAAATTATCCTACATTGCCACTGACTGTTCCCTGACCTCCCCATGCTGACCACCCCGCGGTGCTTTTCTCCATCCTACATTGCCACTCACTGCCTATCCTAATTCAGACCCTCCGATTAACACCACCCCGTGATGTTTTTCTCACTCCTACTAGTGAATGTAATGTAACACACACCCAAACAATGAGTACGAACCCGCGATGTTTTTCAGAAACCTATCCTACATTGCCACTGCATGTTCCCTGACCTCCCCATGCTGACAACAGCGCGGTGCTTTTCTCCATCCTACATTGCCACTCACTGCCTATCCTAATTCAGACCCTCCGATTCACACCACCCCGTGACGTTTTTCTCACTCCTATTAGTGAATGTAATGTAACACACACGCATACAATGCGCACCACCCCATGATGTTTTTCTCACTCCTACTAGTGAATGTAATGTAACACACACCCATACAATGCGCACCACCCCGCGATGTTTTCAGAAACCTATCCTACATTGCCACTGCATGTTCCCTGTCCTCCCCATGCTGACCACCCCGCGGTGCTTTTCTCCATCCTCCATTGACACTCACTGCCTATCCTAATTCAGACCCTCTGATTCACACCACCCCGTGATGTTTTTCTCACTCCTACTAGTGAATGTAATGTAACACACACCCATACAATGCGCAATACCCCGTGATGTTTTTCTCACTCCTACTAGTGAATGTAATGTAACACACACCCATACAATATGCACCACCCCGTGCTGTTTTTCTCACTCCTACTAGTGAATGTAATGTAACACACACCCATACAATGTGCACCACCCCGCGATGTTTTTCATAAACCTATCCTACATTGCCACTGCATGTTCCCTGACCTCCCCATGCTCACCAACCCGCGGTGCTTTTCTCCATCCCAAATTGCCGCTCACTGCCTATCCTAATTCAGACCCTCCGATTCACACCACCCCGTGATGTTTTTCTCACTTCTACTAGTTAATGTAATGTAACACACACCCATACAATGCGCACCACCCCGTGATGTTTTTCAGAAAACTATCCTACATTGCCACTGCATGTTCCCTGACCTCCCCATGCTGACCACCCCACTGTGCTTTTCTCCATCCTACATTGCCACTCATTGCTTATCCTAATTCAGACACTCCGATTTACACCACCCCGTGACGTTTTTCTCACTCCTATTAGTGAATGTAATGTAACACACACCCTTACAATGCGCTCCACCCTGTGATGTTTTTCTCACTCCTACTAGTGAATGTCATTTAACACACACCCATAATGCGCACCACCACGCGATGTTTTTCAGAAACCTATCCTAAATTGCCACTGCATCTTCCCTGACCTCCCCATGCTGACCACCCCGCGGTGCTTTTCTCCATCCTACATTGCCACTCACTGCCGATCCTAATTCAGACCCTCCGATTCACACCACACCGTGATGTTTTTCACACTCCTACTAGTGAATGTAATGTAACATACACCCATACAATGGGCACCACCCCGTGATGTTTTTCTCACTCGTACTAGTGAATGTAATGTAACATACACCCATACAATGGGCACCACCCCGTGATGTTTTTCTCACTCGTACCAGTGAATGTAATGTAACACACACCCATACAATGCGCACCACCCCGCGATGTTTTTCTGAAACCTATCCTACTTTGCCACTGCATGTTCCCTGACCTCCCCATGCTCACCACCCCGCGCTGCTTTTCTCCATCCTACATTACCACTCACTGCCTATCCTAATTCAGACCCTCCGATTCACACCACCCCGTGATGTTTTTCTCACTCCTACTAGTGAATGTAACGTAACACACACCCATACAATTCGCACCACCCCGTGATGTTTTTCTCACTCCTACTAGTGAATGTAATGTAACACACACTCATACAATGCTCACCACGCCGTGATGCTTTTCAGAAACCTATCTTACATTGCCACTGCATGTTCCCTGACCTCCCCATGTGGACCACCCCTCGGTGCTTTTCTCCATCCTACAAGGCCACTCACTGCCTATCCTAATTCAGACCCTACGATTCACACCAACCCGTGATGTTTTTCTCACTCCTAATAGTGAATGTAATGTAACACACACCCATACAATGCGCACCACCCCGTGATGTTTTTCTGACTCCTACTAGTGAATGTAATGTAACACACACCCATACAATGCGCACCACCCCGCGATGTTTTTCAGAAACCTATCCTACATTTCCACTGCATGTTCCCTGACCTCCCCATGCTGACCACCCCGCGGTGCTTTTCTCCATCCTACATTGCCACTCATTGCCTATCCTAATTCAGACCCTCCGATTCACACCACCCCGTGATGTTTTTCTCACTCCTCCTAGTGAATGTAATGTAACACACACCCATACAATGCGCACCACCCCGCGATGTTTTTCTCACTCCTACTAGTGAATGTAATGTAACACACACAAATACAATGCGTACCACCCCGCGATATTTTTCAGAAACCTATCCTACATTGACACTGCGTGTTCCCTGAGCTCCCCTTGCTGACCACCCCGCGGTGCTTTTCTCCATCCTACCTTGCCACTCACTGCCTATCCTAATTCAGACCCTCCTATTCACACCACCCCGTGATGTTTTTCTCACTCCTACTAATGAATGTAATGTAACACACACCCATACAATGCGCACCACCCCGTGATGTTTTTCTCACTCCTACTAGTGAATGTAATGTAACATACACCCATACAATGCACACCACCCCGCGATGTTTTTCAGAAACCTATCCTACATTGCCCCTGCATGTTCCCTGACCTCCCCATGCTGACCACCCCGCTGTGCTTTTCTCCATCCTACATTGCCACTCACTGCCTATCCTTATTCAGACACTCCGATTCACACCACGCCGTGATGTTTTTCTCACTCCTACTAGTGAATGTAATGTAACACACACCCATACAATGCGCACCACCCCGTGATGTTTTTCAGAAAACTATCCTACATTGCCACTGCATGTTCCCTGACCTATACATGCTGACCACCCCGCTGTGCTTTTCTCCATCCTACATTGCCACTCACTGCCTATCCTTATTCAGACACTCCGATTCACACCACCCCGTGATGTTTTTCTCACTCCTACTAGTGAATATAATGTAACACACACCCATACAATGCGCACCACCCCATGATGTTTTTCTCACTCCTACTAGTGAATGTAATGTAACACACACACCCATACAATGCGCACCACCCCGCGATGTTTTTCAGAAACCTATCGTACATTGCCACTGCATGTTCCCTGACCTCCCCATGCTAACCACCCCGCGGTGCTTTTCTCCATCCTATATTGCCACTCACTGCCTATCCTAATTCAGACCCTCCGATTCACACAACCCCGTGATGTTTTTCTCACTCCTACTAGTGAATGTAAGGTAACACACACGCATACAATGCGCACCACCCCGTGATGTTTTTCTCACTTCTACTAGTGAATGTAATGTAACACACACCCATACAATACGCACCAGCCCGTGATGTTTTTCTCACTCCTACTAGTGAATGTAATGTAACACACACCCATACAATGCGCACCACCGCGCGATGTTTTTCAGAAACCTATCCTACATTGCCACTGCATGTTCCCTGACCTCCCCATCCTGACCACCCCGCGGTGCTTTTCTCCATCCTACATTGGCACTCACTGCCTATCCTAATTCAGACCCTCCGATTCACACCACCCCGTGATGTTTTTCTCACTCCTACTAGTGAATGTAATGTAACACACAGCCATACAATGCGCACCACCCCGCGATGTTTTTCAGAAACCTATCCTACATTGCCACTGCATGTTCCCTGACCTCCCATGCTCACCAACCCGCGGTGCTTTTCTCTATCCACATTGCCGCTCACTGCCTATCCTAATTCAGACCCTCCGATTCACACCACCACGTGATGTTTTTCTCACTCCTACTAGTTAATGTAATGTAACACACACCCATACAATGCGCACCACCCTGTGATGTTTTTCTCACTCCTACTAGTGAATGTAATGTAACACACACCCATACAATGCGCACCACCCCGCGATGTTTTTCAGAAAATTATCCTACATTGCCACTGACTGTTCCCTGACCTCCCCATGCTGACCACCCCGCGGTGCTTTTCTCCATCCTACATTGCCACTCACTGCCTATCCTAATTCAGACCCTCCGATTAACACCACCCCGTGATGTTTTTCTCACTCCTACTAGTGAATGTAATGTAACACACACCCAAACAATGAGTACGAACCCGCGATGTTTTTCAGAAACCTATCCTACATTGCCACTGCATGTTCCCTGACCTCCCCATGCTGACAACAGCGCGGTGCTTTTCTCCATCCTACATTGCCACTCACTGCCTATCCTAATTCAGACCCTCCGATTCACACCACGCCGTGATGTTTTTCTCAATCCTAGTAGTGAATGTAATGTAACACACACCCATACAATGCGCACCACCCCGTGATGTTTTTCAGAATACTATCCTACATTGCCACTGCATGTTCCCTGACCTCCACATGCTGACCACCCCGCTGTGCTTTTCTCCATCCTACATTGTCACTCACTGCCTATCCTAATTCAGACCCTCCGATTCACACCACACCGTGATGTTTTTCTCACTCCTACTAGTGAATGTAATGTAACACACACCCATACAATGCGCACCACCCCGTGATGTTTTTCTCACTCCTACTAGTGAATGTAATGTAACACACACCCATACAATGCGCACCACCCCGCGATGTTTTTCAGAAACCTATCCTACATTGCCACTGCATGTTCCCTGACCTCCCCATGCTGATCACCCAGCGGTGCTTTTCTCCATCCTACATTGCCACTCACTGCCTATCCTAATTCAGACCCTCCGATTCACACCACCCCGTGTTTTTCTCACTCCTACTAGTGAATGTAATGTAACACACACCCATACAATGCGCACCACCCCGCGATGTTTTTCAAATACCTATCCTACATTGCCACTGCATGTTCCCTGACCTCCACATGCTGACCACCCCGCGGTGCTTTTCTCCATCCTACATTGGACTCACTGCCTATCCTAATTCAGAACCTCCGATTCACACCACCCCGTGATGTTTTTCTCACTCCTACTAGTGAATGTAATGTAACACACACCCATACAATGAGCACTACCCCGTGATGTTTTTCTCACTCCTACTAGTGAATGTAATGTAACACACACCCATACAATGCGCATCACCCCGCGATGTTTTTCAGAAACCTATCCTACATTTCCACTGCATTATCCCTGACCTCCCCATGGTGACCACCCCGCGGTGCTTTTCTCCATCCTACATTGCCACTCACTGCCTATCCTAATTCAGACTCTCCGATTCACACCACCCCATGATGTTTTTCTCACTCCTACTAGTGAAAGTAATGTAACACACACCCATACAATGCGCACCACCCCGTGATGATTTTCTCACTCCTACTAGTGTATGTAATGTAACACACACCCATACAATGCGCACCACTCCGTGATGTTTTTCAGAAAACTATCCTACATTGCCACAGCATGTTCCCCGACCTCCCCATGCTGACCACCCCGCGGTGCTTTTCTCCATCCTACATTGCCACTCACTTCCTATCCTAATTCAGACCCTCCGATTCACACCACCCCGTGATGTTTTTCTCACTCCTACTAGTGAATGTAATGTAACACACACCCATACAATGCGCTCCACCCCGTGATGTTTTTCTCACTCCTACTGGTGAATGTCTATTAACACACACCCATAATGCGCACCACCACGCGATGTTTTTCAGAAACCTATCCTACATTGCCACTGCATGTTCCCTGACCTCCCCATGCTGACCACCCCGCGGTGCTTTTCTCCATCCTACATTGCCACTCACTGCCTATCCTAATTCAGACCCTCCGATTCACACCACACCGTGATGTTTTTCACACTCCTACTAGTGAATGTAATATAACATACACCCATACAATGGGCACCACCCCGTGAGGTTTTTCTCACTCCTACTAGTGAATATAATGTAACACACACCCATACAATGCGCACCGCCCCGTGATGTTTTTCTCACTCCTACTAGTGAATGTAATGTAACACACACCCATACAATGCGCACCATCCCACGATGTTTATCAGAAACCTATCCTACATTGCCACTGCATGTTCCCTGACCTCCCCATGCTGACCACCCCGCGGTGCTTTTCTCCATCCTACATTGCCACTCACTGCCTATCCTAATTCAGACCCTCCGAATCACACCACCCCGTGATGTTTTTCTCACTCCTACTAGTGAATGTAATGTAACACACACCCATACAATGCGCACCACCCCGCGATGTTTTTCAGAAACCTATCCTACATTGCCACTGCATGTTCCCTGACCTCCCCATCCTGACCACCCCGCGGTGCTTTTCTCCATCCTACATTGCCACTCACTGCCTATCCTAATTCAGACCCTCCGATTCACACCACCCCATGATGTTTTTCTCACTCCTACTAGTGAATGTAATGTAACACACACTCATACAATGCGCACCACCCCGCGTTGTTTTTCAGAAACCTATCCTACATTGCCACTGCATGTTCCCTGACTTCCCCATGCTCACCAACCCGCGGTGCTTTTCTCCATCCCACATTGCCGCTCACTGCCTATCCTAATTCAGACCCTCCGATTCACACCACCCCGTGTGTTTTTCTCACTCCTACTAGTTAATGTAATGTAACACACACCCATACAATGCGCACCACCCCGTGATGTTTTTCTCACTCCTACTAGTGAATGTAATGTAACACACACCGATACAATGCGCACCACCCCGCGATGTTTTTCAGAAAATTATCCTACATTGCCACTGCCTGTTCCCTTACCTCCCCATGCTGACCACTCCGCGGTGCTTTTCTCCATCCTACATTGCCACTCACTGCCTATCCTAATTCAGACCCTCCGATTAACACCACCCCGTGATGTTTTTCTCACTCCTACTAGTGAATGTAATGTAACACACACCCAAACAATGAATACGACCCCGCGATGTTTTTCAGAAACCTATCCTACATTGCCACTGCATGTTCCCTGACCTCCCCATGCTGACAACAGCGCTGTGCTTTTCTCCATCCTACATTGCCACTCACTTCCTATCCTAATGCAGACCCTCCGATTCACACCACGCCGTGATGTTTTTCTCACTCCTACTAGTGAATGTAATGTAACACACACCCATACAATGCGCACCACCCCGTGATGTTTTTCAGAATACTATCCTACATTGCCACTGCATGTTCCCTGACCTCCACATGCTGACCACCCCACTGTGCTTTTCTCCATCCTACATTGCCACTCACTGCCTATCCTAATTCAGACCCTCCGATTCACACCACCCCGTGATGTTTTTCTCACTCCTACTAGTGAATGTAATGTAACACACACCCATACAATGTGCACCACCCCGTGATGTTTTTCTCACTCCTACTAGTGAATGTAATGTAACACACACCCATACAATGCGCACCACCCCGCGATGTTTTCAGAAACCTATCCTACATTGCCATTGCATGTTCCCTGACCTCCACATGCTGACCACCCCGCGGTGCTTTTCTCCATACTACATTGGACTCACTGCCTATCCTAATTCAGAACCTCCGATTCACACCACCCCGTGATGTTTTTCTCACTCCTACTAGTGAATGTAATGTAACACACACCCATACAATGAGCACTTCCCCGTGATGTTTTTCTCACTCCTACTAGTGAATGTAATGTAACACACACCCATACAATGCGCAACACCCCGTGATGTTTTTCTGACTCCTACTAGTGAATGTAATGTAACACACACCCATACAATGCGCACCACCCCGTGATGTTTTTCTCACTCCTACTAGTGAATGTAATGTAACACACACCCATGCAATGCGCACCACCCCGTGATGTTTTTCTCACTCCTACTTGTGAATGTAATGTAACACACACCCATACAATGCGCACCACCCCGCGATGTTTTTCAGAAACCTATCCTACATTTCCACTGCATGTTCCCTGACCTCCCCATGCTGACCACCCCGCGGTGCTTTTCTCCATCCTACATTGCCACTCACTGCCTATCCTAATCCAGACCCTCCGATTCACACCACCCCGTGATGTTTTTCTCACTCCTCCTAGTGAATGTAATGTAACACACACCCATACAATGCGCACCACCCCGCGATGTTTTTCTCACTCCTACTAGTGAATGTAATGTAACACACACAAATACAATGCGTACCACCCCGCGATATTTTTCAGAAACCTATCCTACATTGACACTGCTTGTTCCCTGAGCTCCCCATGCTGACCACCCCGCGGTGCTTTTCTCCATCCTACCTTGCCACTCACTGCCTATCCTAATTCAGACCCTCCTATTCACACCACCCCGTGATGTTTTTCTCACTCCTACTAGTGAATGTAATGTAACACACACCCATACAATGCGCACCACCCCGTGATGTTTTTCTCACTCCTACTAGTGAATGTAATGTAACATACACCCATACAATGCACACCACCTTGCGATGTTTTTCAGAAACCTATCCTATATTGCTACTGCATGTTCCCTGACCTCCTCATGCTGACCACCCCGCGGTGCTTTTCTCCATCCTACATTGCCACTCACTGCCTATCCTAATTCAGACACTCCGATTCTCACCACCCCGTGATGTTTTTCTCACTCCTACTAGTGAATGTAATGTAACACACACCCATACAATGCGCACCACCCCGCGATGTTTTTCAGAACCCTATCCTACATTGCCACTGCATGTTCCCTCACCTCCCCATGCTGACCACCCCGCGGTGCTTTTCTCCATCCTACATTGCCACTCACTACCTATCCTAATTCAGACCCTCCGATTCACACCACGCCGTGATGTTTTTCTCACTCCTACTAGTGAATGTAATGTAACACACACCCATACAATGCGCACCACCCCGTGATGTTTTTCAGAAAACTATCCTACATTGCCACTGCATGTTCCATGACCTCCACATGCTGACCACCCCGCTGTGCTTTTCTCCATCCTACATTGCCACTCACTGCCTATCCTAATTCAGACCCTCCGATTCACACCACCCCGTGATGTTTTTCCCACTCCTACTAGTGAATGTAATGTAACACACACGCATACAATGCGCAGCACCCCGTGATGTTTTTCTCACTCCTACTAGTGAATGTAATGTAACACACACCCATACAATGCGCACCACTCCGCGATGTTTTTCAGAAAACTATCCTGCATTGCCCAACATGTTCCCTGACCTCCCCATGCTGACCACCCCGCGGTGCTTTTCGCCATCCTACATTGCCACTCACTGCCTATCCTAATACAGACCCTCCGATTCACACCACCCCGTGATGTTTTTCTCACTCCTACTAGTGAATGTAATGTAACACACACCCATACAATCCGTACCACCCCGCGATGTTTTTCAAATACCTATCCTACATTGCCACTGCATGTTCCCTGACCTCCACATGCTGACCACCCCGCGGTGCTTTTCCCATCCTACATTGCCACTCATTGCCTATCCTAATTTAGACCCTCCAATTCACACCACCCCGTGATGTTTTTCTCACTCCTACTAGTGAATATAATGTAACACACACCCATACACTGCGCACCACCCCATGATGTTTTTCTCACTCCTACTAGTGAATGTAATGTAACACACACACCCATACAATGCGCACCACCCAGCGATGTTTTTCAGAAACCTATCCTACATTGCCACTGCATGTTCCCTGACCTCCCCATGCTAACCACCCCGCGGTGCTTTTCTCCATCCTACATTGCCACTCACTGCCTATCCTAATTCAGACCCTCCGAT